>NC_133330.1:131325401-131655245 GCF_042186555.1 Aquarana catesbeiana
TCGTGTGTACGAGGCATTATGCTCACTTTTGCACTCTATCCTTGTACTTTGTCAGCACTAGCACTTTCTTTTATTATTTATCTGGATGCTATACCCTTGGAATAATTTTATTTTTTGCAGTATAATGTATATTTGAGATCATATCATTTATCTATTTTTGAGCGCTTAGCACTTTAAATTGTTTATTATGATTATTTGCACATTTTGATGTATACCACAAATACATAGCACTTTATATTAAGGTATTTACAGTAATTCGATACCTACTAGAGCGCAGCACCATCTATTGATTTTTTATAACCTTTTTACATGGCCTCTCTGACCGAGTGAAAGACGAATTAGCGGGAAGAGCCATTCCCACTGGTCTGGACGATTTCCTTGTGTAACCAGATCGACATTCGTTTTCAGGAGAGGTCCCTAGAAAAATTATGCCAGCACTCCCTGGGCCCTAGCCAGTCTGAGCTCCCCTCCCTTTGTCCCATGCAGCATCTTCTGCCTGTTCAGGAACCTATGCAGCTGGGCCGGACCAGGCTAACCCCCGAAGAACATGCTAGGCACAGAACTCTGGGCTTGTGTCTCTATTGTGAAAAAAGAGAGAGGACACACAAGAAGGAGAAAGAATGCTGCTCACCCCTGGTATTGAAAAAGGAAAAAGAGAAACGTTCCCCCAAGGTGGGGTTTTTTGGCAGCAAAGTACAAATATTGAGTCAAAATATGTATAAAATTGAAAAA
Source organism: Aquarana catesbeiana (assembly GCF_042186555.1). NCBI lineage: Eukaryota > Metazoa > Chordata > Amphibia > Anura > Ranidae > Aquarana > Aquarana catesbeiana. The sequence continues at coordinate 131,326,134 of NC_133330.1, forward strand.
GTTTATTTTACAAAAAATCACATATCATGAAAGTTAAGTAATGAGCTCCAGTAGGAAGTATTTTCACCTTTTAAAATTGACATACACCATACAGACATATTTCCATAGTAACATTGGACAAAAATGTCAACAATATGAAAAATAAAACTGACGCGTTTCAACCCATATACTAGGGGTCTTCTTCAGAGGGTCAGTCTGTTGAGAGATATGTGATATAAGTACACATGTGACAGAGCACTTAAATACGATAACAGTAATATGCAATGTATATACCTGATATAATTACCCAACAATGTATGTCCAGCAGGAGAAAAGAAGACTTCCTACATATAGGTCCCTTTAAAAGCTGCTCACTCTCTCACCCCCAGGGGGTCCCAGAGCACCTCCACCGACACCACAACCAGAAAAAGGGGCAGTAATCCAACGATGTGGCTTACGAGAAGTCACACTAAAAAGTCACCCCCCATCAGGCCAGGTGATCGGTCGAGGGGAAAAGCCACACCTGCAGCGGTAATCCAAAAAGAATAGACTAAACAATATATCCCTATATATGGACAGATTATTTGAAAAAATATAGTTGTCCAAATAGATGGTCAATTGACCAGCTACAAGGCACCAGTCTACCTGCATTCCATATATGCAGTTAGCGGCTCTGGGTGCTTGGCAACTGTATTTTTATTAAGCAGTAATAAATGAATATAAAGAGATGAATTAAGAGAAAAAAATGGATAAATAAGTTAAGTGGTTAAATGAAGTAGTGGATTAGAGGGTCAGATTAATGCATGTCAGCTCGATTAGAATAAAGAGATTGTGAAAGGGTGAAAAGGATGTAGTGAAATGTGCCTTCCCGGCAAGTGGGGGGGGAACCAGTTACCATCCAGCGGCTCCTCCCCCCTTTTTTTTTATGTAAGTGCTCTCTTACATGTGTACTTATATCACATATCTCTCAACAGACTGACCCTCTGAAGAAGACCCCTAGTATATGGGCTGAAACGCGTCAGGTTTATTTTTCATATTGTTGACATTTTTGTCCAATGTTACTATGGAAATATGTCTGTATAGTGTATGTCGATTTTAAAAGGTGAAAATACTTCCTACTGGAGCCCATTTCTTAACTTTCATGATATGTGATTTTTTGTAAAATAAACGTTTTCAATTTTATACATATTTTGACTCAATATTTGTACTTTGCTGCCAGAAACCCCCACCTTGGGGGAACTTTTCTCTTTTTCCCATGTCTCTATTGTGGGGGCAAGGGTCATTTTTGTGACTCCTGCTCGCTTCGGAAATGCTTGAGTCTAATACATCTGGAAGGTGGAGTATTGGATCCAGAAACATCACCTTCTCGTCTTCTTCTTCCGGTGTTCCTTCATGTAGGCGCTTCTCCTCAATCGATCTTTGCATATCTGGATTTCGGGGCTGCTGGTAATTCTATGGATTGGAGAACTGCTTCTTCCATGAAGCTTACCCTTTCACCCCTCACTACGCCACTGGTAGTCTCGGCAATTGATGCCACTGTTCTCCCAGGGGGTCCTATCTGCTTCCAGACTCTACCTATTAAGATGTCTGTAGGGATACTCCACCAGTAGTGGATATCTTTCCTCATTCTACCCAAGGCCTCTACCCCTATTGTATTGGGCTTTCCTTGGCTACAGCTCCACACTCCACATGGGGACTGGGTCTCTGGGCAGATCCTAGCTTGGGGTCCCTCATGTTTCTCGTCTTGCCTTCTCAAGGTGACCCCCAAGAAGAGACTTTCAGTTGCTACCACATCTGTATCTTCCCGCTGCATACAGCGATTACCGGGATGTGTTCTGTAAGAATTCAGCTGAGGTGCTTCCTCCCCACAGGTCTTTTGACTGTCCTATTGACCTTGTCCCTGTAACAACTCTGCCCAGTGGTCGTATCTACCCTCTGTCCATCCCAGAGACCCAGGCAATGCCAGAGTATGTAGCCGAGAATCTAGAGAGAGGTTTCATCCGGAAATCCTCATTGCCTGCAGGCGCAGGGTTCTTTTTCGTTGCCAAAAAGGATGGTACCTTGAGACCCTGCATTGACTTTCAAGGTTTAAACACGGTGACTATCAAGAATCGATACCCCTTACCCTTAATACCTAAACTATTCGACAGGTTGAAGGGTGCCTCCATTTTCACCAAGTTGGATCTCAGAGGTGCATACAATCTGATTCGGATACAGAAGGGTGAAGAATGGAAAACCACGTTTAACACTAGAGATGGGTATTACGAATACCTGGTTATGCCTTTCTGTTTGTGTAAAGCTGAGTTCCAAAACTTTGTCAATGTCCACACTGTACTTCAGTGCCTTAGAGAGAATAATCTGTATTCCAAGCTGGAGAAATGTTCCTTTGAATGTTCTGAGGTCCTGTTTCTAGGGTGCTTTGTCTCAAGTTTGGGTCTTCCTATGGATCCTGGAAAGGTCTTGGCCATTACCAACTGGCCTCTTCCTGCTAGCCTCAAGGCCAAACAGCGCTTTGAGGATACCATCAGGGGCCCTGCTGAACACCCGCTGACTCCTAGATTCCGCGCCCTTGGAAATCTCATGCTCTAGCTCCCAGTGTGATCCATGTTGGTTCTACAGGGTACCTGCTTTCCTGAACCACCCAGGACTTCATCCACAGCAGTCAGCTGTAGGGTCCACTCCAGACCCCAATGGGTTGCATCTGCCACCTGGACTCAGATGACCTGACACAGTGGGATGCTTCCTGCAGTCTGGGACATCCAAACCTCTACCTGGATCCAAGGTCTGGATAGCAGGAGAGGAGAGGTACAGATACCAGCTGCCACGGTAGAGGAATTTGGAAGGAGGTTGCAAGAGATACAGCACAGGGGACCAGTATCAGAGCAGGTCCTGCTGGGATGATATGATTCTATCCGCTGTGAACTCTGGAAGAAAACGCTAGCCCGTGAGCAACACCACCAGGGAAAAATTCTCCCCTCCATCCAGGAAAAGTACTGGTCGCAGTATGGATTGTGGGTGCTGTTTTTGGGAGAAAAACTGCACAAGGAGCAGACAGCTGAGTTAGGCAGGCTGGTCTGGGCAGAGATGCGGTTGGATGAGAGCTACAGAGCCCTCCGGTGGCATGTATCCCAAGCATGCCCTTGGAAAGCAGATAATAGCCCAATGGAAGGCTTTAGCTATGGCGGCCTGGGACTGTCGTACGTGAAGCTGACAGGGGACCCTAACTTTGGGAGCAATTTGGAGTGGCGGTTGGACGAAATCATGAATTTCAGAGAAGAGATACTGAATGTCTCGGAAGTGCACTGGGCCCCGAAAGATATAGAGTTTCTGGCTGTTCAGGAATGGGAGCTGGGATCGCCTACAGACGACTGCTAGACTCTGTTTAGCACCAGGGCTGGGCTCCTTTTCCCTGAAACTATCCAGAAGTACCAGCCGACAGTCCTGAAATCTCAGCTGAAGTGTCAGCAATGTATTTAATTGACTTTTCATCAGAGGATGTTATCGATGATGAGTCACCTGCCAAAGTGTTGGTACTAGGCCCAAGGGCCACTAGCCCATGCCCTGGACTTTTAGCAATTCCAGAGACTGGGGATTTAATAGACTTTCCTGTAAAGAAGGAACCACCTAGTGAACCCCCAGCAGAAGCGCTGGCAACCAGACAGAGGGTCCAGGACCTCTGCCCTACACCTGCGTTAGTTCTGGAGTCCCAGCGAGAGGGTGTTGTCATCTTCCCTCCCCAGCAGTTAGCCAGAGTGGATGATGTGAGTGCTAAAGCGCTAACAGGGCAGAACACTACTGCACACAACAATCCAGGAGCTCCAGGGAGAGAATGCAATTGGCACCCCACAGCAAGATCTGTTGTTGGTGGATGGGACTGCTGTCTCCATCTCTATACCCCAGGGATGCTGGGCAGTCGGCCCAGATCCCCAACAGCATGATGAAGTGGGCCCAGCCACCCTGTCTTCTCTCCAGTGGTTGAAAGGACTCCAGGGAGAAGGGCCAGTCAGCACTTCTACCCAGCGGCGGGTATGTTCTCTGACAGAGGCAGAGGTTGGCTGGGTGAGTAATGCTATGTTCGGGGCAATTTATTTGGGGTACTGTGTGGATACCGCCATTGGGGGACTGGAACTACTGACTAACTTTGGAGTCAACCCGTCTGGGGTCTTCTCCTGTGTTAGTCCCCTGCCGAAAGGGGAGATGTGTGACGGGAGTCACTTTGGGAGTGGGGCCAGAGGAACCCAGAATCCCTTGGAGAGGTTGGGAAACCCTTGCTTCAGCTCCCCATGTACCTCCTATGTCTACGTAACCCTGTGTCTATTAGGGGCACAAGGTGACCCCGAGAACCCCAGTCTGATCTGTACTAATCAGACTCACTGTACAACCACACTGGAATTTTGTGTATGTATATGTGTGTGTGTGTGTATATATATATTATATATTTTTTTGTATATTATCTCATACTGTTGGGGATGCTTTACTGGGTCGTTTGGGGTGTGGCTGTATTCCATTGTTCTATTGTGTCTGTCTGCCTCAGGTATTATGGGATGTGTGTGTAGATTAGCTGTGAGAAGGAGGGGGGAATTCCTCCAACAGCTCTCCCTGCTGATTGGACAGTCTACTGATGAGAAGTTTGAATATCTCTGTGTACCTGTGTTTCAATAAACAGTTCTCTGTTCAGTTTGTAACTAAGCTAGTCTCGTCTGGTTCTTGGTTACAATATTTGGCTGTAATATTTGATATCTAGGGATCCAGATTGAAGGAAGCAGTGTACTGACGGAAGCCCTCAAGTGGAGTGTGATGGGGATCCGTTACAGTACTTGCCCAAACCAGAGATGGTCCCCGTGTGAGCTCTATCTACTTCACATGTTCAGCATAATGAATCATTTCCTTGAATGTAGACACTTTGCTTCCTCTTCCACAATTTCCACTAGAATGCATACTGAAACACGGCACAGCTGCAGCTCATCCGAGAGGAGATAAAAAAACATACTTATCTTGAAAATGCGGTGTCACCATTCCATGGATCCACTCAATTCTGGGAGGCAGGCTCCAGATACTGACAGCTCTTCTGGGGAGCATAGCCCTGGCTGCACTGCTGTATGTGGGGCTAGTTAGCACCCGATTTTTCACCCCAAAAGATCCACAGAAGGGGTTCCCCACATTATCAGAGCATTTAGTGTCCCAAGGTCAGGAACTGCACTACAGGAGAGGCTGAACCTGTGCGTAAAACCCCCAAAGGTGGCAGAAGGGGGTTTCTTCTCTTCACACCGGCTGTGAGTTCCATGAGGACAAAAAAGGGAATGTGCTGTTGTGTGGGTGTTAACTTTTTGTAGCTATGCACTGCTCCTGTGGGCCGGGCTATTATCACATGTATGCCATAGGGGCACCAGGAAAAACTTTTGCCTTTAGTTAAACTTTATACTTTAAGAAGCCAAACTGGCAAATTGTATCAAATACTTACGGTAATGTTCCTTTCCTAACGCCGATCCATGGCAGCATACATGTGATATAGCTCCACCTCTATATCCACCCATGGGACCTGTTTAAATCTATAAAAGGAAAGATAGAGCAGCCTTCCCCATTATCCGTAAAAATAACAAGCTCAAAAAAGGGAAGGCTTGTATGCTGCCATGGATTGGTGTCAGGAAAGTGACTGTAAGTATTTGATACAATTTTCAGTTTTCCTGATGCAAACATGGCAGCATATATGTGATAAATAAGTAGCTAAACAATGAGGGCTAAAATGTATAAACCAACTTGTTTGGAAGGAATAAGATGTAGGACTCTGTAGCTCGAAGTGCTTGCAGATCCAATACTCTGCCCTTTGAAGTGATCATCTGAAGTTATTGAGGGACACTGCCTCTCGAGGGATGTCTCACTGGGGACTGCTTTTGTTGATGCAAACAGAGTCCTGGCAAAGAAATCCAGGACCAGAATAAAAACCCACTGGGAAACATTAATCCTTCTCAGGGCAAAGCCTCAGGATTGACCTCCTGAAGCATTCCCCTGGCAGCTGAAATGGCTGAAATTTGAGCCCTTATGGAACTAAGATTTCCTTGAGCATGGCCTTTGTCTTCTGGTGCAACCTAGCCCACTCTTGCTTAAGGTCAAGCTAAAGGAGTGTTGCCATGTCATGACAAGTCCAGTGTGGACAGCGACTCATACAGCCTCCCAGGTCTCGTCCAGGAGGTGCAAAAAGTTACCAGTGAGTGTCGACATTCATCCTCCCCTGAGTGCTAACAGCGACAAAAGGGTAAGAAATGCTGGGCCTGCCACGTGGACCCATAACCAGACTAAAGGCTCGTACACACTATAAGAAAATCAGGCGAGCATTTTCGTCCGAGGAATGATCATACAATTTTCTTATAATGTGTACTTATAATGTGTACTGTGTGTAAACCTAAATTGTGTACACCACTGATGCCAGTATTCCCAATGAATGGGTCTTTAATTGGAAGATATTGCCCATATTACTGAAGTATGGGGCCACCCTCGACTGAGTCTGTTTGCATCACCCGTTGGTGGAGGAAGTGGACGCTCTCACTCACCCAATAGTCACCTTGCAGATGCCTTTCCTCTTCTGCCTTTGGTCATGAAGTTACAGGCCTCCGGTTTACACTAGCAATGGAACCTAGAAACAAACAGGAAATAAAATGGGACTTTATATGAGGTATGTGCGGCAACAGAAACACAGTCAATATAAAAATGTTTATTGCTAAATAAGGATTACATAACATATTAGAAAAATCCATTCATAGGTTTGTGTCCATAATGACAACTAGGGATGAGCTTGATGTTCGGGTCGAACATGAGTTCGACTCGAACATCGGGTGTTCGCCCTTTCGCCGAATATCTAACATTATGGGGCATTCTCGGGAAATTTGAGCGCCCGCGGAACGCCCCATAATGCACTGCGAGATCGCAGTTCATTGCTGTATGATGACTGGCCAAAGCATGCACCTGACCTGTATGCTTTGGCCAATCTCAGCGCCCTCTACTAAGAGAGCCATAATTGGCCAAAGGCAGGGTGCCTTTGGCCAATCATGGCTCAGGGGGACTAAGTCCATGCCCCAAACTATAAAAGGCTGCCTGCACGGCGGCCCTGTGTAGTGTTGTTGGCGTGGACGGAGACATAGCTTGTTTTAGATTAAGTAGGCAGGTTATTCAGTTAGTGGCAGTGTATATTAAATACACTGCCACTGTTAGTGACAGTGTATTTAATAGATAGATAGATAGATAGATAGATAGATAGATAGATAGATAGATAGATAGATAGATAGATAGATAGATAGATAGATAGATAGATAGATAGATAGAGATGTATATATACACTCTGCAGCATCCAGTGTAGCGCATATCTACAGTGCAACCGTAGTGCAGTTGCTACTACTTTTCTGGTGGTGTACACCTTACACAATATAGTGCAACCGTAGTGCAGTTGCTGCTACTTTTCTGGTGGTGTACACCTTACACAATACAGTGCAACCGAAGTGCAGTTGTTGCTACTTTTCTGGTGGTGTACACAGCACACAATACAGTGCAACCGTAGTGCAGTTGCTACTACTTTTCTGGTAGGATGGAAGAGGTCGCGCCCATAAATTAAAATTAGTCTATAGATAACATGATTTATCACAGTCCATAACTTCAGTTCTTCATATGCACCACAGTGAGTTCACACATAATGAACCATAAGGTACCAGGTTTAATAGAAAACAAAAAGTATTGCACTTACATGAGTAAATAAAACTCTGCAGTAAAAACAAGTGCCGACCGGCAACACAGGAGCCCGTCCTCCTCACAAACAGCGCAGTGACGTCAGTGCGTGCCCTCCCAGACATTTTCAATGGGGGTCGGACAACGCAATAACACACCACCATAAATAGGACCAGACCTTGTTCTGAGACGTAAGCGTCAGGCCGCTAACGCCATTTTGGTTGTGGGCATCCAGTACCCATACCAAAGCGGCAAGCATAGATTGGGCGGCTTGGCGTAAACCTCAAGTCGTAATCACCATAGCAATGTTAGGCTACGACTTTTCTGGTGGTGTACACAGCACACAATACAGTGCAACCGTAGTGCAGTTGCTACTACTTTTCTGGGGGTGTACACAGTACACAATACAGTGCAACCGTAGTGCAGTTGCTACTACTTTTCTGGTGGTGTACACATTACACAATATAGTGCACTCGTAGTGCAGTTGCTACTACTTTTCTGGGGGTGTACACAGTACACAATACAGTGCAACAGTAGTGCAGTTGCTACTACTTTTCTGGTGGTGTACACATTACACAATACAGTGCAGCCATAGTGCAGTTGCTACCACTTTTCTGATGGTATACACAGTACACAATACAGTGCAGTGTGGTGTTGCCAAGCAAAATATACATCATGTCCGGAAGGCCACCAAGGAGAGGCAGACGCTCACAGGCCACTAAAAGAGGGCAAGCAGGCTCTGTGTCTACAGTCAACAGTGCTGGTCATGGACATGGTGCATCCTCTGCAGGTGGCTGTGGGGCACGCTTGTCCTTTTTTTCTGCTGCTGGCTGTGTTATTGAGCCAGAACATGCAGAAGAGTTGGTGGAGTGGATACCAAAGCCGTCCTCATCCTCCTCATCCTCTGTCACCCAGGCTCAGAGTAGTTTGCCTTCCAATGCAGCTGCCAAAGCAGCCTATTCTACCGGCTCCTTGTCCACAGTCACTCCTTCCATAGCCCCACCATCATGCACGGAGGAGTCCCCCCAACTATACGACCACAGTGTCGGGTACATACTGATGGAGGATGCGCAGTGTTTAGATGTTGGTTCCCAGGTTGAGGAAGGGAGTAACGTGAGCCTAGAGAGAGGGGGTGCCCAAGAAGGGCAAGAAACTGGCAGTCATGTTCCCCCAGCCGCAGCATACTGCCAAGTTTTCTTCAGTGATGAGGAGGGAGAGGATGACGAGGTCACTGACTCTACTTGGGTGCCTGATAGAAGAGAGGAGGAGAAGGAGGAGGCACAACTCCAATGAGGCAGGATGTCCTCTAGGGGGAAGCTTAAGGGCAGCCACCCTACTGCATCACACCGCAGAGCTCCGCAGGTGCAGGGCACTGCTGACTCCCCGCTGATTTTGCAAAGTTCCTTGGTGTGGGCCTTTTTTGACACGTGTGCAGCAGATCTCAGCATTGCTGTTTGCAACCTATGTCTGAAGCGGATCAAGCGTGGTCAAAACAGACCTACCATGTAGTCCATTGGCAACAGCACTTGAAAGACCCACATCAAAGAAAAATGCAGACTTCTCCTTGCTCCTCATCTGGGATCTCCAATCCCACTATACCTCCAGTCCTCTCAAAAACATGCACTGAGAGGAATGAAGGTATAGCAATAGGTATCCCAAGTACTTGCAGCCAATCTGCTATCAGTACACCTCCATCTGATTTAGCAGGCAAATTTCCCTACCCCAGTTGCTAAACCGTAAAAAGAAATTCGGTCCCAGGCATCCACATGCTCAGCATCTGAATGCTAGCTTGGCCAAATTGCTAGCACTGCAACTGCTGCCTTTTCAGCTGGTAGACTCTGCCCCCTTTCGTGAATTTGTGGAATTTGTTATACCTCAGTGGCAGGTTCCAAAGTGCCATTTCTTTTCACTGAAGCCATTCTGGCTCTCTACCGGCATGTGGAAGGCAATGTTTTGGCCTCGTTGGACAGGGCGGTCAGCAGTAGGGTACATATTACCGCTGGCTCATGGTCTAGCAGGCATGGGCAGGGACATTACTTTCCTTCATGGTGCACTGGGTAACTCTGCTGGCAGCTGGGAAGGATGCAGGACAGGATTCAGTATTGTTGGAGCTTGTTTTGCCACCACGCCTCCAAAATGCTAGTGGTCATTCTGCCACAGCTCTCTCCTCAACCCCCTCCTCTTCTTCTTCCGCTATGGCCTCTTCTTCAGATTCCTCTTCTGAATCAGTGGTGCTCCGTAAGCGATCAAGGGCCTACACAAGCACTCAGCCAAAAAGATGCCATGCGGTGATTGAGTTGTTCTGCTTAGTGGACAGGAGCCACACTGGGGCAGAGATTTTGTCAGCTCAGGGAGACAGGCTAAGAGGTGGTTGACGCCATGCCAGCTTCAGCCAGGAATGGTTGTATGCGACAATGGCACCAACCTTCTCTCCGCCCTTCGACAGCGACACTTGACCTATGTCCCATGTTTGGCACACGTCCTGAATTTAGTAGTGCAGTGGTTCTTGAGCAGGTACCCAGGCTTACAGCATCTCCTGAGGCAGGCCAGAAAAGCCTGTGGTCATTTCTGACGGTCATACAATGCCAGTGCTTGGCTGGCTGACATTCAAAGGGAATGCAACCTGCCCACCAACCGCCTCATTTTTGACATGCCCACCAGATGGAATTCAACGTTCGCAATACTGCAGCGGCTGCACTCACAGCAGAGGGCCATCAATGAGTATCTGTGTGAGTATGGCACCATGACAGGGTCAGGGGAGCTTGGCATTTTTTCACCACGCCAGTGGCTACTGATCAAGGATGCATGCACTGTCCTGTCACCATTTGAGGAGGCCACGAGGATGGTGAGCAGTGACAATGCATGCATCAGGGATACTGTCCCTCTTGTCTTCCTGTTGGAGCATATGCTTCGTGGAATATTGGACAGGGCACTTGAGGCAGAAGAGCGGGACGAAGAGGAGGACTTCCTTACCTCTCAAGGCCCCCTTTATCCAGAAAGAATTCCTGTGGGCCTGCCAAACACACAATAAGAAGAGGAGGGGGAGGATTGTGTCAGCATGGATGTAGAGGATAACACTCAGCAGCAGTCTTCAAGGGATGGTTTTCAGACCCCAGAAACCCAAGGAGTTGTACGTGGTTGGGAGGAGGTAGTTCCTGACAACGTCATCCTCAGTGACCCAGAGGACTCACAATCAAATGCGTTTGCAAACTTACGCTGCATGGCCTCCCTGATTCTGCAAAGCCTGCAAAAGGACCCTAGGATTCATGATATCAAGGAGAGGGATCATTACTGGCTGGCAACCCTTCTTGATCCACGTTGCAAGGGTAAGGTTGCAGAACTCATCCTGCCTACGCAGAGGGAGCAGAGGATGAAACATCTTCAGGAGGCCATGAAGAAAGGTTTGTGCAATGTGTTTCCAGACCCTGGGAGGTTACAATTTCCTGGTGCTGGACAACGTATTGCTGAGGCTTCACTCAGTCAGAGAAAGAGCGGTGGAGAAGGTGGCCGGCTGACTGATTCCTTTAGACAATTTTTCAGTCCTTAGCACCAAGGTCTGTTCGGTTCAAGCAACAATCGCCAGCATCTGCATTACATGGTGCAGGAATATCTTGGGGCAAGAGCAGACTTGGAGACCTTTCCAACAGACCATCCACTGGGTTACTGGGTCTTGAGGATGGACCACTGGCCAGAACTTGCTCGATATGTAGTTGAGCTACTGGCCTGTCCTGCATCCACCGTTCTTTCTGAATGCACATTCAGTGCTGCTGGAGGGTTTGTAATGGACCATAGAGTGCGCCTGTCCACAGGCTCCGTTGATAGGCTCACATTCATAAAAATGAATCAGTCTTGGATCAGCAGCAGCTATCAAGCACCTGATGCTGATGTAACTGATTGATTTTTCTATGGATGTGGGATCCCTTGAAGACTGCCTATGCTGAGTGATGAGTATCCTATTCCTGAGTATCCTGAGTGATGAGTATCCTATTCCTCCTCAATCTTGATGATGCTAGCTTCCAACAATATTTTTTGTTTAGGGCACCACCACCACTGCCTAAGGCCCAATTTTTCTGCCCCTGTTTAACAGGGGCATGTAATTACAATTTTTGATCAAATATTTCACAGCAGGGCCAGTTCCTGCACCCAACAAGCGTAATTGTGAGGGGTTACAGTGTTGTGGCACCCCCACCACCACTGCCCAATGCCCAATTTTTCTGCCACTGTTTAACAGGGGCATGTAATTACAATTTCTGATCAAATATTTCACAGCAGGGCCCATTCCTGCGCCCAACAAAAGTATCTGTGAGGGGTTACAGTGTTGTGGCACCACCACCACCACCATTGGCTAAGGCCCAGTTTTGCTGCCCCTGTTGTTTAACAGGGGCATGTAATTACAATTCTTGATATAATATTTCATACCAGGGCTCGATCCTGCACCCAACAAGCATAACAGTAAGGGGTTACAGTGTTGTGGCACCACCACCACTGCCTAAGGCCCAATTTTTCTGCCCCTGTTTAACAGGGGCATGTAATTACAATTCTTGATCTAATATTTCACAGCAGGGCCTGTTCCTGCGCCCAACAAGAGTAACTGTGAGGAGTTACAGTGTTCTGGCACCACCAACACCTAAGGCCCAATTTTCTGCAGAGTATATAGGGCAGGCCCTATAGTATATATACTTTTGTTCAGAGTATATAGTGCCTGGGGGGCCCACGCCATTTAAAAAAAAAAAATTGGGTGCGGTGTTCCCCTTAATAACCATACCAGGCCCAAAAAATCTTGTAATAAGCTGGGGGGGCGGACCCATGCCGTTTTCTTAATGATTTTCATCTCTATTGCCGGGACCCGACAATACATTACAGCTGTAAGCAGTTTTCAATTACTTTTTTCCTTTAAAAATGTAATTTCGCTGTGGTAAACACGGGAAAACTGCGCCACTTTGCAGGCATACTATAGACACCCCCAGGCACAATATTTAAAGGAATATTTCATTTTTATTGTTTCACTTTCTTAAAATCACTGCTCCCAAAAAAACGGCCGTTTTTGAAACTTTTTTTGCATTGATACATGTCCCCTGGGGCAGGACCTGGGTCCCCAAACACTTTTTAGGGCAAAAACTTGCACATAAGCTTTTAAAATTAGCACTTTTGATTTTTCACATTCGTGTCCCATAGACTTTATCAGTGTTCGAACAAACTTTTTTGCATGTTCGGATGTTCTGGTGCGAACCAAACCGGGGGGTGTTCGGCTCATTCCTAATGACAACATGTAACAAACATTCTATGTAACAAACTGGCAACAATAAATGATACATTGTATAATAAATATATGACCGGTTCATCAAGATAATACAGGCAGTCCCCAGGTTACAAACAAGATAGGGTCTGTAAGTTTGTTTTTAAGTTGAATTTGTTTGTAAGTCGGAACAGGTACATTTTTTAATTGTAGCTCCAGCCAAAAAAATAATTTTTTGGATAGCATAGGGAAGGGCTAACACCCCTGTATCATTTGTTTTGCTGTCTGTGCCCCTGTTCAGAAGATTTCGCTTTCTGTCCTTGTGACAATTGGATTTTGAAAATTTGGAGTTGTTGTGGAAACAATGATTGATGATAAAGCTTCAGTGAAGACACCTTTTTCCCATGATAACTCTTAAAGGAGTGAATTTCCCTTCCTAGGGGTAGATTTTCTCTCACTTCATATTGTCTGCCTCTGTAAGTAGGAGCCATTTGGAAGTCAGATGTTTGTAACGCGGGGACCGCCTGTACATTGTAAATATATAACAGCCATCTTTACGGAACTAGGCTGAGTCCCAAATCCAATTTCCGGCATTTTTCCTCTTCTTACTTACCAGACTGATGGTCCCTACCTGAGCCCATGGAGATCTTGGCTATGTGGCATAAAGTTCCTATTGAAACAAGGATGTCAGCACTGCGCAGAAAAAAAAAGGACAGTCAGAGAAAAAAGCAAACAGATCATAGACATGTGCCAAAATTGCATTCCCCCTCCCCCATTCACCTGCAGCATATACAATGGGAAACATAAGATGTTTCCAGTGCAAAACTTACCTCACACATGCGAGAGCCTGGACATGCCCAAACAAAGATGACCGCCACACAAAGCCCTCTACACAGTGCATGCGTAGACACCATAGCCAGCCCTGAGACCAGAAACGGCCACATAACCTGGACAGGATCGTGCATGCACGCTGGTCACAGGAAAAGCCACAGACAAAAGAATAAAAATAAAAAATAAATAAATCACTCCCACAAAGAGGAAAAACAAAAAGGGATAGCACAAACCTGTGGGAGATAAGATAAAGGCAGCACTAACCCCAGCACCAGGATTCAGCTCAGGTTTGCAGAGAAAACACATGCAGCGTGGACTCCAGCAACCACACACAAGCTTAGGTGTGCAGAGAAAACACATGCAGCATGGGCTTCAGCAACCAACCACCAGCTCTGGTGTGCAGAGAAAAATGCATGCAGCATGGACTCCAGCAACCGAACACCAACTGAAGGATGCAGAGAAACACAGGCAGCATGGACTCCAGTAACCAAATACCAGCTCAGGTGTGGAAAGTGGCAATATGGGTGGGTGACAATAATAAAGAAATGGCACCAACATCCCTGTAAGTAAATATGGACAAGGAAGGGTTTTTTGGCAGGATTTTTTGGGGGTGCCAGAAAAAAAGGGAAGTAATTTCAATACTCCACAACAAATATAGAAAAAATATAACACAATTTTTTTTTCTATTACATACAGGACATAGTTAAGAAAAACTTTTCAAGATATAAGTTATGTGCACATGTACAAGGATATATCTAAAGTTCTAAACAGTTGATAAAATCTGATCACTCAGCAGTAGCATTGGAGTGATTGTCCGACATGTTTCGCCGATTTGGGCTCATCAGAGGATGTTTTAGACACAGTTAGATGTAGCACTGCATAGAACAGACAGAATTAAAAACATTACATTAACTTAAGATACAGAAGAAAACGGTTATAAGAAACAAGAATTAAAGTAGTATGGTGGAATAGGCTGTCGAATAACATGCCCATCGTCAATCGCTTGCCCATATAATGATCTCTGTCCTGCAACTCAGTGTCAAATCAAAAGAAACCGTCACTGGGTAGTGCACATAAGAAGGTGCCGATTGGGGCCTAAAAAAGTTGTTCGGCTGAAATCTAGCTGACAAGATGAGGCAAAAATTAGTGAACATGAATTAGTGAACACCAACTCGGAGATGCAGAGAAACACATGCAGCATGGACTCCAGTAACCAAACACCAGCTCAGGTGTACCACATGAGGTTCTGATATCTCTAGTTAGAGAACTCCTTAGCCCCAAAAGACCACCAGAAGGGGCTCCCCACCTTGTTGTTGCATTTATCAACCTAAGATGTGGGACTGCACCTAGGAGAGGCTGAACCTAGACAACATCTCGGTCTTGCGGGTGTAAATCTTGAGGACAAAAAGGAGAATGGGTGAGGTTGCTCTAACTTTCCTTATAGATATAAACAGGTCCTGTGGGTGGATATAGAGGTGGAACTATATCACATGTATGCTGCCATGTTTGCGTCAGTAAAATAAATTAGGCAGAGAAACCTTAATACTTCTAATAAACGCAAGGACATTAATTACCATTTTTTTTACCAATACCATTGGACATGATGGTATACTAGATTATGGCCTGTGAAGTTTTCAGACCAACTAATAGGCTGAGTTAGTTCCATTGTTAATATTAATAGAAACATGTACAGTATAAAAAGGGACTCTTGTTTGGTTTCATAATTGGTTAAGTACAGAAAATGTAATACTTTGTTATGCACAGATGTTTGAGGATACATGTTCTGTGTTTGGCCTGTATCAACAATAAACCTTGTATTTGGAAGCCCCATTTTTTCAGCATTTGGGTTAAGCAAAAACAGAAATTGAAGGGTATACCGGTGTCTTGTGGCATGCAGCATCATCTGTAAATATTGTTTCTGGACTAGAAGGTTAGCCACTTGCCGACCAAACATTTTCTGGCACTTTTTGTTTACAAGTTTAAATCAGTGTTTTTTGCTAGAAAATTACTTAGAACCCCCAAACATTACATTTTTGTTTTTTTAGCAGAGACCCTAGAGAATAAAATTGTGGTCATTGTAATATTTTATGTGACATGGTATTTGTCCAGCAGTTTTTCAAACGCTTTTTTTGGAAAAAATACACTTTATTGAATTTTAATACAAAAAAATACAATTTACTGTATAACCCAATTTTTTAATGAAATAAAAAAGATAATGTTATGCCAAGTAAATAGATTTTGTTTTCCTATTTTATTTATTTTTACACTGTCCCTTTAATTTATTTTATTTTTTTTATCCCTTGTAATCCCTTGTAATAGAAATAAAGGATGATAGGTGGGCGGCACAGTGGTGTAGTGGGTAGCACTCTCGCCTAGCAGTCAAAAGGGTCACTGGTTCACATCCCAACCACAACGATACCTGCCTGGAGTTTGCATGTTCTCCCTGTGCCTGTGTGGGTTTACTTCGGGTAATCCAGTTTCCTCCCACACTCCAAAGACATACTGGTAGGTTAATTGGCTGCTGTGTAAATCGGTCCTAGTATATGCATGTGAGTTAGGGACCTTTGATTGTAAGCGCCTTGAGGGTAGGGACCGATGTGAATGTACAATGTATATGTAAAGCACTGCGTAAATTGACGGCGCTATGTGAATACCTTTAATAATAATAGGTCCTCTTTATGGATAGCTCTGGGGTCAATAAGACCCCAAATCTCTCCTCTACCTTTAAAAGCAAAACATAAAAAAAATTTTGATCTTTTGCTTTAAAATTTAAAAAAAAATGTTAATTTCGTTCTAGACCGGACGTGACGTCATGACTTCACTCTGGTCCTCCAAGATCATACAGGCTATCAGATACAATCTGGTCTCTGGGAAGCTCTATGGCCAGTCAAGCAATCCATAGTGTCTTTTCTCGGGCTTGCCAGTAAAAACGGTAAGCCCAGGAAACACCGGTGAGCAACATCATACCATTCATAAAAAAGCCAGTCGCCGGCTGAAAAAAAAAAATTGGGTGATGGCTGATAGCTTCAGCCATAACCCTGGTAAACTACTTACAAACCGCAAGGTATACAGTATATACGTATTGCAGTCAGCAAGTGGTTAGGTCCGAAAGTTTCATTTTTTTTACTTGGAGACAAGTATCATAGGAATACTCATTATATTCAATCTAGTCTGTCAGTTAAGAGTTTTGCTAGCAGCTTTAAGTCAACATTAACAAGGGCAACTGGCCTGTCTTTAGATCATTTACATATACTCATCAAGCACCAAACCAGCATTGGACGTGTATATAGAGTCCTCAAGCAACCGATGCACCATATTCAACAGATATAATATATGTTATCTGTTTCCCTCATTTACCCAAGAGGCCAACTCCACACTTAAAAACCCAAATTACATAGATGAACTACAACTAGCTGTAATCAACACAGAGTTAGGCAAGGTTCCAGGTCCTGATGGAATGACTCTTGCTTACTACAAAACATTTCTCCCAGTGCTCATGCCCCCAAAATTTAACAGCTGGCAACAATTACAGATGGCCACAAGCTGCTAAAAGTCTTTCTTTATGCTCACATAACAGTAACTCCAAAAGAGGGCAAAGAGTCCCTTGAACGTTGACTTAAAACTACCTGTTCATGCCAAAATTCAGCCAACAGGTCAGCTTCAGCTTGATTGGGAGCCTTACCTGTGATATTACTATTTACTGCATGTTCCCATGCGATGAAGTTTTGTAGTGCATTCATTTGAATAGGCTGAAAATGCACTGTAACATGGAAAAAGTAGTGCAAGCACTAGTGCAGTACCGTGCAATGGGGTGGCCGCAAACTTACTGTGTTTGTGAGATGCGTTCGGGGTCCCATTACCAATTCATTGGCACCCACATGCTCTCACAAGGACAGAACGTTCACCTGTGGTGCAGAAAATGCAAACAGAATATGTCTTTCTTGTATTGCGTTTTGGTGTGAACTGTCCCTGAAACACATAGGATTGGGGGTAAAAATATGTTGAGATAAATAGTATAGGGCCTGGAGCTGAGTGAAACTACCATGTTTCCCCGAAAATAAGCCCGGGTCTTATATTAATTTTGGACACCAAAAACACGCTAGAGCTTATTTTCGGGGTAGGGCCTGCCATGCAGGAATCCCCAGTATAAACATACATGTAAAAGTATCATATAATGCAAAAGGTGCTGCTGCAATACAACTGTGCAAACACCCTTACCGTATATTGCTTCCATTGCCTGCCCTGAGCTGTCTTCTCTGAACACTGGAGGGGAGGGGGGCCGAGATCCCCCGCCAACACCCAGCGCTTCCTCACCTGCCCCAAGCCGTCTTCTCTGCTCTGAACACTGCAGGGAGTGGGCCCGAGATCCCTCGCCAACACCCGATGCTTCCATCGCCTGTCCCAAGCTGTGTTCTCTGCTCTGAACACTGCAGGGAGGAGGTCCGGGATCCCCCGCCGACAGCAAGGAGATCAGAGACACACACATAGCACACTGCACACCGCCGTAACAGAGGATTATACCGTGTTTCCCCTGAAAAGCACACAAGCACTTCAAACTAGGTCTTATTTTTGAGGTAGGTCTTATTTTCGGGGAAACATGTAGGAGGAGGGCCATCATGACTGGGGCCTACAGAAGAGGCGGAGTATTAGTAGGTAATTTTGATATAATGCAGGCTGCTTAGCAGGGCCGTCTTAATAGCATCATGGGCCGCTGGGCAAAGTAATGCTCTGGGGCCCCTACAATGGAGGCAGTACAGGTAAACAGACATCAAGTATGTAGGAGGCAGACAAGTGGAGCATCCCCTTTTGGGTGGAGCTTCGCATTAACTACATAAACAATCATTCTGTACAGCAAAGAATCAGTGGGAACATACTACATACATAAAGTAACAAAGCTGTCCTGTACATATAATATATCTGCTAGATTGATGCCTCCCCAGCACTCTGACCCCTCTACACCCCAGATATCCCCCCAGCACTCTGTCCCCTCTACATCCCAGATAACCCCCCAACACTCTGACCCCTCTACATCCCAGATATCCCCCCAGCACTCTGACCCCTCTACATCTCAGATATCCCCCCAGCAATCTGACCCCTCTACACTCCAGCTATCCCCCCAGCACTCTGACCCCTCTATATCCCAGATATCCCCCCAGCACTCTGACCCCTCTACCATAAGATACACCTTGTTTTGTGACCCCACTACATCCCTAATACCCCCTACACTGTGGCCTCTCTATATCCCTGATACCTGTAGCACTATAGCCACCCAAGATACCCCAAGCATTGCTACCCCCTATACACCCCGGATCCCCCTCAGCATTGTTTTCCCCCATACACCTCCAGCACTGAACTCACCTATACCAATCAAGCAGGCAGAAGGAGGGGCAGATAGTATACAAAAAATGTGTAGCGCTAAAACAGCAAGATACCTTAAAACTAATAAGTTTAAAAGGCCTAAACATAAATTATAATGCACACATATAAATGTATCACATATAAAGTGGTTCAAATGGACAGACAGTAAGTTGGAACTGAATGGGTCACTCCCAAAAGTGAGGTGAGGAGCGCCTTCACCAAAATACAGCAGAAAAGTTTTGGAGGGTGATGTTCTGCAGTCACTTAAAAAAGTCTCATCACTATATTGAATACTCCATACATAAACCAAATTCTCATATCACACCACTGTGTCTTTCAAAACATGCAGTGCACTTAGATGTTGCAGATGGGAGCTTACCGGAGGGTTTGAACCCAAAACAGCGTATACTGTGAGGGTCAAACCAGCTTTTATTGCACCCTGGCAATGGTGGGAAGATCTTGGCAGCCTGAGGGTATTGAGAGAGGCTTTTCTAAAGGCGTATCTTCTCCACACATATTATTGGATCTCTCCACATAGAGTTCATAAAGGGTACAAAAGGGACTACATAGTGTGATACCGTAGACACCGTATTTATTAAAAATCAAAGAAATACACTTACATGATAAAGTTAGTAAAAAAGCGCTTGTACATAAAAGGGGCGGCAGTGGAGTCCTCCCGACGCGTTTCGTCTGAGTAGACTTCGTCCTGGGGTACCCTCCACTGCAGCCCAACTCCCTAATATAGGAACTGTGTTCATCTTGATGTGACTCCAGCCCATTCAATTCCAAAAACCGCACTTCCGGGTTGTCCAAGATGGCGGACCCGCATGCGTTCCAGACCTCGTTTTGGTGGGTGTGTTCATGCGTTCCACCCTCCAAAACGGAAGTCCGATGTTCCCCGTATATTCTGATAATAAAAATCATTACCTTATTATAATATAGCATTAAAAGTACTCATAGGTTAGAGTGTTTGCTGATTTGTAAAGATAGTTAGCGTCGGTTCGTGTCCACAATGTGAATCAGCGAGATCTCGGCACGTCTCGCGATGTGACGCTATGGCGTCATGCCGCTACGACGGAAATACTCACATGGAGTACTTCGCTTGCGTTCCACTGGTGGTTAACCAGAAGGTCCCGGATCATAGCCTATCGCGTGATGTGACGCTGTGACGTCACGGCGCGAACACGGAATTAATCATGTGGATCAACCACTTGCGTTCCACTGACCAAAGGTCCACAGTGAACCAACGGGTTGAAATTAGCTTCACTTTAAATAGCTTGTGTGTCAGTTACTAAGTAAAGAACTGGAAGCCAGTGATTCCTCACGTAACATGCACCTTAAGGGGGCGATGTAATGGTGATATAAGAAACCTGATGGAGCCCAGTCACATGTTAAATATTATAGCTGGGAGGGAGCAAAAGATGTATATCTGTAACCCCATATGTTTTAATTAAAAAGAATTCAATGAGCTGGATTCACATAAATGTGCCAATTTTTTCATGTGTGACCTGTATAATTTTACAAAGGGACAAAGCCGTATGTGAGTACATCTAAAATACAGAAGTATAAAACATAGAGATAAAAAATATATAGGAATACATCATTGGGGACAGACATAGTATCCCCTATGATTCATCCAAAAAGGCGTTGACGTCAACCTCTACATTAAGTCCTAACGGGGCAAAAGTCTGCAACTCATATGCCCAGAACATTTCGAGGCGGGATACTCCCCTTGTTTTAGCACCCCCTCTCCAGGGTGGTGTGTATTTATCAATAATGATAAACTGTGATCCCTCCGGATTCCCACCATGGAATTCCTTGTAGTGTCTCGGGACCGTATGTTTGGGGTCTCTGCTTTTAATTAAGGCGATATGTTCCCCCACCCTAATAGAAAATGTCCTTGTAGTGTGGCCTATATACTGTTTCCGGCATGGACAAGTTATGAGATACACTACAAATCTCGTGCTGCATGTGCAGAATGGTTTTATGGTGTATCTCTTTCCCGTCACCGTAGAGGCAAATTCGGAAACCTTACGTGTTCTAACGGCATTATGCTGGCATACCGTACATTTCTTACATGGAAAAAAGCCTGTCCAATCATGAAAGAACAAGGGACGGGTGGGGGGGTTTATGATATTGGGGGCTATCTGTCCTTTTAAGGAGGGTACACCTCTGAAGATAACATTCGCTTCTTCTGGGATGAGTGGGCCCAGAATACTGTCCTGCTTCAGGACACCCCAATGTTTCCTCATGATGTTTTTGATTTGTCTGTGCTGTGTTGAGAAAGAGGTTAGCAAGGACCACCTAAACTTCCCGTCAGGTTCTCTTTTGGGCTTGACTTCTAGTAATGATTTCCTGTCAATGTTAATAGCTTTTTGAATTTCCAGGTTCAGGTCATCAGTGTCATAACCCTTATCTTCGAACCTGGATTTCAAAATCTTGGCCTGTTCAAGAAATGTCTCCTCTTCGGTGCAATTCCGTCGGAGTCTCAGAAACTGGCTCCGAGGAACCGCATTTAACCACGAGACATGATGACAACTATCAACAGGTATAAACCCGTTACGGTCTGTCGGTTTGAAATAAGTACTGAATCTAAATTCGTTATTAATGATCTCTATCTGTAAGTCTAAGAAGTGGATTTTGGTTTTACTGGCTTGATAAGACAAGGATATACCCCTGTCATTAGTGTTCAAACCCACAAAGAACTCATCCAATGTTTCCATGGTGCCATTCCATAGGAGAAGGATGTCGTCTATGTACCGGGTCCACAACACCAGAGACCTGGCTTCGTGGACATAGACGACATCCTCCTCCCATTTGGCCATGAACAGGTTCGCGAGACTAGGCGCGAATTTAGCCCCCATGGCCACTCCCCGTTGTTGGAGATAGAAATTATGGTTAAACCAAAAGTAATTGTGTTTTGCCGCGAACTCTAGTAATTCAACAAGATACTCACACTGAAAAGAAGCCAAAGAGTGTTCCTGAGATAAAAAGTGTTTGACGGCATCGATACCCTTATCGTGTGGTATGCACGTGTACAATGATGCCACGTCAGCCGTGGCCATGATGTAGCCCTCCTGTAGAGGGATATTCTCAAGAAGTCTAATCGTAGAGCTAGTATCTTTTAAATATGAAGGTGTTTTCTTTACTAGAGGCTGTAGGAAAAAATCTATATATTTGCCTACTCTGGCCGTAATGGAATTTATACCACTTACAATTGGCCTACCAGGGGGGCAAACTGGATCCTTATGGACTTTAGGCAAATAATATATAGTGGGGATTCGAGGTGCTGTGGGGATCAAAAAATCTCTCTCTCTCTTATTCAGGATCTTTAATTCGTATCCTTTTGAAACAAGTTGGTGTAATTTTTGTTTAAATTTATGTGTAGGATTATTAGGTAACAACTGGTAGGTCCCTGGTTCACTCAAAATGCGATGCATTTCTGCTTCATATTGGCACTTGTCCAGAATCACTATCCCCCCCCCTTTGTCTGCTGGGCGGACCACCAAATCTTTGCGCGCACACAAAGATTCCAAACCATCTCTTAACAGTGGAGGATGGTGAGTGCGTTTAATTGGAAGTCTGGCTAAATCATGTAGGACAAGGTCCCTAAAGATTTTTACAGCCGGCGCTGTAGGGACTGGGGGGGAAAAGAGGGAGGGATTCGATAAGCCGGAATGAACCGTTCCTGATGTGGATGCCGGGTAGTCAGTACGGATCGGATTGGATACCAAATACCTCTGTATATTGACCTTACGGATGTATTTATGGACATCCATGAACGTATGGAACTTGTCAAGTTTTTTAGGGGGGGCATATTTGAGACCCTTGTCTAATAAGGATAGTTCTGCTTCCGTGAGGGTTTGAGAGCTTAAATTATAGACGCCTTGGCCTTTTACAGTCTTTGCCTTTTTTCTTCTTTGTACTCTCCTCCCCCCTCTGCATCCTCTCTTTGATTTAGGCCTCGTTTTCTTGAGTGTGGAGCCTCGCGAAAAAACTGATTCCCATGTATGTAGGGGTTATGTATATATGGGGATTGGTCATAATCATCTCTCCTACGTTCAGGGCTATAGATCTCCCTGAGAGGTGAGAACCTATTGTGGGTGCGTATAGGGGAGGGGTAATGATGGTAAGGTTCTTCTCTCTGTTGAAAGTCCTGACCTGGTCTATGGTGTCTAGGGGAAGGATGGTATGAACCATAGTGGGAGCTGGTGTCAGAATGTTGTACCCTATTATGGGTATTACCTCTACCTCCCCTCCTCCCTCTCACGTTGTTTCTACCCCTGTGAGGAGTTTGAGGGCTGTAATGTTGCACCCGCGACTGGGATACATGAGATACCCCACCACATTTGGTTCCACCCCTCTGTGGACCACGACCATGCGAATGGACACCCGTGGGCTGAGATTGTGCAGTGGTGGCGTTCAGAGTTGGGGGACCACTTGTTGAAATTGTGCCAACCGTGGTGTCAGAGGAAACCTCCATGGGTGGGGTAACCTGTAGCAGTTTTTGCCAACCAAACACTGTATGGTCCTTATAGTCGCCCACGTCCCTAGAATATTTCTTTTGTTTCTTTATCTTTTGATCACGTTCCTCTTTCTCTAAATGTCCCAAAAGGTTAGAGGAAAGAGACTTGTACTCCTGAGAGTTTTTATGGGCTGAAAGTTTATCCTTCAAATCCCTAATTTCTTGATCAATTGCCTGAAGTCTATTAGTTTTTTTGGATATAAGTAACTGTAAAAAATTGATGCCTGCATCGTTAAAATATTTAAACCATGTTTCCAGATCAGTTTCCCCCTGTTGGGGTTGGACTTCCCAACGGAGGCTTCTAGGGACCATTTGCTCTGTAATGTATTGTTGTAAGAAAACCAAATCCCATTGCAGGTGAAGTTCAGTTGTCATTACATTTTTGAGTCTGAGGAACAGTCCTCCGATCTCAGTGTCACTACTTGTTGTTATAAAAACCCCCTCAGGATTAACCCTGCCCCTTTTATGTACAAGCGCTTTTTTACTAACTTTATCATGTAAGTGTATTTCTTTGATTTTTAATAAATACGGTGTCTACGGTATCACACTATGTAGTCCCTTTTGTACCCTTTATGAACTCTATGTGGAGAGATCCAATAATATGTGTGGAGAAGATACGCCTTTAGAAAAGCCTCTCTCAATACCCTCAGGCTGCCAAGATCTTCCCACCATTGCCAGGGTGCAATAAAAGCTGGTTTGACCCTCACAGTATACGCTGTTTTGGGTTCAAACCCTCCGGTAAGCTCCCATCTGCAACATCTAAGTGCACTGCATGTTTTGAAAGACACAGTGGTGTGATATGAGAATTTGGTTTATGTATGGAGTATTCAATATAGTGATGAGACTTTTTTAAGTGACTGCAGAACATCACCCTCCAAAACTTTTCTGCTGTATTTTGGTGAAGGCGCTCCTCACCTCACTTTTGGGAGTGACCCATTCAGTTCCAACTTACTGTCTGTCCATTTGAACCACTTTATATGTGATACATTTATATGTGTGCATTATAATTTATGTTTAGGCCTTTTAAACTTATTAGTTTTAAGGTATCTTGCTGTTTTAGCGCTACACATTTTTTGTATACTATCTATCTGTTGGGCAACGATTCTAGTTGTGGTGTTAGCTGCTTATATGATTTTTTGACTATTTAGAGTAAGCGCAAATCTATTATTGGTGCGAATTTTGGTGTATACATTTAGAATTATCATTTTTGCCGCTGCTCTGTGGAATTACTCCACTATGGATGTGTTTGACTACCGAGCCTCACGCAGGGTTAATCCTGAGGGGGTTTTTATAACAACAAGTAGTGACACTGAGATCGGAGGACTGTTCCTCAGACTCAAAAATGTAATGACAACTGAACTTCACCTGCAATGGGATTTGGTTTTCTTACAACAATACATTACAGAGCAAATGGTCCCTAGAAGCCTCCGTTGGGAAGTCCAACCCCAACAGGGGGAAACTGATCTGGAAACATGGTTTAAATATTTTAACGATGCAGGCATCAATTTTTTACAGTTACTTATATCCAAAAAAACTAATAGACTTCAGGCAATTGATCAAGAAATTAGGGATTTGAAGGATAAACTTTCAGCCCATAAAAACTCTCAGGAGTACAAGTCTCTTTCCTCTAACCTTTTGGGACATTTAGAGAAAGAGGAACGTGATCAAAAGATAAAGAAACAAAAGAAATATTCTAGGGACGTGGGCGACTATAAGGACCATACAGTGTTTGGTTGGCAAAAACTGCTACAGGTTACCCCACCCATGGAGGTTTCCTCTGACACCACGGTTGGCACAATTTCAACAAGTGGTCCCCCAACTCTGAACGCCACCACTGCACAATCTCAGCCCACGGGTGTCCATTCGCATGGTCGTGGTCCACAGAGGGGTGGAACCAAACATGGTGGGGTATCTCATGTATCCCAGTCGCGGGTGCAACATTACAGCCCTCAAACTCCTCACAGGGGTAGAAACAACGTGAGAGGGAGGAGGGGAGGTAGAGGTAATACCCATAATAGGGTACAACATTCTGACACCAGCTCCCACTATGGTTCATACCATCCTTCCCCTAGACACCATAGACCAGGTCAGGACTTTCAACAGAGAGAAGAACCTTACCATCATTACCCCTCCCCTATACGCACCCACAATAGGTTCTCACCTCTCAGGGAGATCTATAGCCCTGAACGTAGGAGAGATGATTATGACCAATCCCCATATATACATAACCCCTACATACATGGGAATCAGTTTTTTCGCGAGGCTCCACACTCAAGAAAACGAGGCCTAAATCAAAGAGAGGATGCAGAGGGGGGAGGAGAGTACAAAGAAGAAAAAAGGCAAAGACTGTAAAAGGCCAAGGCGTCTATAATTTAAGCTCTCAAACCCTCACGGAAGCAGAACTATCCTTATTAGACAAGGGTCTCAAATATGCCCCCCCTAAAAAACTTGACAAGTTCCATACGTTCATGGATGTCCATAAATACATCCGTAAGGTCAATATACAGAGGTATTTGGTATCCAATCCGATCCGTACTGACTACCCGGCATCCACATCAGGAACGGTTCATTCCGGCTTATCGAATCCCTCCCTCTTTTCCCCCCCAGTCCCTACAGCGCCGGCTGTAAAAATCTTTAGGGACCTTGTCCTACATGATTTAGCCAGACTTCCAATTAAACGCACTCACCATCCTCCACTGTTAAGAGATGGTTTGGAATCTTTGTGTGCGCGCAAAGATTTGGTGGTCCGCCCAGCAGACAAAGGGGGGGGGATAGTGATTCTGGACAAGTGCCAATATGAAGCAGAAATGCATCGCATTTTGAGTGAACCAGGGACCTACCAGTTGTTACCTAATAATCCTACACATAAATTTAAACAAAAATTACACCAACTTGTTTCAAAAGGATACGAATTAAAGATCCTGAATAAGAGAGAGAGAGATTTTTTGATCCCCACAGCACCTCGAATCCCCACTATATATTATTTGCCTAAAGTCCATAAGGATCCAGTTTGCCCCCCTGGTAGGCCAATTGTAAGTGGTATAAATTCCATTACGGCCAGAGTAGGCAAATATATAGATTTTTTCCTACAGCCTCTAGTAAAGAAAACACCTTCATATTTAAAAGATACTAGCTCTACGATTAGACTTCTTGAGAATATCCCTCTACAGGAGGGCTACATCATGGCCACGGCTGACGTGGCATCATTGTACACGTGCATACCACACGATAAGGGTATCGATGCCGCCAAACACTTTTTATCTCAGGAACACTCTTTGGCTTCTTTTCAGTGTGAGTATCTTGTTGAATTACTAGAGTTCGCGGCAAAACACAATTACTTTTGGTTTAACCATAATTTCTATCTCCAACAACGGGGAGTGGCCATGGGGGCTAAATTCGCGCCTAGTCTCGCGAACCTGTTCATGGCCAAATGGGAGGAGGATGTCGTCTATGTCCACGAAGCCAGGTCTCTGGTGTTGTGGACCCGGTACATAGACGACATCCTTCTCCTATGGAATGGCACCATGGAAACATTGGATGAGTTCTTTGTGGGTTTGAACACTAATGACAGGGGTATATCCTTGTCTTATCAAGCCAGTAAAACCAAAATCCACTTCTTAGACTTACAGATAGAGATCATTAATAACGAATTTAGATTCAGTACTTATTTCAAACCGACAGACCGTAACGGGTTTATACCTGTCGATAGTTGTCATCATGTCTCGTGGTTAAATGCGGTTCCTCGGAGCCAGTTTCTGAGACTCCGACGGAATTGCACCGAAGAGGAGACATTTCTTGAACAGGCCAAGATTTTGAAATCCAGGTTCGAAGATAAGGGTTATGACACTGATGACCTGAACCTGGAAATTCAAAAAGCTATTAACATTGACAGGAAATCATTACTAGAAGTCAAGCCCAAAAGAGAACCTGACGGGAAGTTTAGGTGGTCCTTGCTAACCTCTTTCTCAACACAGCACAGACAAATCAAAAACATCATGAGGAAACATTGGGGTGTCCTGAAGCAGGACAGTATTCTGGGCCCACTCATCCCAGAAGAAGCGAATGTTATCTTCAGAGGTGTACCCTCCTTAAAAGGACAGATAGCCCCCAATATCATAAACCCCCCCACCCGTCCCTTGTTCTTTCATGATTGGACAGGCTTTTTTCCATGTAAGAAATGTACGGTATGCCAGCATAATGCCGTTAGAACACGTAAGGTTTCCGAATTTGCCTCTACGGTGACGGGAAAGAGATACACCATAAAACCATTCTGCACATGCAGCATGAGATTTGTAGTGTATCTCATAACTTGTCCATGCCGGAAACAGTATATAGGCCGCACTACAAGGACATTTTCTATTAGGGTGGGGGAACATATCGCCTTAATTAAAAGCAGAGACCCCAAACATACGGTCCCGAGACACTACAAGGAATTCCATGGTGGGAATCCGGAGGGATCACAGTTTATCATTATTGATAAATACACACCACCCTGGAGAGGGGGTGCTAAAACAAGGGGAGTATCCCGCCTCGAAATGTTCTGGGCATATGAGTTGCAGACTTTTGCCCCGTTAGGACTTAATGTAGAGGTTGACGTCAACGCCTTTTTGGATGAATCATAGGGGATACTATGTCTGTCCCCAATGATGTATTCCTATATATTTTTTATCTCTATGTTTTATACTTCTGTATTTTAGATGTACTCACATACGGCTTTGTCCCTTTGTAAAATTATACAGGTCACACATGAAAAAATTGGCACATTTATGTGAATCCAGCTCATTGAATTCTTTTTAATTAAAACATATGGGGTTACAGATATACATCTTTTGCTCCCTCCCAGCTATAATATTTAACATGTGACTGGGCTCCATCAGGTTTCTTATATCACCATTACATCGCCCCCTTAAGGTGCATGTTACGTGAGGAATCACTGGCTTCCAGTTCTTTACTTAGTAACTGACACACAAGCTATTTAAAGTGAAGCTAATTTCAACCCGTTGGTTCACTGTGGACCTTTGGTCAGTGGAACGCAAGTGGTTGATCCACATGATTAATTCCGTGTTCGCGCCGTGACGTCACAGCGTCACATCACGCGATAGGCTATGATCCGGGACCTTCTGGTTAACCACCAGTGGAACGCAAGCGAAGTACTCCATGTGAGTATTTCCGTCGTAGCGGCGTGACGCCATAGCGTCACATCGCGAGACGTGCCGAGATCTCGCTGATTCACATTGTGGACACGAACCGACGCTAACTATCTTTACAAATCAGCAAACACTCTAACCTATGAGTACTTTTAATGCTATATTATAATAAGGTAATGATTTTTATTATCAGAATATACGGGGAACATCGGACTTCCGTTTTGGAGGGTGGAACGCATGAACACACCCACCAAAACGAGGTCTGGAACGCACGCGGGTCCGCCATCTTGGACAACCCGGAAGTGCGGTTTTTGGAATTGAATGGGCTGGAGTCACATCAAGATGAACACAGTTCCTATATTAGGGAGTCGGGCTGCAGTGGAGGGTACCCCAGGACGAAGTCTACTCAGACGAAACGCGTCGGGAGGACTCCACTGCCGCCCCTTTTATGTACAAGCGCTTTTTTACTAACTTTATCATGTAAGTGTATTTCTTTGATTTTTAATAAATACGGTGTCTACGGTATCACACTATGTAGTCCCTTTTGTACCCTTCATGAACTCTATGTGGAGAGATCCAATAATATGTGTGGAGAAGATACGCCTTTAGAAAAGCCTCTCTCAATACCCTCAGGCTGCCAAGATCTTCCCACCATTGCCAGGGTGCAATAAAAGCTGGTTTGACCCTCACAGTATACGCTGTTTTGGGTTCAAACCCTCCGGTAAGCTCCCATCTGCAACATCTAAGTGCACTGCATGTTTTGAAAGACACAGTGGTGTGATATGAGAATTTGGTTTATGTATGGAGTATTCAATATAGTGATGAGACTTTTTTAAGTGCCTGCAGAACATCACCCTCCAAAACTTTTCTGCTGTATTTTGGTGAAGGCGCTCCTCACCTCACTTTTGGGAGTGACCCATTCAGTTCCAACTTACTGTCTGTCCATTTGAACCACTTTATATGTGATACATTTATATGTGTGCATTATAATTTATGTTTAGGCCTTTTAAACTTATTAGTTTTAAGGTATCTTGCTGTTTTAGCGCTACACATTTTTTGTATACTATCTATCTGTTGGGCAACGATTCTAGTTGTGGTGTTAGCTGCTTATATGATTTTTTGACTATTTAGAGTAAGCGCAAATCTATTATTGGTGCGAATTTTGGTGTATACAGAAGGAGGGGCAGAGGAGGGAGCATCCCTCCGGGCATTCCAAGCCCTTCGGTGCAAACAGTGCTAGACAGCTGGGCTCACCATGACACCATCCACAATGCTACTTCCGCAGGTGGGCTCTCAGTGCTGCCGACTCAGCAGCTCCCACTCCAGCTCCTACCCCGCAGCCTCCGAGTCCCAAGCATTCAAGCTGCATGGGGCGGGGTCAGAGCATCACTGACGCTCCGGCCCTACCCCTCCCTGTTGGCTGTGAAATAATAAGTATCGTTCTTCACAGCACGGCGAACCGCTGCCAGCCTGCCTCCCCTGTGTATCCATCACTCTCAGTGCCATCATGGGGCCCCCAATTTTGGGGCAGCGTGGACTCAAGGACCAGCTGCTTTGGGGAAAGTACAGGGAGCCCCCATGCAGCTGGGGCCCCTGGGCAGTGCCCAGGTGTGCCCACTCATTAAGACAGCCCTGCTACTTAGCAGATTGAAGAATTCAAGGCAGAGGGTGTGTCCTGTAGTGGGTAGAGAGGAGGAGGTGTTGAAAAAGTACAACAGCAAAAGTTGCTTATAAACTGACTATATACTGCATATGCATTATGCCTGTTTAAGCAGCAGGTGGCACTGTAGTATTATTGTGTATAGTTATGTTATCTATTATATAACAGGATGTTTGTTTATCCTCTCTCTTTGTACTTGGATGCTCCTTGTTCCTGTGTTCATGTTTCTCCATTCTGTAAAGACATGCATTGATATTTTTCAAAGAAAGTAAAGCTTTATTACTGCATACAACAAGCTTCCAGCATGATTTCAATACTCTGCTAAAAGGGGGATCATGTCACAGCTCAGACAGTGCTCATCACAGCATCAGACAGTTTTCTTCTTTGTTCCTGGACTTCACCTGTAGGAACAACAAAAAGTTGGTGACTTGAACAACATGCTGTCTCAGCTTAGAGCTGCAGCTGTGGCCAGAAGCCCTGAGTGGCTACTAGACAAACTGTCAGACTTATTGCAGGAGCCCAGGCAGGTCTTTCCTGGTCCCTCTTCGAGTTGCCCACATGCTAGGAGGTTTAGGCCTCCTGAGCGCTTTATTCCTGAGTCTGGGAGCCCCTCAAGGGACCCTCTGACTCCACCAGCCAAGCACATGCCTGCTTCCCTTGGTGTGCGAGTCGGGAGGAATCCCCAACTACGGCGAACCCAGGGCGGGAGTGTTTTCATCTGGCACCCACTCCCCTGCCCTCACACCTTCTCAGTGTAGATGGCATAGCTGGCTATACAGGCTCCCTGCCTGTGTCTAGTGCGGCCCGGCGTGGGAGTGGCAAAGCAGCGGGTGCCGGCCAGGTCCCAGGAGCGGCCAGGGCCCCCAGTGACAGAAGATGCGGGAGGCAGGTTTCCCCTGTGTCCAGTCATCACAGAGCATGCGCCACGGATGGAAGGAGCTGGGCATTGGCTGGTGAGGCTTCGTCCACCCCTCACAGAACCCAGCATGGGAGTAGGAGAGGGAGCGCCTGGGGGTTCTGGTGTGGTGGCAGCAGCTTCTGGCATCATCAGTGGGTGCCCGCCGGACTCTGGGGCTGGCAACTGCACCCTGAAGCCTGCTGAGGGGAGAGAGCGACAGCGCGGCTTGGTGAACAGGGCCGGTCTGAAGGGGTGCTCAGCGGCTCTGAAGATGGTGAACTCCCGCGCGCTGCACAGGCATACAGATCTGCGGCTGGATGTCCTGAGGGACAGAGGCAGCCAGGTGAGCCTTTTGTTTCATGTCCTCTTTCTTGTTCTTAGTCTCTCTATTCAAGGGGGCTCCGGGGGGCTTAGTTGACAGCTCAGCAGGGATCGGGTGCGGGACCGTCGGATAACTCCGGTCAACGGCTGGCAGCATCTGTGGTAACTACAGCCGGTAAGGTTTCGGATGACAAAGCGGATGACAAAGGAGTCACCGGGGTTGATGGGGTACATCTGGCAAATGCTGCAAAAATGCGACGTGTATGTGTGTTTTGAAGGGCCTTTGGGCATGCATCTAAAGCCGGAAGTAAAGGAGCGTATATGGAAGGGTGTGTATGTGGATATTTTTTTTTCTTTGTTGCCATTGGAGAAATTTAACTTTAAAGGGGTTGTAAATCCTCGTGTTTTTTAACCTTAATGCATCCTATTCTAAAAAACACCTGGCAGTGACCGGCCCCCCAGCCCCCCTGTTTTACCTACCTGAGCCCTGGAATTTCACCCGGTGGAGACGCGTTCTTCCTCTGCCTGGGGTTCTCGGCTCTTGATTGGATAGATCAATAGCAGCGCAGCCATTGGCTCCAGCTGCTGTCAATCAAATCCAATGATGCGGGCGCTGGGCGGCGGGGCCAAGTCTTACATTCTGGATCAATAGACGCCGAATGATGGACTCGGGAGCGCCCCCACAAGGTAACCCCCTGGGAGAGCACTTCTCCTAGGGGGTTATCTGATCAGAAGAGGAGTCTCGAGAGCCCCCAAGGGACCCCAGAAGACGGTGTTCGGGGGCCACTCTGTGCAAAGCGAACTGCACAGAGGAGGTAAGTATGATATGTTTGTTTTTTGTTTTTTTTTTAACTTGAAGCTTTACAATCATTTTAAAGTTAGACCAGATGTAAGTAAGAAGGAGGAAGAAAACTGCAGTATTGTTAAGTATAAGCAGTAACAAACGTGGTGAGGGTGGTTTGAGCGTACAGGATGTGTGGTTACGGGACACTACATTGGGTATTCTGTTAAGAAAATCTAACACTGATCAGTTGAGGGGGGTTCATGGATTGAGTTGTGGTGGTTCCCTCTTCTCCAGTTTGCTCTGTCCGGGCTGTGGGGGTTTTTCACAGTTTTAGCCAAATCTTCCGGGAGTTTTCTTTATGCATGCGGATGGGACAGCAAAGTCTCGATTCCAGTTTAGGGCGGTGTTCAGGAAATGCCTGTTGTCCTCTAGTTGGAGTACAGACAACTGTTCTTCTCATTACTTTCGGATTGGGGCGGCAATAGAGGCGGTCTGATGGGGACTTAATGACCATGTCATTCAATCAGTCAGATTTTGGTAATATGTGCACCCTCATTTATTATAACTTATAAGGTTTGCTATCTGTTGGGTCGGGCTAAGTTGTGTGGTCCGATAAAGTTGCCAGGTCTGCATGGCGTATGGCTCGCTCTGTTGAAAAAGATCAACAAGGCCAGGATAAAGGTGAACTAGGAGGTAGTACGTTTTACGTCATCGAGAGCTGGAGGATAAGACCTGGTGATATCTATGAAGCGAAAACAGGGGTTTGGTCGGATAATTATCTGCAAATTGTGCCACATCCTAGATTAAGAATTTAAACAGAGATAATTCCCCTAGTGGACTTTAAAGGCACATATGAAAGAATGTGTAGGAAAGTATGTTAAGTAGACAACAATTTATTAATTACAAAAAGCTCTCATAAAGACATCAAACAAATGACATAAATAAAAAAGGAATGCGATTACACATATTTATAGCTATTGATACCAATACGCTTGCACCCGACGCGTTTCGGAGTTGTTTTAGCCTCCTTCTTCAGGGGTGGTTGTAAGCTTTAACAAAGATTTCTATATAGGAAATAGTATATACAACATAGACATAATACATACATGTGTATATCAGGCCATAAATATATAGGTGCAATATTATATTCATTTCGTTTACACTTACATTGGTATATATAAATATTGGCTGCGCATTCCAGAAAGGTTTAAAAACAACGGTGCTGACACATACTGCCCATCAAGTGCGTCTTCCAATCGTGGTGTGTAAAACTTTGTTTAGTATATCCAAAGTATTCATATGGCCTCTATCGAGGTGGAAATAACTGGGTAAGGATGTATGAGGTGGTTTTACTTCCTTATGATAGGAAGAAAGGCCCATTAATGGAGGGCATACAAATGTTTGGATCTGGAATCACACTGGGGCCAAATGCGGGTCCTGTAGGTTGCGAAAATGTATAAATAAATGTATAGTGACCAGGAATGTGAGTAAATTCAGTGGTAGGTAAGAAGTTTTTAGATGTATCCTACCTGATAGGCCTACGGTACAGAGTTCGAGAAAGACCACCAACTGATGATAGGTGTAGACCAGGTGGAACTCAGATAGCTAGAAAATCAACATGAAGGAGAAGGGACATATAAAAGTCTAATTTTTGTACTTCTGTCATTTATCTTGACAGTTTAAGGTGTATCTAAAAGGTATGTGCTTGAGGGTTTTATATAACAGAAAACAGGGGTTCAACAACTTTGTCCCTGGTTAGCAGTGTTAAATTTGATCAAGGAGGGGAAAGGAGAAAGGAGGGGAAGGGGGGGGGAAAGGAGGAAAAGGGGGGGGAGGAAAGGGGGGGGGGAAGAATGAGGGAAAGGAAGGAGGGGAAGGGGGGGGGAAGAAAAGAGGGGGGGGAAGGGGGGGGGAAGAAGGGGGAAAAAAAGGGAAGGAGAAACAAAGGAAGGAGGGAGGGAGAAAGAGGAAAGAAAAATAGCAGAGGAGAGGGGGGGGGAAAGGGGAAAGAAAAGGGAAGGAGGAAGAGACATAAAGAGCACAGATGTGATATAAGATTTGTGGCTTGTAGTTTCAGTGATACAAATCTAAGTAGATGAGTGTGCATGGGTTCAGTCTGGTATTAAAGTTACTTACAGTATGTAGCAGCGGCTCACACCGACAGCGTCCTGCCCAAAGCAGATGACGCTCGGTGTGAGCATTGCCAGAGTATTTCAAGCCCTCCCCACCAGTCAGCTGTTGATGAGAATAGCCAACAGCTGATTGTGGATGGTGGAGGAGGGACGGACGCGCTAAGACTGGCCCCCCGGGTGGAGCGAGCGCCGCCAGGTCCCCACAGCGCATGCGCTCGCAGACGCGGTGAGGCGTGGCCACGCCCACTACACCCGCCGCCACGTCTAGCTTCCCCGACGGACTGCGCATGTCCACCGGGGTCGCAAGATGGAGGACAGTGTCAGCAACACTGTACCTCACACAGCGCCGCCATGAGCCAGAATCGCTCAGGCGGCTTTGTGTGCCGGGCGGATAACAGATCACAAGGTAGAGGAAATGCAAAATAAAAATGAAGCACAAGTATTGTGCATACTGTAAAAGGAATAAGTACATATATAGTAAATTGGTCACCATTATAAAGGAAGAGACGCTGGTGGGCAGTGTATACAGGTTAGAACGGTTTCTAATGGAGGGACATACATTGTGAAACAGTGACTTAAATTAACAAGCATAAAAAATATATAACTCAGATATACATTGTATGGGTAGGATCCAGGGATTCCACTCAGTTATACATACACACAGTCCGGATTATTGGGACCCAAGGTGTCACAATATAGGATATGCATATGCATGACAGTAGTTTAATCAGAATATCCAAGACATATCATTATAGTACATCCTAAAACATTCTATAGGTCCCACTTCTATGTAAACACAAATCTAGATAGTAGACAGTAGGCAACAACCAGGCTAGGCATACATACATATTGCTCAATTCAGAACGCCGCTTCTAAGTTTTTATTTATGACGTAAATAGCCGATAGCACAAAATCTGCTAGGCATATAGATACAGCCAGTCCATACTTGAGAGATGTGTCTTTACATATATGTATATATGCCTCTAGTTGTGTATAGGCAAGAGGAGGGGAGATAGAACAGTATGTAGATTGATATATAAAGGAGCGGGCAATAGTGCCATAGGGGTAGGGGGTGTTTACGGACGAAGTATTGGTATATTCGAAAACTCGGTCTATGGTCCAAGTGTAGATACATATTGTATATATAATTATCTTATTCATTGCTCTCTACCGCCTGATGAAAAGCCTTCGAGAAAGGGCTTAAACCAGATGGTTTAGTTTAAGCCTGGGGGTTGGGTAGCTCTTAGATTATATATCCAGCGAGACTCTAACTGTAAAATTGTCTTATTCCAGTCACCTCCCCTAGATTCCGGATGTACCCGGTCCAGAATAAGAAATTTAATCTTAGGACATTTACCCTTATGTACTGTTAAAGTGTGTCTCCCGAGTGGGAGATCAGGATCGCATGTTTCCATGCTCACTATGTGTCTATATGCCCTCTTCCAAAATTCTGTTTTGGTTTTCCCTATATAAAAACATGTACATTCGCACAGAAGTAGGTATATCACCCCGTAGGTCCTACAATTGGCAAATTGTTTGGGGTGGAAGGGCTGGCCGTTTGGAAGAGTCGGATTTTTTGTCGTAAGCATATATTTGCAATACTTACATTTTCCACACATGAATGTTCCCTTGTACTTACAGTGTGTTTTATTTATCCCTGCCTTGAACTCGCTTGCAGTGATCTTGTCTCTCAAGGAGGTGGTTCTTTTAAAAGTAAAGAGAGGTCTCTGTGGGACCAATGGTCCTAGTGTTGGATCGCACTGTAGCATGTGCCAGTATTTTGTCACAATATTCCTGACCTGTCTGTGTTGGTTGTTAAATTTGGTAATGATCCTGAGGGTGTCAGTATCATTCTTGTCAGGTTTATTTGCTTTTTTAGAGTATAGTAGCTCCTCTCTTGGCTGCATCAAAGCTTTTTTGAAAGAGCGTTTGAGTGACGCATGGGAATACCCCCGTAATAGTAGTCTGTCACGTAGTTTGTTTGCCTCTAATCTGAAGGTGTTATCGTCGGAGCAATTACGTTTTACTCTAAGGTACTGGCTATATGGAATTGAATTAAGGAGGGGTTTGGGGTGGAAGCTGCTCGCATGCAAGATTGCATTACTTGCAGTGGGTTTCCTATATAGTCTACTTGTGATATTTCCTTCCTTGCCCCTGCAGACCTCTACGTCAAGGAATGTAACGCACTGTTTGTCAAATGACATAGTAAAGTTGAGGTTAAAGTCGTTATGATTCATCCTCAGCAAGCATTCCTTAAGGAGGTCGATCGATCCGTCCCATATGATGAAAAGGTCGTCGATGTATCGGTACCATCCGAGTATGTGGTCCGTATACATCGACAGACCTTCATCATCCAGGAACATGGCCTCCCACTCCCCCAGGTACAGGTTGGCATACGATGGGGCACAACATGTCCCCATCGCAACCCCCTGCACCTGGAGGTAGTGGGAGCCATTGAAAGTAAACACATTGTGGCTAAGAATAAATTCTAATAATGAAGTAATAAACTCTCCATATGTGGGGTCCATATCTCTGGCTGTGCGGAGAATATGTTTGATGGCTGCTACACCCTTCTCATGGGGAATGGAACTATACAAGGATTCGACATCGATTGTGACAAACGTAGCATGTTCGGGGATTACTTGTTTATCAATAATTTGTAAGAAGTGTACTGTGTCTTTTACAAAGGAAGGGAGGGCATAGACGAATGGTTTTAGTACTTCATCTATCAATTTGCTTGCATTTTCACTGATTGCCCCTATACCGGAGATGATTGGTCTGCCGGGGGGGTTTTTTATGTCTTTGTGGACTTTGGGTAATGAGTAGAAGACCGGTGTACGAGGGAAGTTGTTTCTAATAAATTCCCATAGGGATTTTGTGATTGTTGAGTTGGAATAGGCCGTATCTATCAGTGTGTAGAAATCCTGATTATATTTTTTAACCAAACTCGCAGGTATAGGGCGATACCACTCTCGGTTGTCTAATAGTCTATTACACATCCTAATGTAGTCTTCATTATCGAACACCACAATGTTCCCACCCTTGTCCGCATTCTTGATTGTAACTCGGTCATTCTTTGACAATGATTTGAGTGCTGCCTTCTCACTTGTAGTTAGGTTTTCAGGGGATTTACTGTGAATTCTTATTTTATCTAGTTCTTTACCGACTAGCTTTAGGAAGGCCGCTGCATTCGGATGGGTACTTGGCGCAGGGCAGAAGTCAGACTTCTTCTTAAGTGTGGACATATTTCCCTTAGGGGGTTCATTGGGCGTTTCGATAGACTCTAGTATTTGGGAAAGGTTGATTTCATCTATGAGGTCAGTTGGGTCGTTCTCGTCAAGAAGGGACACCAACTGCTTCAATGCTTGGTGTTCTTGTAAGGTCAGATTGGTAGGTCTCTCCTGCTTGTGATATAGTTTTTTTAGGATCAACTTGCGTATGAATAGTTGGAGATCCTTGTAGATCTCAAACTTATCCAAATTTTGATTAGGACAAAAATTTAGACCTTTTTTCAGGACATTGGTTTCATCGTGAGAGAGTTTATAAGATGAGAGATTGATAATATTCAGGTTGTTTGATTTTAATTCTTGATCAATATCTGGGACAGTTAAAGTGCTATTTGAGTGTAGGTATTGGGGTTGGATTGTGTGGGTTGTACACCCATCAAGATTTTTTCTAAAAAAGATGGGTCATTGGAAATCGTGTCTAGTGTCATGACAGTGGAGGGATTGGATTGGGAATTAGTTTCCCTTATCGGGGTATGTGTGTTACTCTGTGCATTTGGTGTTTTTGAGGTTAATTCTTGTGTGGATGTGGAGGGATTAGTTTTTTTGGGGATGTCAAAGGTTAATTTCTTTGCTTGTTGCCCCTCATTGGGGTCACCACGAAATGTACGTTTGGTGCTTTGTCCTATGTTAGGTTTCTGGAACATTTGGGTGTGAGTTTGAAGTGGGTTAGGAGTGGGTTGTGAGGGGGTGGCTTGGTGTCCCTGATACTGGTAGTTTTTGTTTTGGTTCGATCTATCTAATTTAACACTGCTAACCAGGGACAAAGTTGTTGAACCCCTGTTTTCTGTTATATAAAACCCTCAAACACATACCTTTTAGATACACCTTAAACTTTCAAGATAAATGACAGAAGTACAAAAATGAGACTTTTATATGTCCCTTCTCCTTCATGTTGATTTTCTAGCTCTCTGAGTTCCACCTGGTCTACACCTATCATCAGTTGGTGGTCTTTCTCGAACTCTGTACCGTAGGCCTATCAGGTAGGATACATCTAAAAACTTCTTACCTACCACTGAATTTACTCACATTCCTGGTCACTATACATTTATTTATACATTTTCGCAACCTACAGGACCCGCATTTGGTCCCAGTGTGATTCCAGATCCAAACATTTGTATGCCCTCCATTAATGGGCCTTTCTTCCTATCATAAGGAAGTAAAACCACCTCATACATCCTTACCCAGTTATTTCCACCTCGATAGAGGCCATATGAATACTTTGGATATACTAAACAAAGTTTTACACACCACGATTGGAAGACGCGCTTGATGGGCAGTATGTGTCAGCACCGTTGTTTTTAAACCTTTCTGGAATGCGCAGCCAATATTTATATATACCAATGTAAGTGTAAACGAAATGAATATAATATTGCACCTATATATTTATGGCCTGATATACACATGTATGTATTATGTCTATGTTGTATATACTATTTCCTATATAGAAATCTTTGTTAAAGCTTACAACCACCCCTGAAGAAGGAGGCTAAAACAACTCTGAAACGCGTCGGGTGCAAGCGTATTGGTATCAATAGCTATAAATATGTGTAATCGCATTCCTTTTTTATTTATGTCATTTGTTTGATGTCTTTATGAGAGCTTTTTGTAATTAATAAATTGTTGTTTACTTAACATACTTTCCTACACATTCTTTCATATGTGCCTTTAAAGTCCACTAGGGGAATTATCTCTGTTTAAATATCTATGAAGCGATGGTGTGTATCTGAATGCCATTGGCATTGATTTATGACATCTGGGATTGCAGGAGTGTATTCAGTGGGCCTTCCGGTTTGCGGGGGTAACGCATGCATAAGGTGTCACGCTTGTGTGCTGTGGCAGGGGGTCTATTGGGTCTTTGAAGGCGGTGCTGGTTAAATAATTGTGGAAAATTGTGGGTTGGGCCCATCTGACGTATGGGAGTCCCTTCCTAACAATACAGTGGTAACATCAGGGTATTAATTTAGCTGTATCTTGTAGTATGTAAGTGGTTAATTGTCCCTGAGCTGGTGTAGCTGCGGCTGGGGGCCTTTGATTGGGTGGCAGATACAACTGGTTAATCGTGAGTATATAGGCCTTCAAAGACCTTAGACCAGGCATAAGCTGAGGTTGCTTTATTTGTTATGCATTGACTGTATTATATGCATTAAACTTGTTTTCTTGTGAATGTTGTATTTAATGGTTTGTAATAAAAGGCTGCTATAGCCATTCAGCTCCAAATAAAATGTGTCGTCTGGTCATTTTGGAAGAGGGGATTGGTCAAGGGAGAGAGGATTTAGCTTTCTTCTCCCTCCAGCCTGCAGGTGGCAATAGAGAGTGCCGCTGTGCAGTGAGGGAAGGCTGTGCCCGTTCTCACTCATTCTATCCCCTTGTCACTGGAGGGAGGACGAAGAAGATTTTCCTCAGTCTGATGAGACGCAAGTAACCGTTCTGTGCTGTACCACCTAAATGATGTGACAACAGAGGGCAACAGGAAGTATGGAGTGGAGAAGGAGGAAAGCTGCATAACAATAGCTGTCGTAGCGGACATTAGACAATGGTCTCCTGTATGCAGATGAGTAAAACATGACAAAGAAACTGGAAAAAAGGATTAACTGGTGTTTTACTTCAATTATGCACAACAAAGCCAGCCATACCTAGGATACTGCTATTGTACTTAATGCATACAAGGCCCTGATTGTCATGGCACCGGAGGGCTCCTTCCACCCATTGATTGTATATCGATCCTGGATCAGTGTCCCCTGGGAGCTTGTTACCTGATACTTCCTAGAAAGGCCCTGGCTGGGTTTAAGCCGCAAGCTATTTCTTGCTTGCCTCTGGTAAGCGCACATTTGGTTTGGTGTTTCAAATACCACTGGTGATGGAAGATTGCACTTTTTTATTATATATATATATATATATATATATATATATATATATATATATATATATA
Source organism: Aquarana catesbeiana (assembly GCF_042186555.1). Classification (NCBI taxonomy): domain Eukaryota; kingdom Metazoa; phylum Chordata; class Amphibia; order Anura; family Ranidae; genus Aquarana; species Aquarana catesbeiana. Next base: position 131,366,934 of record NC_133330.1, read on the forward strand.
TATACATCCCGGCTTTGTGCAGCTACATCTCACTGCCATTAGTATGTCTGGAAGGCCAAGAGGCAGACAGTCACAAGCCAATAAAAGAGGGCAAGCAGACTCTGTGTCTAGAGGCAACAGTTCTGGTCATGGAGACGGTGCATCCTCATCAGCACGTGGCCGTGGGACACGCTTGTCCTTTTTTGCAGCAGCTGGCCATGTTGAGCCGCAACATGCAGAAGACTTGGTAGAGTGGATGACCAAGCCGCCTCATCCTCCACATCCTCTCTCACCCAGGCTCAGGGTACTTTGTCTGGCAAAGCAGCTGCCAACATGGCCTCTTCCCTCGGCTCAATGGCATCAGTCACTCCTTCCCTAGCCTCACTATGTCCTCCTGAGGAGTCCCCCGAACTGTTTGACCACAGTGTTGGGTACATGCTCCAGGAGGATGCCCAGTGTTTTGAAGGCTCCAATGATGGTACCCAGCTAGAGGAAGGCAGTAATGTGAGCCCAGAGAGGGGGTGCCTAAGAAGGACAGCAATCTGGCAGTCATGTTCCCCCAGCTGAAACTTACTGCCAGCTTTGCTCCAGTGATGAGGAGGGAGGGGATGATGAGGTTACTGACTCCGTGTGGGTGCCTGATAGGAGAGAGCAGGAGGAGGAGGCATATTTCCAATGAGGCAGGTTGCCCTCCAGGGGCCAGCTTAAGGGCAGCACACCGACTGCATCACGCTGCAGAGCTCTGCATGTGCAGGGCGCTGCTGTCTCTGTGTGTTATTCCAAAAGTTCTTTGGTGTGGGCCTTTTTTGAGACAAGTGCATCAGATCCTACCGCTGCTATTTGCAACATATGTCTCAAGCGTATCTCGCGTGGCCAAAACATCACCCGCTTGGGCACCACATGCTTGACCAGACATATGTCGACCTGCCATGCAGTTCATTGGCAAGCGTACCTAAAAGAATCACACCAAAGAACAAAGCGGACCTCTCCTTGCTCCTCATCAGCTGGGATCTCCAACCCCACTATACCTTCAGTCCTCTCTGAAACCTGCACTGAGAGGAATGAAGGTGTAGAATTAGGTGTGTCACAGCCAAGTACTTGCGGGCAATCTGCTATCGGTACACCGTCAGATTGTACCAGGCAAATTTCCCTGCCCCAGCTGCTGCACCGCCAAAAGAAGTTCACTCCCAGCCATCCACATGCCCAGCGGTTGAATGCTAGCTTGGCTAAATTGATAGCACTTCAACTGCTGCCTTTTCAGTTGATAGACTCTGCCCCCTTCCGTGAGTTTGTGGAATGTGCGGTAAATCAGTGGCAGGTTCCCAAAAGCCACTTTTTCTCACAGAAGACGTTTCTGGCTCTCTACCAGCATGTGGAAGGCAATGTCTTGGCCTTGCTGGACAGGGCGGTCAGCGGTAAGGTGCATATTACCGCTGACTCATGGTCCAGCAGGCATGGACAGGGACGTTACCTATCTTTCACCGCACACTGGGTGACTCTTCTGGCAGCTGGGAAGGATGCAGGACAAGGTGCAGTAGTGTTGGAGGTTGTTCCACCACCACACCTCCAAAATTCTACTAGTGGTGATTCTGCTACCCCTTTCTCCTCCACCCCCTCCTCTTCTTCTTCTTCCTCCATGGCCTCTTCCTGTGCTGATTTGTCCTCGGAACCAGCGGTGCTCCGTAGGCGTTCAAGGGGCTACGCATGCACGCAGGCAAAAAGATGCCATGCGGTGCTTGAGCTGGTGTGCTTGGGGGACAGGAGCCACACTGGGGCAGAGATTCTGTAAGCTCTGCAGGGGCAGGTTCAGAGGTGGTTGACGCCACGCCAGCTTAAGCCAGGAATGGTGGTTTGCGACAATGGCACCAACCTCCTCTCTGCCCTCCGACAGGGACAACTGACCCATGTGCCCCGTTTGGCTCACGTCCTTAACTTGGTGGTGCAGCGGTTCATTGGCAGGTAACCAGGCTTACAGGATGTCCTGAGGCAGGCCAGGAAAGTCTGCGTGCATTTCCGCAGGTCATATAATGCCAGTGCTCGACTGGCTGACCTCCAAAAGGAATTTAACCTGCCCAAGAACCGCCTAATCTGTGACATGCCCACCAGGTGGAACTCAATGTTGGCCATGTTCCTTTGCGACTATGGCACCAGGACAGGATCAGGGGACCTTGTTTTTTTTCCCCATGCCAGTGGGCTATGATCAGGGATGCATGAACTGTCCTGTCACCATTTGAGGAGGTCACGAGGATGGTGAGCAGTGACAGTGCATGCATCAGTGACACTGTCCCTCTTGTCCACCTGTTGGAGCACACGCTGCGTGGAATAATGGACAGGGCATTTGAGGCAGAACAGAGGGAGGAAGAGGAGGACTCCCTTACCTCTCAAGGCCCCCTTTATCCAGACAGTGTTCCTGCGTGCCCGCTGATCATACAGGAAGAGAAGGAGGAGGATTGTGTCAGCATGGAGGTGGAGCCTGGCACTCATCTTCAGCAGCAGTCTTCAAGGGATCATTTACAGTCCGAAGAAACCCATGGACTTATACGTTGCTGGGAGGAGGTGGCTGCAGATCAGACCCAGAGGACTCTGGACCAAATGCCTCAACAAACCTACGCTGCATGGCCTCCTTGATCCTGCAAAGCCTGCGGAAGGATCCTCGTATTCGTGGTATCAAGGGGCGGGATGATTACTGGCTGGCAACCCTCCTTGATCCATGTTACAAGGGTAAGGTTGCAGACCTTATCTTGCCATCACAGAGGGCGCAGAGGATGAAACATGGGTCTTGAGAATGGATCACTGGCCAGAGCTTGCACAGTATGCAATTGAGCTACTGGCCTTTCCTGCATCCAGCGTTCTTTCGGAAACCACATTCAGTCCTGCTGGAGGCTTTGTAACCAATCACAGGGTGCGCCTGTCCACTGAATCGGTCGATCGGCTGACCTTCATAAAAATGAATCAGTCTTGGATCACCAGCTACCAAGCACCTGATGCCGATGTAACTGATTGATTTTTTTTTAATCCAAGATCCCTTCAAGACTGCCTATGCTGATGCTGAGTGACTATCCTGTTACGCCGAGTCACAATCCTCTTCCTCCTCAATTTTCATGCTGATAGCTTGTAAGAACATTTTTGGTTCTGGGTACCGCTACCAATGCCCAATGCAAAATTTTTCAGCCCCTGTTTAACAGGGGCGTGTAATTATAATTTTTGATGCAATACTTTGCAGCAGGGCTCATTCCTGCGCTCCAACTATAGCATCTGTGAGGGGTTGCAGTGTTGTAGCAATTTTTCTGCCCCTGTTTAACAGGGGCGTGTAATTACAATTTTTGATGCAATACTTTGCAGCAGGGCTCATTCCTGCGCTCCAACTAGAGTATCTGTGAGGGGTTGCAGTGTTGTGGCACCAGCACCAGTGCCCAAGGCTAAATTTTTCAGCCCCTGTTTAACAGGGGCGTGTAATTACAATTTTTGATGCAATACTTTGCAGAAGGGCTCATTCCTGCGCTCCAACTATAGCATCTGTGAGGGGTTGCAGTGCTGTGGCACCAGTGCCTAAGGCCCAATTTTTCTGCCCCTGTTCAACAGGGACATGTAATTACAATTCTTGATCTAATATTTCACAGCAGGGCCCATTCCATTTTGCATCAAAAATTGTAATTACACGCCCCTGTTGAACAGGGGCTGAAAAATCGGGCCTTAGCCACTGGTGGCGGCGCCCAGAACCAATAATATTCTTACAAGCTATCAGCATGATCATTGAAGAGGAAGAGGATAGTCACTCAGCATAACAGGATAGTCACTCAGCATCAGCATAGGCAGTCTTGAAGGGATCTGACATTTCAAAAAAAATTATTCGGTTACATCAGCATCAGGTGCTTGGTAGCTGGTGGTGATCCAAGACTGATTCATTTTTATGAAGGTCAATTGATCGACCGAGTCAGTGGACAGGCGCACCCTGTGATCGGTTAAAAAACTTCCAGCAGCGCTGAATGTGCGTTCCGAAAGAACGCTGGATGCACGACAGGCCAGTAGCTCAATTGCATACTGTGCAAGCTCTGGCCAGTGATCCATCCTCAAGACCCAGTAACCCAGAGGATTTTCGGTGGGAAAGGTGTCCAAGTCAGATCTTGCCCCTAGGTATTCCTGCACCATGTAAAACAGACGCTGGCGATGGTTGCTGGAACCGATCATACCTTGGGGCTGCGGACTAAAAATTGTCTGAACACATCGGTCAGACGGCCACCTTCTCCACCGCTCCTTCTTTGACTGACCGAAGCCTCAGCAACACGTTGTCCAGGAACAGGAGTTTGTAACCTCCCAGTCTCTGGGAACACGTTGCACAGACCTTTCTGCAAGGCCTCCTGAAGATGTTTCATCCTCTGCTCCCTCTGCGACGGTAAGATAAGGTCCGCAGATTGCCCTTGTAACGTGGATCAAGGAGGGTTGCCAGCCAGTATTGATCCCTCTCCTTGATACCACGAATACGAGGATCCTTCCGCAGGCTTTGCAGGATCAGAGAGGCCATGCAGCGTAGGTTTGCTGAGGCATTCGGTCCGGAGTCCTCTAGGTCGACATGATCTGCAGCCACCTCCTCCCAGCCACTTACAAGTCCATGGGTTTCTTGGGACTGTAAACACAAAGCTGGGATATATATATATATATATATATATATATATATATACTGATACTGCAGCTAGCAGAATCAACTGCCTGCCTGTAGTATTATTAGTATGAGAACACCACCAATTGTCTTCAGGTAGCTTTAGGTGCACACCGTGCAGAGGACACAGTACACTAACTGTAAATACTGTAGCTGCCTGCCTGTGGTATTAATAGGATCAGAAGAACACCACCAATTTTCTTCATGTAGCTTTAGGTGCACACTGTGCAGAGGACACAGTACACTAACTGTAAATACTGTAGCTGCCTGCCTGTGGTATTAATAGGAGCAGAACAACAGCAATTTTATTCAGGTAGCTTTAGGTGCACACTGCAGAGGACACAGTACACTAACTGTAAATACTGTAGTTGCCTGTCTGTGGTATTAATAGGAGCAGAACAACAGAAATTTTCTTCAGGTAGCTTTAGGTGCACACTGTGCAGAGGACTCAGTACACTAACTGTAAATACTGTAGCTGCCTGCCTGTGGTATTAATAGGATCAGAAGAACACCACCAATTTTATTCAGGTATCTTTAGGTGCACACTGTGCAGAGGACACAGTACACTAACTATAAATACTGTAGCTGCCTGCCTGTGGTATTAATAGGAGCAGAACAACAGCAATTGTCTCCAGGTAGCTTTAGGTGCACACTGTGCAGAGGACGCACTACACTAACTGTAAATGCTGTAGCTGCCTGCCTGTGGTATTAATAGGATCAGAAGAACACCACTAATTTTCTTCATGTAGCTTTAGGTGCACACTGTGCAGAGTACACAGTGCATTAACTGTAAATACTGAAGCTGCCTGCCTGTGGTATTAATAGGAGCAGAACAACAGCAATTGTCTCCAGGTAGCTTTAGGTGCACACTGTGCAGAGGACACACTACACTAACTGTAAATGCAGTAGCTGCCTGCCTGTGGTATTAATAGGATCAGAAGAACACCAATAATTTTCTTCAAGTAGCTTTAGGTGCACACTGTGCAGAGGACGCACTACACTAACTTGTAAATACTACAGCTGCCTGCGGTACTGTACTAATAGGATCAGAAGAACACCACTAATTTTGTTCAGGTAGCTTTAGGGGCACACTGTGCAGAGAACGCACTACACTAACTTGTAAATACTGCAACTGCCTGTGGTACTGTACTAATAGGATCAGAAGAACACCACTAATTTTCTTCAGGTAGGTTTAGGTGCACACTGTGCAGAGGACGCACTACACTAACTTGTAAATACTGCAGCTGCCTGCAGTACTGTACTAATAGGATCAAAAGAACACCACTAATTTTCTTCAGGTAGCTTTAGGTGCACAGTGTGCAGAGAACGCACTACACTAACTTGTAAATACTGCAGCGTCCTGCGGTACTGTACTAATAGGATCAGAAGAACACGGCTAATTTTCTTCAGGTAGCTTTAGGTGCACACTGTGCAGAGGACGCTCTACGCTAACTTGTAAAAATTGCAGATGCCTGCTGTACTGTACTAATAGGATCAGAAGAACACCACTAATTTTCTTCAGGTAGCTTCAGGTGCACACTGTGCAGAGAATGCACTACACTAACGTGTAAATACTGCAGCTGCCTGTGGTACTGTACTAATAGGATCAGAAGAACACCACTAATTTTGTTTAGGTAGCTTTAGGTGCCCACTGTGCAGAGGACGCACTACATTAACTGTAAATACTGTAGCTAATAGGATCAGAAGAACACCAGCAATTTTCTTCAGGTAGCTGTAAATACTGTAAAAACACCGGCTTGCCTGTCAGTAGTAGGAAGAGAATAACAGGAACGGATCTAGCTAAACTGAATACAGTGTGTATATATATATATATATATATATATATATATATACACACACACAGCACCTAGGAGATATATATATATATATATATATATATATATATATATATATATACATACACAATACACTGTAAGTGCAGCTAACTGACTTGCCTGCCTAATCTATCTAACTTAAATCAAATGACACTGTCTCTCTGTCTATCTCTCTCTCAATGCCGGAACACACTACACAGGGCCACCGTGCAGGCGACCTTATAGTGTGGGGCGTGTACTAAATCCCCTGAGCCATAATTGGCCAAAGCCACCTTGACTTTGGCCAATTACAGCTCTCTTTACAGATGGTGCTGTGATTGGCCAAGCATGCGGGTCATAGTGCATGCTTGGCCAATCATCAGCCAGCAATGCACTGCGATGCCGCAGTGAATTATGGGCTGTGACGCGCCACTCGAATTTGGCGCAAACGGCCCATATCGTTCGTAATTTGGTGAACAACCGAACAGGTGATGTTCGAGTCCAACATGCGTTCAATTCAAACACGAAGCGCATCCCTATATAGGGCAGGCCCCTACTTTCAAGAATCCAACTTACAAACGGCTCCTACTTGCAAACGGAAGGAGACAACAGGAAGTGAGATGAAATCTACCACTAGGAAGGGAAATTCTCTCCTGTAAGAGTTAATATGGGAAAAACGTGTCTCGTATTCACTGATGCTTTATCACCAATCCTTGTTTCACTAAAAACCCAAAATTTTCAAAAAACGTTTGTCATTGGTACAGAAAGTAAGGTGAAATCTTCTGAAGAGGTGCACAGACAGCAACACAAATGTTACAGGGGTGAAAACCCTTCCCTTTGTATTCCAAAAACCTTTAAAATAGATTTTTTGGCTGGAGCTACACTTTAAAAATGTACCAGTTCAAAATTACAAACAGATTCTACTTAACAACAAACCTACATTCCCTGTCTTGTTTGCACCGCCTGTATACTGCTGTTCAGAGTATATAGGGCCTGGGGCCCCACGCCTTTCCTTTTTTCAATTTGGGTGCGGGATTCCCCTTAATATCCATACAAGACCCAAAGGGCCTGGTAATAGACTGGGCGGTGGGTGTACCCATGCCGTTTGTCTCACTGATTTTCATCCATATTGCCGGGACCCGACATTACATTAAAGCCGTAAGCAGTTTTAAATTACTTTTATTCCTTTAAAAATGTCATTTTGTGCAGGGACTGTTCTAAGCACGGGAAACACGCGCCACTTTACAGGCATACTATAGACACCCCCAGCTATGATATTTAAAGAAATATTTCACTTTTTTTTTTACTTTAAGCATCATAAAAATCACTGCTCCCAAAAAAACAGCCGTTTTTAAAACTTTTTTTGCATTGATACATGTCCCCTGGGGCAGGACCCGGGTCCCTAAACCCTTTTTAGGACAATTAACTTGCATATTAGCCTTTAAAATTAGCACTTTTGATTTCGAGCGTTCGAGTCCCATAGACTTTAATGGGGTTCTAAAGTTCATGCAAACTTTCGGTCCTTTTGCAGGTTCTGGTGTGAACCGAACTGGGGGTGGGGGGGGTGTTTGGCTCATACCTACCCTCCCCACTATGATTGCTACAGTCTCAGAACATTGTTGGCCACACATTAAAGCACCAACCGCTTCAACATGCTTTTTTGATGCTTCGGTGATGCTTTTTTGAAGCTTGGCAAATACCATGTGTTTGTGTTGATTTTTCATTTTGTTTAGGGGTGCAGTAAAACCCTGGCTCAGTAATACTCCCACTCAGGAGATCCCCAGTTTATTAATACCCCTGTTCAGCAGATCCCCAGTTTATTAGTACCCTTGTTCAGAAGATCCCCAGCTTATTAGTACCCTCATTCAGCAGATCCCCTGCTTACTTGTAACCCCAGATCTGCTGATGCCTCACTCAGTAGTATCCCTAGCTTTGCAGATCCCCCGCTCTGTAGTAACCCCCAGCTCTGCTGATCCTTCTATTTACTGATCCTCCTCAGTCTCTGGTCGCTTCTCACCTCCCGCTTTATTGCTCACATGCTGCTTATCATATGTGACATCTGCTAGTTTCTCCTGCTCCAGTCCCCCAGCTCTGCTAATTCTCTGCCACTCAGTCCTCTCTCTCTGGTCCCCACTTACCTTCTGCTATAGCAGGGATCTTCAAACTATGGCCCTCTAGCTGTTGTGCAACTACACATCCCATGAGGCATTGTAAAACTCTGGCATTCACAGACATGACTAGGCATGATGGAAATTAGTAGTTCCTGAATAACTGGAGGGCCGTAGTTTGAAGACCCCTGTGCTATAGCATTCCCATGTTACACACATGCTCTGTCTGTTAGTTGCTCCACTCCAGTCCAGACCCCACTCACCTTCCTGCTGCTCCACGCTGAGCACCAGATGTGAAATCTGCACCAGACACATCCAGACGTCTTTCCAGTTCGCTTACTGGTTTCCCAGTGCATACTGAGATATCTCATACCTGCAATACCTACAAAATGAAACTACTACTGAATAAAAGCCCCTAAAAAGCTTCAGGTGCTGCAAGCGAGTGTTGTCATCAGACTTTTATGGAGGCTTTGGAGGCGCTTTGAAGCACCAAGAAAGCAACATGGGGTATCATTTTTGAAGTGAAGCAAAGCAAACACAATGTGTGAACAAGACTGTAAGATAAATATTTTATTAGAGACAGGTGCTTTGATTGGCATTCAGAGTGCTTTAAAAAGTGTGTTCAATGTCACATTTTGACGCAGGTGTAAACAAGCCCCAAAGGAACCATGTTTTTTGTTATCTAGGACTACCCAAAACTTTTCAACTACTAGACAGAGATATTGTAGGTGAGGTCATATACTATATAGCCGGTTTCTTTCTCAACAACTACCCAAAGGCAATTCTCTTCCATTTAAATCCTCTTACCAAAAAAAGCCTAGAAAAATAAAAAGTATTCTTCATACATTTAATTAACCATTTGATCTCCTGAAGGTTTTACCCCCCTTATGACCAGGCCAATTATTGATATTTAGCACTGTGCTACTATAACTGGTAAATGCGCGATCATGCAATTCTGTACCCAAATTAAATTTATATGATTTTTACACCCAAAAAGAGCTTTTTTTTGTGTTATTCAATCATGACTGGGTTTCTTATTTTTTTACTATATAGATGAAAAAAGACTGATTTTTTTTTTATATATATTTTTTACTTTCCACTATAAAACATATCCAAAACAAAAATAAACAAATTTCTTCATAAATGTAGACCAAATTGTATTCTGCTACAAGTTTTTGGTAAAACAAAATAAGCGTACATTAATTGGTTTTACGTGAAAGTTATTGCATCTACAAACGATGGTATACAGTATATACTGGATTTTGTATTTTTTTTTTTACTAGTAATGGCGATGATCAGTGACTTATAGTGGCACTGTGATAGTGTGGCAAACAATCTGACACTAACTGACCTGACATCACCAGTGACCCTAATACAGTGATCAGTGCTAATACTATATACTGTCTCTATACTAAAGACACTGGCTGGGAAGAGAATAACATTTAGGGGCAATCAAGAGATTAACTGTGTGCTAAACAATGTTTACTTTGTGTACCGTGTGCTGTTTTTACAGCTTTGCAGGGAGAAAAGAAATGGCACATCGCTGCTGTCTGTAGTTTACCAACACAGGGCTGTCATTATCTTAGCAAATCAGCAGGTCCTGGCCATTTGCTGGGACCATCCGATTGGCTTGTGCTGCAGGGAATAACAGCTCAGGTTTCTGGGTGCACACACACATGCACGAGCGGAGCCAGACAAAAGCCCCGACGTATAGGTACGCTACTGTGTCTGTACATATGCTGCTGCGAGTCGGCAAGTGCTTAATGCAGATAAGGTATGTATCCCTGAGCTCTGTAAGAGGCCCACATTGCCAACCATCATGCAGTGGCCATCGTTAATTAGATATAGACAAAATAATCCACAGCGCACAAGGGGGAAAAAATATCAATCCTGCAGCAGCTAACTTAAATCTCCAATCTTCCATGAGTATGCACCATGAAATTGATCAAGTCAAATGTATCATTTAAGTAGCGCTCGCACTTAATTTATAAAAGGTACAGTGGTTCAAATTGATGTACCTGTCTTGCAGCATAAAACACAGTGTAATCGACTATCATGAAATAAAGAAAGATTATCGCCTTGCACGGCCACGCTCTTTTCAAAAAGTCACAGCTGGTACGAGTAACTTCTTTGCCGTACTGCTGTCACACAGAGGGCTCGGACCGATGAGCCACTGCAGGAGCGGGAACATGTTACTTGTTCTACTCTAAAAATGGGTAGAATATGTAATATGTTCCCGAAGGTGAACTTATCTTTTCATTTAGGGTTTGAGTGTCAGTATCTCTGTGAAGGCTATCATAAACTAGGGAGTCATAGGTTAAAGGGTGTTTTCCTTGGTTTGGTCAGTCTAACAATCCATATTTGTGTTGCTTTAACAGAAAAATGGACTTATAATTTCAAAGAGAAGATTTAAACGTGATGAAGAAAAAAAAGGTGTCACTGATTCCACAGATGTTACAGAAATTAAAGGTAGCTTCTGAATTTCTTCCTATACATAAATTATTGTATAAAAGTAGTAATATTAATAAAGATAAAATATGTTCCTGTATGCTTTTTGTTCACTAATGTTTATTAAAAGCAGGACAGCCATCAGAAATTTTGGGGCCCTTTACACAGCTTTAGGGCTGGGCCCCCTAGGCCTGACCACCAACATTTCCCAGGGCACACCCACTGGCTGTCCCATCAAATCCACCCAATGGCAATCCAACAAGTCCTTCAGTGCACCCAGTTTTATTTGAACACTCTTACAACTTAATATATGAAAATGAAAAGTGTATTCCAAGTCATCAGCCCCATATATTCAGCAAAGAGACAGCCCCATATATTCAGCAAAGAGACATCCCAATGCAGCAAAGAGACATCCCCATGTATTCAGCAAAGATACATCCCAATCCAGCAAAGAGACAGCCCAATCCAGCAAATAGATGTCTCCATATAGCAAAAAGACAGCCCAGTCCAACAAAGAGATGTCCCCATAGAGCAAAGAGACAGCCCAATCCAGCAAAGAGACATCCACATATATTCAGCAAAGAGAAAGCCCAATCGAACAAAGAGACATCCACATATATTCAGCAAAGAGACAACCCAATCCAGCAAAGAGATGTCCCCATATAGCAAAGAGACAGCCCAATCTAGCAAAGCGACATCCCCATATATTCAGCAAAGAGACAGCCCAATCCAGAAAGGAGACATATCCATACAAAGAGACAACTAAATCCAGCAAAAAGACATCCCCATATATTCAAAGAGACATCCCAATCCAGCAAAGAGACATCTATATATATTTAACAAAAGGACAGCCCAGTCCAGCAAAGAGACAGTCCAATCCAGCAGAGACATCCCCATATATTCAGCAAAGAAACATCTCAACCCAGCAAAGACATGGCCCAATCCAGCAAAGAGACAGCCCAATCCAGCAAAGAGACAGCCCCATTCAGCAAAGCGACGTCCCCATATATTAAGCAAAGAGATGGCCCAATCTAGCAAAGAGATGGCCCAATCCAGCAAAGATATCACTGTCACATACATATTTAGCAAAGAGACATCCCAAAAAAGCAAAGAGACATCCCCATCCAGCAAAGAGATGTCCCCATATAGCAAAGAGACAGCCCCATTCAGCAAAGAGACAACCCCATATATTCAGAAAAGAGATGTCCCAATCTAGCAAAGAGACAGCCCAATCCAGCAAAAACATCCTCATATATTTAGCAAAGAGAGATCCCAAACCAGCAAAGAGACATCCCCATCCAAAGAGATGTCCCCATATAGCAAAGAGACAGCCCAGTCCAGCAAAGAGACAGCCCAATCCAGCAGAGGGACATCCCCTATATTCAGAAAAGAGATAGCCCAATCCAGCAGAGACATCCCCATATATTCAAAGAGACATCCCAATCCAGCAAAGAGACATCCCCATCCACCAAGGAGACAACCCCATCCACCAGGGAGACAACCCCATCCAGCAAGGAGACATCCCCATATATTCAGCAAGGAGACATTCCCTTATATTCAGCAAAGAGATGGCCCAATCCAGCAAGGAGACAGTCACATTACAGGCCCACATCCAGCAACATTGTCAATTTACCAAAAATGTAATGTCTAACAACTTGTCTTCACTCCACAGTGAGCAGTCAGTCAGGCCACTACATGCAGCGTGGTGCTTATTAGAGACTGCAGAACTACCACAGGAGATGGTCAGACTGCAGACATACTACAGGAAATGATCAGACTGCAGATATACTACAAGAGACGGTCAGAGACTGCAGAAATACTACCGGAGACGGCCAGAGACTGAAAACATATTACAAGAGATGGTCAGAGACTGTAGACAAACTACAGGAGATAGTCAGAGACTGCAAACGTACTACAGGAGATGGTCAGAGACTGCAGAAATACTACAGGAGATGATCAGAGACTGCAGACATACTACAGGATCGGTCAGAGACTGCAGACATACTACAGGATCGGTCAGAGACTGCAGACATACTACAGGAGATGGTCAGAGACTGCAGACATACTATAGGATATCATCAGAGACTGCAGACATGCTACAGGTGTGAATGGTGTGATTGATGGTTCCCCCAGGGCTGCTGTAAGAAACCATGGGGCACCATACAGCCAACCTGACAGGGCCCCCTCCCAAATAAACACAGTTTATTATGCTTCAGTTATGAATGAACGCAGTGAGTGATCAGTACTGATCACTCATTGTGTTCATTCAGGAAAGGGGTTGGTAAATTTGACATATTTACTGATCCCTTCCCCCACTCTCCATCCTGAAGGATCCTATTGTGTGCTTGCATCTCCCGGCAGTAAGGACAGGAGGGAAATTGGCAGCACTGTTGGGGTAGGGGGGCTAGGCAGTGGGGGCAAGAGCAAGGCAGAGGAGTGCAGGCTGGATCTGGCAATCAGGAACAAATGAGTAGCAAGGAAGGGATCAGAATTGTGATGCGCTGGGGCAAGGGAGGAGCAGCCTTAAGTAGCCCACCGGCAGCTGAACACTAATGTCCCTGATTACCACAGCCTGCTGACTCCTGGGAGACACCTGCTGGTGTACACTGGAGCTGCAGCAAACAGCCCAGAACAGGATAGTGCCACCAGCAGGTGAACTCAATCCTAACCATACAGCACTAGAGACGGAGATGGAGTGGCTCTAGTGGAGAAAGTTACATCCTCCTCTGAATGTCGGGGCCTCCATGTACATGTCAGGGCTGGGCTCTCAGCCCTTCCTTCTCTGTGCTCAGGTTGCTCAGCTGTCAGTTTATTGCCAGTACTCATCGTTCCACAGTGGCTCACATGTTGATCTCCTGCTTGTCAGTCAAGCCCACAGCCAGCCCCTTCTGACTATTTAAAATACCTGGTTCATTTCTTCAATGCCTTTGCCTTGGTCAACATATCTAGAGACTCTCTGCTGTGTTCCTGTTGAAGACTTGCCTGGCTGACGTCCCTTCTGGTTCCTGATCCTGTCTGCTGCCTCTGACTATGCTGATCTTTGGCTTCCTGATTTCCTGCCTTGCTCTGACTATCTGATTTGGCTGCTGAACCCTGGCTATGTTTTGACTATGTTTACCAGTTGTACCAGTTTTACCATTTTATTAAAAGGTGTGATTTTTGTGGCATTTTTTTGATTCCGTCTGTTTCATGGTTCCTGACAGTAGGCGAAGGCCATGAATTCAGAAGATGCAGACAATCCACCTAGTGGTAATATTTTTTCCAGGTTGAATGAGCAGGATTACCGCATGGATCAGTTTGAGATAGCATTACAGACACTTCTGATTCACACTGCTCACCTGGATCCTCCCACTGTGGCTGTTCCGGTACAACCTGTGTTGCTGGGCGTCCCTGCTGCTGCTCCAGTCTTTGTGCAGGCACCCGCCTCGAATATTACCTCCTGTAAGAGGTGTGCCTGGTTCCATTCCACTTCCCCAGCAATTTCGGGGTGATCCAGTTCAATGCATAGGGTTTCTCATCCAGGTTGGGATATACTTTGAGATGCTACCCCAGGCATTTCTCATGAACAGAAGCAAAGTAGGCTTCATTATTTCTTTGATTCCTGATAGAGCTTTGGCCTGGGCAAACCCTCTATGGGAGACACAAAAACCCATTGTCCTGAGTTACCCAGAGTTTGTGGTTTCCTTTAAAAGATTTTTTGATGTTCCTGTATGCTCCACTTCTGCTGCCAAGAGTCTCAAGTCCATCAAACAGAGTACGAGAACTGTTGCCGATTACGCCATTGAATTCCGTACTCTGGCAGCAGAGGTTGCTTGGAACAATAAGGCCCTTGTGGCTGCTTTTTCTCATGCTCTCAGATAACATCAAAAATGAGATAGCAGCCCGAGACATACCTACATATCTGGAGAAGATCATGTTTGCCATTCTCATTGACTTCAAACTCCGAGAGAGACCTTCCTTTAAGGAGTGCCCTTGCCTCCCTCACCTCCCATGCCTCCTGGTACCGAGTCTGCCAGTGAAGTAGAACCCATGCGGTTGGGCTTCACACGTCTCTCTGCGGATGAGAAAAAAAAAAAAACAGCAAATGCTAGCGCTCAGGATACCGGTACAGTAATTCCCATTCAATTCAATAAAAACGAGTAGAAAAAGGCTGGACTGGATAAATCAATTGTAAAAAGTCCACAAGTAAATATAAAAAGTCCAATCAGTTATAGGAGATACTGAGTAGTGGATCCAGGAAGCTGGATAAGGATGGTAAAGTCTATATGGAAACGCACTAAGGGCTGCTCTTCTCAGGAGTGAAGCCAACTCAGGATCAACATGGAAAAAAACAAAAAACAGAAAAGCGCCTCTGAGTGCAATATTTAATGTGTAGTACAATAAAGTATTCAACACTTACATATAAGTACAGATGTATTCATAGAGGTGTTGCCGGTGTCTAAAGCATGTTCCAGGGAGTGCCAAATCCAGGCTATGTGAGCCGCAAGGAGCTGGAGAGGAAGCCAGCTATGTCCTATGGTTAAAATGTTAACGATCTACTCGTGGAACAGCGCGTGACGTCAGTGAGGTCAGAGGAAACACAACGCGTTTCAGAGCATGCGCAAAGTCCGTATGGCACATGCATGCTCCTTTCTCAAGTGTATAGGGGAAAGGAAGGGGTGAAATTGAAATGCTCCATCTGTAAACAAATAACAACTGGCTGGATATCTGATAATTGTGCTGCACAGCAATAAAAGCTTGTGAAATGAATAATACAGTAATTAAACAGTGACATAAACAGTGACATAATATAAGAGCAGTGACATAATATAAAAACATTTGATAAAAACATTAATATATGCCCCAAAACGGATAAAATATTATGAATATATACGTGTGTGTGCGGGCATATGCACACGCACACGCGCACAACTGCAGATGTGTATGCATACATGAGTGCAGACACACATACATACAGATGCGCAGACATGTATCACGCACAGTGATAACAAGATAGCTATAATTAAAAATAATATAAAAATTATGTAAAAATGACATATTAGGTTGTAGATGTAGACAAAAAATGTGATTAATAGGTCAGGATTGCTATGAAATAGGTGGGACAGAATCAAAGAATTTTTTTTAACTCACGTTCAAAGTACAAGATGAAATTAACGATTAATATGCAAAGCATGGATCAAAGTGATATCTTATGTCAGAATAATCAGGGGATTCAAGAAAAAATTAAAAAATTATTAATTAGTTAATTAATAGGATAATGAAGATTAAATTATAATATAGGGATAAATTAAATAATGAAAAACTAAATAATGAAAAAATTTAAAAAAAAATATAAAAAAATTATGAAAAAATTATGAAAAGATTAACTATTATTAAATGTGGCAATCAATTGTTTTAGTAAGATATATATGGAGACATGATACAAATAAAAAGAGACAAGTCATCATTATTAGTTGAATCAACTATTAATTCATAGAAATAATTATATCAACAGTTGTCTTATATGCCCCTGTAAGCTGCTGTATGTTGTTTGCACCATTCGTTCACTGAGACAGCGCTTTGGTAAACACCGCCGTTTTGTGGAAGTTGGTTGTGATGAACACAGCATGACACATCACTTTCTGGAGCACCACGGCCAGTCCACGACGGGCTTGTGGGTATGGGTGATAGAAGCCATACCCAGGGGTCTGTCTGAAGCCGAACGTTTCTCCAGATTATGCGAAAGTGAAACGTTCGGGATATTTACTTTGGAAACCCTCGCGCCCAATGGGCTCAACGAGGAACTTGAAGTAAATACCATCATATAATCTTTAATTATTAATTATTCTTTGTTGATCAACTGTTGATATCATTATTTCTATGACGTAATAGTTGATTCAACTAATAATGATGACTTGTCTCTTTTTCATTGTATCATGTCTCCATATATATCTTACTAAAACATCTGATTGCCACATTTAATAATAATTTAATCTTTTCACAATTTTTTCATAATTTTTTTATAATTTTTTCATTATTTAATTTATCTCTAAATTATAATTTATCTTCATAATCCTATTGATTAACTGATTAATTAATATTTTTTTAATGCTTTCTTGAAACCCCTGATTATTCTGACATAAGATATCACATTGATCCATCCCTTGCATATTGATCGTTAATTTCAACATGAGTTGAAAAATGCTTTGATTCTGTTCCATCTATTCCATAGCAATCCTGACCTATTAATCACATATATGTCTACATCTACAACTTAATATGTCATTTTTACATTATTTTATATTATTTTTAATTAAAGCTATCTTGTTATCACTGTGCGTGATACATGTCTGCGCATCTGTATGTATGTGTGTGTGCGGTCATGTATGCATACACATCTGCAATTGTGCGCATGTGTGCATATGCCCACACACACACGTATATGTACATAATATTTTATCCCTTTGTGTGCATATATTAATGTTTTTATAAAATGCTTTTATATTATGTCACTGCTCTTATATTATGTCACTGTTAAATTACTGTATTATTCATTTCACAAGCTTTTATTGCTGTGCAGCACAATTATCAGATATCCAGCCAGCTGTCATTTGTTTACGGATGAAGCATTTCAATTTTGCGTTTTCCTTTCCCTTATACATTTGAGAAAGGAGAGCGCATGCGCCATACGGACTTCGCGCATGCTCTGAAATGCGTTGTGTTTCCCCTGACCTCGCTGACGTCACACACTGTTCCACGAGCAGATCATTACCATTTCAACCATAGGACATAGCCGGCTTCCTCTCCGGCTCCTTGCGGCTCACATTGGCACTCCCTGGAACATGCTTTAGACACTGGCAACTACGTTAGATATTGCACTCATGGGCGCTTTTCTGTTTTTTGTTTTCTCTGCAGATGAGAGGGCCTTTAGAAGGAGGGAGAGATTGTGCCTTTATTGTAGCCAGGCAGGTCACTTCTTGAATGGAAGCAAAAAGTGTAGCGCTAGTATATGAAAAGTAAAACCATAACAAATATCAGAAAAGGGGGATGAAACCCAATAATCAATCATGAAAAAAATATATAATTGGGAATATGTAAAAATAAAAATAATAATAAACATGTAAATGTCTATAAATTCCAAATGCAATCAACCCGGTGACTGGTGATAGGCATCCAAACAAAATCCAAGTAAATGCAAGTGAAAAATGAATATGAAATCCAAGTGAAAAATAAATATGAATATCAAGATGTGATAATGAGTCCCATATATATATAAAACTTCATGTGAAGATCCTGACGGTGAGCAAAATGTAAACTTGGAATGAAGAGATACCACCACCGAAAATAGGGAGGCTTACCAGAACGTTTGAACCCGGAAGAACATACGTTCAGTGGGTCAAACAGGCTTGTGTTGTATGGACAACCAATGTAAACAAACAAAGAATCCTCTGGAAACTCCAACAGGAACTCACGGCCGTCCTCAGAATGGTATGTCTCAGTGCCCTGGTGTACACTCCAAGTTTACATTTCACTTGGATTTCATATTCATTTTTCACTTGCATTTACTTGGATTTCGTTTGGATGCATATCACCAGTCACTGGGTTTATTGCATTTGGAATTTATACACATTTACACGTTTATTAATATTATTTTTACATATTCCCAATTATATATTTTTTTCATTATTGAGTATTGGGTTTCATCCCCCTTTTTTCTGATATTTGTTATGGTTTTACTTTTCATATACTAGTGCTACACTTTTTGCTTCCATTCTTAGTGCATTTATCCAATTTGCTGTGTTAGCTGCTTCTTCTTTAGGCAGCGCAGAATTATTTGTTACACTAGGTCACTGTGACAGACCTAGCCGGGAGAGAGACTTTTGGAGGGGACTGTATGCTAGCCTCTTGCCGATCGATCAGGGGCCCTTGCATTTGGGGGAACGGTGCTTTTTGTGAGCTGTATGCCTGGGGACCCTTGAGGTGGTATTACTGTGGATTCGGGTCCTGGTCCCCCAGGACACACAGACTCTGGGGACCCTGGATTTGCCATATTGGAATAGTGGCTGATTCATAATGCTGGGACAGATACTGTTAGGAGATGCTGATGTAAATTCCAGCACCTATCTGTCTGTTGTCTGATAAAATGTGTATTGTAAATAAGATGTAAATTCCAGCACCTGTCTGTCTGTTATCTGATAAAATGTGTATTGTAAATAAGTCTATAGTATGGGATCTAAGAGTCATTAGATCCCCATTGTTGTTTGTGTTAATTAACTCTGCTATTGTGTGAAGAAGAGTCTTTGTTGATTGTGATAATGTTGATTGGATTTTCTGAACTACAAGACGGCCAGTCTGGCCTAAAAGTCATGTCTGAGTCATCTAGGCTGTCTAAAGGGATTAGTTAATTAGCTCATGTTAATTAGGTTAATTAGGTTACAGCTGTATTGTTAGAGTAATATGAGCAGGAGGTCTGCACCTCCACTTTTAGTGTATAAAAGCCTATATTTTGCAATAAAGTGAGATTCCTGTTTGAACTTACATACAGCCTGCCTGGTGTTTGTTCTGAGCTATCACAATTGGACTAGAACGGCACAGAGCTGTAGTTCTAATCCCGGAGTATTGGATGACCGAGCAATCAGATGTTGCATTCTGCAATCTGATTCAGTAGCTGCAGAGTGTCGGGAGAGTGGAACCGAGCAAGCAAGGGGCTCGTTACATTGGTTGGCAGCCATGGGATTTGTGCTCCAGTTACTGGAACTGAAAGACTTACTTGAGAGCCGTGGAGGGAATGGTGGGATCGTGCTTCCTTGCCATGAACACATCCAAACCATCACCTGGATCCAAGGTAGCAGGATAGCAGGAGAGGAGAGATACCAGCCACCATGGATGAGGAATTCAGAAGGAGGTTGCGAGAGAAGGAGATACAGCACAGAGGACCAGTTTTAGAGCAGGTCCTGCTAGGATAGTTTGATTCTATCCGCTGTGAACTCTGGAAGGAAGTGCTAGCCCGTGAGCAGCGACACCAGGGAAAAGTTCTCCCCTCCATCCATGTGAGGTACTGGTCGCAGTATGAAGTGCGAATGCTGTTTTTGGGGGAACAGCCGAACCAGGAGTGGACAGCCGAGTTAAGCAGGCTGATCTGGGCAGAAATGCGGTTGGACGAGAGCTACAGAGCCCTCCAGTGGTATGTAGCCCAAGTGTGCCCATGGACAGTGGATGACAGCCCCATGGAAGGCTTTGACTACGATGGCCTGGGATTGTTATACTGGAGGCGGTCCAGGGACCCTGACTTTGGAAGTGATCGGGAGTGGCGTTTGGAGGAAATAATGGAGCACAGAGAGTGGAGACTGAATGTCTCAGAAGTGCACTGGGCACTGGAAGATTTGGAGTTTCTTTGCGTTCAGGAATGGGAGTTGGAGATCGCCTACAAACAGCTGTTAGACTCTGCTCAGCAGCAGGGTGGTGCTCCCTTTGCCTGGGACTATCATGAAATACCAGTTGACAACTCTGAAATCCTGGCTGAAGAGTTGACAATGTGGCAGAGTAACGGTGTGCTTTGCCAACCTGCCCCTGCAGCTATGGAGGCGGAGGTCTCATGGCGGATGCAGCAAGTGCTGACTGACCTTGATGAACCTGTTTCTGCATTGGATGATCTTGGATGGAGGAATGTGCCTGTCCAGCAGAATGCCAGAGAATCGGCAGTGGAAAATCTGAAGATTGCCGTCCCCAAACCTGAAGTGCTGACAACAGGGCAGAGCTCTGCTTATCTCTGCCCAGCACTGATAGCATCTTCTGGGTTCCATGGAGAGGAGATGGTGAACCTTTATCCCCAGAAACCAGTTGCAGAGACAGGGGATTTGATAGACTTTTCTGCTGAGGAAGAACAACCTGGTGAGCCTCCAGCAGAAGAAGAGCTGTTATTAGGGCTAAACTTCACTGTGCTCTGCCCAGCACTGACAGCATCTTCTGTGTTCCACGGAGAGGAGATGGTGAACCTTTATCCCCAGACACCAGTTGCAGAGACAGGAAATTTGATAGACTTTTCTGCTGAGGAAGAACAACCTGGTGAGCCTCCAGCAGAAGAGGAGCTGTTATTAGGGCCAAACTTCACTATGCTCTGCCCAGCACCAACAGAAGTATCTGTGAAGTTACAAGGAACTTCCCCAGCTGAAGCGCTGGCAACCGGACAGAGGGTCCAAGATCTCTGCCCTACACCTGTGGCAGTTTCGGAGGCTCAGAGTGAGAAGGTGGCAATCACTACCCAGCAGCAGATACAGGGGGAGAAGGGAGAGGAGGTGTGTGTTGTCCCTCCCCAACAGTTAGCCAGAGTAGATGGTGTGGGGTTTCCAGCAGAAGGGCTGGCAACAGGGCCGAGTACTGCTGGACTCTGCCCTCAACTAACAGAGGATGGATTTCCTGTGAAGGTGGATGGGACTTCAGTCTCCACCTGTATACCCCAGGGATGCTGGGCAGTCGGCCCAGATCCCCAACAGCATGACGGAGTGAGCCCAGACACCCTGTCTTCTCTCCAGCGGCAAAAAGGACTCCAGGGAGAAGGGCCAGTCCAGGCCTCTCCCCAGAGGCAGATATGTTCTCTGAGAGAGGCAGAGGTTGGCTTTGTTTGGAACAATTTGTTTGGGGTACTGTGTGGGTACAGGCATTAGAGGGCTGGAACTACTGACTAACTTCGGAGTCAACCCGTCTGGGGTCTCCTCCTGTGTTAGTCTCCTGCCGAAAGGGGAGAAATGTGACAGACCTAGCCTGGAGAGAGACTTTTGGAGGGGACTGTATGCTAGCCTCTTGCTGATCGATCGGGGGCCCTTGCATTTGGGGGAACGGTGCTCTTTGTGAGCTGTATGCCTGGGGACCCTTGAGGTGGTATTACTGTGGATTCGGGTCCTGGTCCCCCAGGACACACAGACTCTGGGGACCCTGGATTTGCCATATTGGAATAGTGGCTGATTCATAATGCTGGGACAGATACTGTTAGGAGATGCTGATGTAAATTCCAGCACCTGTCTGTCTGTTGTCTGATAAAATGTGTATTGTAAATAAGATGTAAATTCCAGCACCTGTCTGTCTGTTGTCTGATAAAATGTGTATTGTAAATAAGTCTATAGTATGGGATCTAAGAGTCATTAGATCCCCATTGTTGTTTGTGTTAATTAACTCTGCTATTGTGTGAAGAAGAGTCTTTGTTGATTGTGATAATGTTGATTGGATTTTCTGAACTACAAGACGGCCAGTCTGGCCTAAAAGTCATGTCTGAGTCATCTAGGCTGTCTAAAGGAATTAGTTAATTAGCTCATGTTAATTAGGTTAATTAGGTTACAGCTGTATTGTTAGAGTAATATGAGCAGGAGGTCTGCACCTCCACTTTTAGTGTATAAAAGCCTGTATTTTGCAATAAAGTGAGATTCCTGTTTGAACTTACATACAGCCCGCCTGGTGTTGTTCTGAGCTATCACAATTGGACTAAAACGGCACAGAGCTGTAGTTCTAATCCCGGGGCATTGGATGACTGAGCAATCAGATGTTGCGATCTGTAGTCTGATTCAATAGCTGCAGAGGAGTGTCGGGAGAATGGAATCGAGCGAGCAAGGGGCTCGTTACAGTCACTTCTTGAAGTTTTGTCCTACCCATCCGGGAAACACTTGCTCCTGAGGTCCTGTAGGAGACAGACCTTAGGTGGAGATGTTACGTCCCTAGTTACCTTGGAGGATAAGCCTCTAGTTTTGGTTACCCTTTCGTGGTGAGTTGTCCATCGATACACAGGCTCTAATCGACTCTGGAGCTGCAGGCCTGTTCATAGACAGTGCCTTTGTGTCAAAACACTCGATTCCGCTGCAGCTTCGTGCCACTCCACTTGCCATTGAGGCTATTGATGGGAGACCTCTACAGCCTACACATGTGACTCATGAGACTGCTCCATTGACCATAGCCATAGGGGCTCTTCACCATGAGATAATCCAATTTCAAGTCATTTCCTCTCCTCATTATCTGGTGGTTATTGGTTATCCTTTGTTACAGAGGCACAACCCCTCTTTTGATTGGCTTTGTGCTGAGGTTCTTTCCTGGTTGCCACAATGCAGTAAGACATGTTTTTGGTTAGTTCCTAAGGTCTTTTGTACAGGGGGAAACCAGTTAATCTGGCCCTGGTGGTAGTTCCCCCCCCCGTCCCTCATGTGCGCAGCTCAAGGGGAAGGGGTCAATGACCGGGCCCCCCTACATGTGTATAGGCAGGCCCCCCCTTTTGGTGGCCCTGATTGAAAGTTTTCCAAATAAAATGCATACAAAGATTTTGCATAGAGAGATATTTATAGGCTGTACTAACCAAAAGTGGGAAGTTCTGGTATGGAATTTAAGGGGGTACACTGAAATGCTGTGTGCCCCCCCTAAAAATTGTACCAAACCTTAATCTAAGCTTCCAAGGATTTATCTTTTTTTCAAGTCTATGTGGCATAATATATGCTCTATGTACTAATTTATAATGAATCATACAATCTCTTAAGGATATCAAAGATCGCAGAGGGAAATTCCACACACTCCTCCAATCTTCCACATCTAAATCTGGTATATCTCGCACCCACTCATCTCTCAGAGCCTCTAATGGCGGGACAGAAATGAATATAAGATGACGATACAATCTCGAGGTGGACTTATCAAGACACTCAGACCTAAGTACTAATTCTAAAGTGGATTGTCTAATTGTTAAAAAATCCTGTGGAAACTGTGCCTGAAAGGTTTGAAGAAGCTGGAAATATCTAAATAAGTGGAAGCTTGGAATATTAAAAGTCGAAGTAAGTGTAGAGAAAGTGATAGTTTCCGATCAGTAATCACTTCAGAAAGTAGTTTAATATTATAGAAGAAAAATAAATGTGATGGGGCCTAATGTCACACTTAAAACAAACGCTTAGGAGTCGTAAATATTCTAAGACAGAATTGGTGCAAAAAAACAAAATTAATGGCAACAGCTGCTACCTAAAAAATGTATTTCTAAAATCAGAAAAAACACCAGTGAATAGTAATAAAGAAAAGTCTGATAGACTTTGGCAGCGCTTATAAAGCAATTTATCATAAACCATGAACAATCTGAATAATATATACATTCAATCAAGTCCGTGTACACATAAAAAAACAAAGATGTTTCAGAAACCAGACAAGTCCTTCAAAATTTAAATGTTATGGAGCGAGATCTTCAAGGATAGTTGTAGTCACCCCAACGGATTCCACATCACACGTGCTCAAATAAAGAGGGGGGGGTGTGCTAGAGAACCCCCTCTTAATAAGACTCTTACCGGATCGGACCTTGATCTTTAGCGTGTATGTTAGTCACAAATCACAGGGATCCATGCCGGTATCCTCCTTCTACTGTCAGGATCAGAACAGCTCACAGTTGATTCGATATTTCAGACAATGGAAAAGAAAGGAACGGACATAGCGTATTCCCATTTAAACGTTTTATTAATTAAAAAAGAGGAAGGGAATACCCCCCTTCACGGTGTACACTTACAAGAAATATGTATATAAACGAGCGGTGAGAGTGAGAGTGCCGTGTGCCTCTACCCTCTGATGTCATGAGTGACGAAACGTGTCAGGGTGGAGCCACACGACGTAGACACACCAGTGTACCCAGGGAAAGACAGAAGGTACCTGTCGAGAGCAATAGGAGACGCTGTTAACCTGAAGTTGCCTGATGTTGATTTGTGAACACTGCTCGTTTATATACATATTTCTTGTAAGTGTACACCTTGAAGGGGGGTATTCCCTTCCTCTTTTTTAATAAATAAAACGTTCAAACGGGATTACGCTATGTCTGTTCCTTTCTTTTCCATTGTCTAAAATATCGAATCAACTGTGATCTGTTCCGATCCTGACAGGAGAAGGAGGATACCGGCATGGATCCCTGTGATTTGTGACTAACACACATGCTAAAGATCAAGGTCCGATCCGGTAAGAGTCTTATTAAGAGGGGTTCTCTTGCACACCCTCCCTCTTTATTTGAGCACCTGTTATATGGAATCCGTTGGGGTGACTACAACTATCCTTGAGGATCTCGCTCCATAAGATTTGAATTTTGAAGGACTGGTTTCTGAAACATCTTTGTTTCTTTTTATGTGTACACAGACTTGATTGCATGTATATATTATTCAGTTTAATATTATACTTGGTCCATGCAATAGGCTCTGGTGCTTTAAAAATTGAGGAAGAGTAGGATTAAATCATAAATTAACACTTGGAGAAAAAGCACCCTTAGGAGAATGATCACATCTAAGACCAGCCTCCCAAGCTCGA
The DNA here is from genome assembly GCF_042186555.1 of Aquarana catesbeiana. Taxonomy (NCBI): domain Eukaryota; kingdom Metazoa; phylum Chordata; class Amphibia; order Anura; family Ranidae; genus Aquarana; species Aquarana catesbeiana. The sequence goes on from NC_133330.1 coordinate 131,392,214, forward strand.
ATAGTAATAAGCATCGAAGGGGTCAGCTGATATGGTGCCCTACGGCCCCTAAATAAGAGAGCCTTCAGGGCATCCACAGAGCTTGTCCCCCCTGCTCACAAGGGCACATCAGAATAGTTCATTTGTACCTGGGATTCTTCGATCCCCATAAAAAAGATGAAAAAAGTTGGTTTAATTTGGTGAAAAGGGACATAGGAAGCCACTGTGGAGAGTGTCTAAATAATTACATAAATTTGGGTTTGATTTTCATTTTTAGAAGATTAATGCGTCCTAATAAAGACAATGGTAGAGACTTCCAAACTTTCAATTTCGACCCAATATCTCCCAAAATCTGCGTCAAAATCAAAGGTATAAATTCAGAAGCCTGGCGGGAAATTACAACTCCTAAGTATTTGAAATTCTCCACCCACTGCAGTGGAATATGATTTGAGGCCGTACTACGGGCCTCCATATCTATTGGAAACAACAAGGACTTGCTTCAATTTACCTTCAATCCTGTGACTATAGAAAAAGAGTTCAATATCTTTAAAGCCCCTTGGAGAGAGAGGGTCCAGCATCATTTAAAAATAATAAAAGGTCGTCTGCATATAAGGCTATCCTCTCCTCCAACCAACCAATCCGCAATCCCTTAATATTGGGGGAGATTCATAAAGCCTCTGCCACTGGCTCCATAGCAATAGCAAAAAGGGTCGGAGAGAGAGGGCAGCCCTGCCGAGTTCCCCTAACAATGAAAAAACTGTTGACAATCCTCCCCCCCATCTTCGCTGCAGCTGTTGGATTTCTATATAAGACCTGCAACCATTTTAGGAATACCGTTGGAAAGCCCATTCTACGGAGTACCTCCCACAAAAAGGGCCACTCCAAAGTATCAAAAGCCTTCTCTATATCTAGAGAGGCAATAACCCCAGACCCTAAATTAAGATGTGAAGCATGCATATATTAGTATATAATCTCCTTAAATTCACATCTGTAGCCCTACCAGATGTGAACCCTGTCTGATCTGAAGCGATGATATTCGGCAGCAATGGTTGTAATCACCGAGAGATGAGTTTTGTCAAAATCTTAAAATCTACATTCAATAGAGCAATGGGCCTATATGAGGCACAAGAAGATGGATCTTTTGGATGTTTGTAGATTAAATCTATATGCGCATGATTTATTGATTCTGATAAGACTCCTTACTTCAGACAATCAGAGTTTAAGGGGAGGAAAGAGTGTCTGCATAAAATAGCCTCACTACCTTCTAATGCCCCGTACACACGGTCGGACTTTGTTCGGACATTCCGACAACGAAATCCTAGGATTTTTTCCGACGGATGTTGGCTCAAACTTGTCTTGCATACACATGGTCACACAAAGTTGTTGGAAAATCCGATCGTTCTAAACGCGGTGACGTAAAACACGTACGTCGGGACTATAAACGTGGCAGTAGCCAATAGCTTTCATCTCTTTATTTATTCTGAGCATGCGTGGCACTTTGTCCGTCGGATTTGTGTACACACGATCGGAATTTCCGACAACTGATTTTGTTGTCGGAAAATTTTATATCCTGCTCTCAAACTTTGTGTGTCAGAAAATCCGATGGAAAATGTGTGATGGAGCCTACACACGGTCAGAATTTCCGACAACAAGGTCCTATCACACATTTTCCATCGGAAAATCCGACCATGTGTACAGGGCATAAGAGGAACAGATAAGCAATAGTTTCAATGATGAAAGATGGATGCAGGATGCAGGTTTAAAGTTCATATTCCCATTTGGAAGATCATTACTTGAAATTTGAAAGCTTACTGATTAGAGATGGGCGAACAGTTCGAACTGAGCATAAGTTCAGCCCAAACTTCGCCTGTTCGACCAATGCAAATTTGCAGGTAGTTTTGCGGGATGTTGGCCCGTTGAGCGCCCCACAATGCACTGCGCACTTCACAGTGCATTTTAGAACCGTAATTGGAGGAAGCCTTGCACCTGACAAGCTTCGCCAGTTAGCACCGCCAGAGCCCCGATTGGATAAAGTGATTGATTACTTTCTTCAATCATGGCTCAGTACACATAGTCCCACCCCACACTATAAAAGCTAACTTCCCATAGCCAGCTCTTGTAGTGTGTTGGAGTGGAGAAAGATAGAGCAGAGCTGTAAAGAACCAGAGTCAACAGTTCTGGCCATTGTTTATTTACTGACCCTTACTACCTTTCCTGCATTAATTTGGCTAGCCTGTTTTTAATAATCCCATTATATTTTTCTACCTTCCCTGAACTCTGTGGATGATATGGGTATGGAAGGCCTGATCAATTCCCACGTCTTTGCATATAATTTGCATGATTTGTCCAGTAAAATGTGTTCCTCTGTCACTTTCTATGGTTTCAGGGACTCCAAATCAACATATTATTTCAGAAAGAAGCTTCCTTGCTGTTGTCTTGGCATTTGCTTTAGTCGATGGCCAACCTTCTATCCAGCCCAAAAACATGTCTACGCACACCAAAACATATTGGTATTGGCCTGATTTGGGCAATTGGATGTAATCAATCTGAAGTCTTTGGAAAGGGAAAAGTGGCTTGGCCAAATGTCTTTGTGTTACTCTGGTCGGTTTTCATGGGTTATTTTTAGCACAAATGATGCATCCCTCAACAAAGTCTTGACATGCACTTCTGTAGTATTGAATAAACCAACCAGCCTTTTTAATGTTTCTCTCAATTGCCTTAGGGCCTACATGACCTGGGCCATGGGCTAGTTGCATGATTATCTTCTCCGTTTGAGGTGGGACACATATTGCATTTTCCTTTTACAAGAGTCCATCTTGGTCCTTCTTTGCTCCATCCCTTTCCATGATATCATTCCAATCAGGTGCAGATTCTTGCAATTTCTTAATCAGTTCTTTCCCTTTCTGTATTTGTTCCCCTCTTTCCTCCAATCTTTTATGAGCTTCTTCTTCTTCCTTTAAAAAATCAGTGATTAGGGTCATGATGTTTCAATGGTCTTCCTGGCAGTATGATCAGCCAGCTGATTTCCTTTTTCTTCCATGGTTTGTCCTCCAGCATGTGCCTTGACCTTCAGGATGGCTACTTCCTTTGGGAGGGTGATTGCTTCAAAGGGTTCTTGAACATATTTCCAGTTTTGAATTGGTTTTCCTGCAGCAGTTGTGAATCTTCTGTTTTTCCATATGGGTCCATAATCATGAACTACTCTGAGAGCGTACCTGCTGTCAGTATAGATGTTGGCTGTTTGATACTTTTGATCCTCCTCACAGGCTCTGGTGAGTGCTAACACTTTGGCAACCTGCGCTGAAAGTCATGAAGGGAGTAGTTGGGTCTCATTCACTTCCTCCAATGTTGTCACCGCATATGCTGTTCTTGGGACTCCATCTTTGTACAGGCGTGAACCATCTACAAACAGGATCAGGTTAGGATTTTCAAGATGAGTGTCTGGGGAGATTTACTGAGGAGATTTGCTGCATTTCTTCTTCCATGAGTTCCAAGCAACTGTGGTCACCCTCCTCTTCGAGGTCTTATTCTCTCTCTGGGAGAAAACTGCCAGTATTGATTGTAGTACATCTTTTCACTTCTATTTCTCCTGATTCAAGCAGGATTTCTTTCTCAGTCTTGCTGATGACAAAGGTTTTGGCCTTTGCTCTTTTCAATGTCGATGTGATTGGTTCCAGGGCCTAGACAGTGAGCAAGGAATTTCACATGAGGTCTGCATCATTGTACCTTGTTAACAATATTCCTTTGCATCTGCACCTCTTGCAAGATGCCCAATTTTACAAAAATGTAAACATTTCCTGGTTTCTCTTTGGAAAACATTAGCTCCTCGAACATCATCCTGAGCTATAAAAACATTAAGTCTGTTGTCTTCTCTTCTCTGGTTTTTCTGTCAGTAAATCACTTACTGTACTTGTGAAGATAACATACTTATTTCCTCTTCTAAAGAAACTTGCCTTTCTGCCAATAGCCTTTTAGTTACAGTTGATTCCTGGACAGAGACTTTCTTCCTATACAATTCACCTTACAAGCCCTACATTCCAGACATTTGAGAAGTAAGCTATCAGTCTATTCTTTCTCAACTTTCGTGTTTCCTATCTGCTTTAAGTCGCACAGCTACCTTATTATTCTGCAATGAGGAGATACTAAATCAACCATGTCTTTATCAGTGGGTACAACCTTCTCCCTTTCCATTCCCAGTAGGCTGGAATGGAGAACTAAACATTTAAATAATTATAATAATCATGGCTACCTTTTTAGGAATTTAAAGGGTGTCAGCCTTTTCTTTCTTTGTTTAAAATGAATCCTAGAGTTACATAGCAAAAACTAACCATTTCAACTAGGATTTTATATCTTAAACATAATTAGAAATTTCCCTTACAAAGATTTTTTCTCACATCACCTACTTTTGAACATCTGTACCTCTCTTACGCTAACACACAACATTACACAGTTATGGGAAGGGGGGGGATGCCCCCTCACCTCTCTCCTCTCCTACGCAGAGACACACAAACATGAAGGAAGGGGTGAGGAATCTGCAGAAACAAGCAGGCTTCTCTTCTCCGAGTCCCAAATGATTTCTCACACAGGATCTACTAGAACTCCTTTCTGCATACAAGTGGGAGCAGACTTATGTTTGGCTCTCACTTGACATCAATTCGTTGTACAAGTCCATTCCCCACTCTGTTGGTCTTTTGGCATTGGAATATTTCCTGGCCAAAGACCAAGAGGGTCTTTGGCCAGGAAATATTCCAATGCCAATAGACCAACGGAGTGGGGAATGGACGTGTACAACCCCTGCCAGGCATCCTTTAATCTGGATGCCACTTCTTTTTGTCTGACACACAATTATTTCCACTTTGATGGGGACTTCTATGTACAAATACAGGGAACACGCCCTCCTATGCCAACCTAGCCATGGGTTACTGGGAGAATTCATATATTCTCCACAATAACCCTTATGCATGTAACATTGTCTTCTTTGGTCATTACATCGACGACATTATCATAATTTGGGATGATTCCGTCGATGTGATTGACCACTTTGTTGATTACTGCAACGGTAATCAATATGGTCTGTCTTTCACCTTTCACCTTTGTTACTAATCCCGATACGTTACCTTTCCTTGATCTCGAGTTCAGTCACGATGAAGCCACCTCTACCATTGTTTCCAAAAACTATGTAAAACCCACTGTGGGTAACTCATATTTGCATCACAACAGCTGTCACCTCCCACATTGGATCGACAATATCCCTAAAGGTCAGTTCTGTCGACTTGGACAGAACTGTACAAGAGAAAGTGATTATGTCAACCAAAGTATTTTACTTAAAAAGAAGTTTAGGGACAAAGACTACCCCCCAGCTCTCATTGACCAAGGTTTTCAATATTATTTAAAAGGAAAACCTCCGAAGCGATCCCGTGAACCAGACAATCACACTGTTTGGTTCACCACCACCTTCCATTATCAATTTAAGAAAATGGAAAAAATCTTGGCTGATCATTGCAGTATACTATTACAGGATCCACTCCTGAAACCTTTCATTCCTGAAAGACCGAGGGTCACATACCGCAGAGCACCTAACCTTAAAATGAAAATAGCTCCCAGCAAAAATTGATCTAGATGCATTTCTCCTGACAAGCCTGTACTTATTCCATTGGTTGGGATGTTCCAGTGCTGTAAACCCTTATGTAAAACATGCAAATACGTCCAACATGGCCAAAAGTCATTTACTACAAAAGGGATCACCCATGTACTAAAGGACTTTTATAACGGTTCCTCAGACTTTGTGATTTATGGACTCACCTGTCCATGATCGATTGAAGGCGGCATTGATCCTTCAGAGGTGGCACACAGTGTGCCTAAACATTTTACTGAAGCCCACCAACAATCCACGGAAGGGCTGCAAGTTTGGGTGATCGAACAAATTTCCAATTCTCTCCCAGCTGCAGAACGTTTCAAAAAGCTCTGTGCCAGAGAAACATTCTGGATTTACAATTTAGACGTTCTCTCACCTGGTGGTATGAATGAAGGAATAGAAATCTCCACCATCCTATAATATATAGTGTCACATCAGTATCTTGTCAGCCTGTAAAATCTTTACCTCATATACACCTTCGTTTTTTATAATCTTATATTTATATTTTTATATATTTCTCTGCATTATTTATCTTAGGCACAATAGATGCCATTATATCATCTTATACAATATGTTATATATCTCAGGTTTTATGTACATATCCCTTTCCATCCATATATATACACTATACAACACGTATCATCATATATAATAATGTCATGTATCCTCTCTTTTATCCAACATGTCCAATATATATATATATATATATATATATATATATATATATATCTTTTCAGATGTTATCTTATTTTATGAGAGCGAGTGCTTTCCACGCATGCGCACTGGTGGTCTGCAAGTTCAGCTCTTATTCTCATTACAAAGCCGTCTTATTACTAATATTTTTCCACACCTATTATAGTTCATATCACTTTATAATTTACTGTTCCGCTCATTTATATGCCCCTTCCATCTGTCCAGAGCAGTGTCCCTTAATATGCCTACAGCAGCGTATATTTCACTCATCGTTCTTTTCCACATCTGGTCCCACCCATGCATCCTCCCCATTCCCCTATTTAATGACCTCTCATGGTATTCAGACTATGTCTGTTGAGAAAGGAGCGCAACTTGCAGTACAAAACTCGTCCACCTCCGATGACGTCATCCCCCTGCAACCAGCTATCCCTTCCAAGCCTCGTTCTGAGGCCGCCTTTTACACCTGTCGGAAGAGACACAGCCACCGTTTACAGCAAGAATCCTACTTGGCACAGGACCTGGGAGCATCATCCTGACACTTTGATACCATGCTTGTTACCTGCATCCAAATGTGAGTTGATCTTATTGTGCTATTAAAGTTGTGTTTTTTAAAAAAATGACTGCACCCAGACGCGCCTCTCCATTTGTTTTTTTTTGCAGCCCCAGGAATATGGTTTCTTTCCTAATATGATGGCAGCCCTGCTTGCTTCCTTTGGACATTTTTTTATCCCCTTCAGCATCACCACATAGACTTCATCAGCCTGTATATGCTATATGGACATTTTATCACTTCTAGTTCTATTTTAGAGCATCTATGTATTAGCAGATCTGCACTGGGAGCTATATGAATCCCTAGTTGTTGCGCTTACACTTGTTACCATTTCTCACACAGGATGATTTTCAAACATCAGTAGCAAAACTTATTTTACAACTCAGCCATACTTACCATTACCTTTCTGCTTCAACCATCTCTGACAGGTTTCATTCACATATCTTTCCATTTCTTAAACATTTAGATAACACTTGCATTGCCTGGTCTAATTCCTTTTTGATATGGTTTAGAAAAATGTGACAGGCTCATAACTAGTTAAAGTTTCATCACATTGCATACTTTCGAAAATCCAATACTGTACACATTTAATCGCTTCATCTAACTCTGCCAGTCTGCCATGGAAGTTAACATACACATAGACCCAAGTTGAGACATCGTAAACTTCTTCTGCTGGTATTGGATCTGCTATATTTTTAGTCCAGCCTATAATAGTTTTGGTGTAGTTTCTTAACCACTGTCCATATCTGTCTGTTATTTCTGTCAAAGGACTTAGTTTACTTTTTTTTTTTACCTCTCCCAGAATTGAGAGTCCATGGGAGTGCCATGCTCCCAATCTTAGAGACCTCACTCTCGAGTCTCTAATTACAATTTTGGGTCAACACCCAAATGTTTTCCCAGGGCCACACACAGTAGCCGTCAAATGACACTTTATTACATTTGGTCACACAGACCTACTTTTGCCACACAGGCATTACTCTTTGCCACACAGGCTCTCTACTACAGTCCTCTAGTCAGACCTTCTCACAAGTCTCATAACTCTATTGACACCCCAAGCATAGAAACAAAACATCAACAATGATAAATATTATCGGCTTTATTATTTCTGCAATAATTGAAGTAGAGGAGTTGTTTGGGTCAAACTGTGTAACATCAACATTACTCTAGTTTACACTCAATTTTATCTTAATCTCACCATCTCATCAACAACGAGGACTCCATCAGCCAATGGACCCCAGACACCAACTGGTAGTTGCAGCGATGGGCAGAATAAGTAAGAACCATGGGCACTGGTCTGCCCGATCGCGAAATTCACGTCTCTCTGGTCAGGAGTCCATGGACTGGACCCGAGTCACTGGCACCAGCTGTTAAATCAGGTTAGGGAGTCTTCAAACAGGACCTTCCAGATGAGACAGTGAGTCCAAATTGATAAAAGAATAGGTGCAATTTATTCCATACACTGCAGTGAAGAGACACACAGAGACCCAGCTCCAGACCCAGCAAAGAAAGGAAGTATCTCTGTCTTACCAACATCAAGTTGAAAATGGAACTTCTGCGTTAAGTGATGGTGACCCCCTGACATGCCATATTTGGTATGTCATTTTTTGGGGGGGGGAGCGGATCCTCTTTTTTTAGAGGCATCCAGCTCCCGCTTTCTCTCGTTTCTCCGTGGAGCTGGAAGGAAGTTCACCCCCTCCCTCTCTGCAATCTTCTGGGACACGTCACAGGTCCCAGGAGATTGCCCGGTCACTCACAGTGTGCAGCGCGGTACACGCAGTGCGTGTTGGGCTGTGAAGCCACAGTTGGGAGCCCACAGTTACAATGCTGGTGCCACAAAGAGGAGGGGGAGAGGAGTGGGGCTTTGTTCGCCTGCATCGCTGGACCATGGGACAGGTGAGTGTCTGATTATTAAGTCAGCAGCTACACTTTTTGTAGCTGCTGACTTTTAAATGGGTGGAACTCCGCTTTAAACAATTTATAATTATGAATATGCATAATATCTAGGCGCGATTTAGGCTGTAATATAGGTGTGACCATATAGTTATTCTAATCAGAAATCATATCTTCTTAGTAGCAAGCGAACAGTTAAATGGGTGTTAACATCATGTGCCCGATAGAAAGTGAAACTGGAAATGGAGGGAGTTCTAGCTCAAACTGGTTAGATAAGAAAATCTATTTTGAGCCATCTTTTGGGTTCTTATCAGTAGTTCGTGTTCACAGGCGTTCTTCAGCTTTGTCTCTCAGGAAAAAAAACAAGGCATCTAAGAAGGAAAGAAACCAAGTGTATTATAAATTCTTAAAGTAGTCATATATACAGTATATATATATGTATATGTGTGTGTGTGTGTGTGTGTATATATATATATATATATATATATATATATATATATATATATATATATATATATATAACATTATCAGACCCCTATAATTCTGCTTATTAGTATAGTGTGTGAGAATAAACTGTCAGTGTAGTGTGTTAGTGTAGTGCAGTGTTTGGCACTAGGGATGGGTGAACATTTCGGCCGGAGCATGAGTGCGGTCCCGGTCAGCTGTTCGACCAGACAAAAACCCTGCAATGCAATGAGCTTTGCTCAAACAGGGCGCAGTGTAAGTCGGTTGTTGTCCTTAACAACCAATGAGTGGTCAGCTGTCAATGGATTTCCCCAATGACAGCTAAACAATAAAAAGAAAAGTTCCGTTAAAAAAAATAAAGAAAAAAACGTTGTGGGGTGTCTTATCCAGGCATGCAGCCTGGCAGGTCAGGAAATGGGGGGGGGACAAGCGAGCGCCCCCCCTCCTGAACCATACCAGGCCTCATGCCCTCAACATGGAGGGTGGATGTTGATTGGGACAAGGGCCTCATCCCCATAAACGTGGCCAACCGTTGTGGGGGTCTGCTTGCAGTTGGCCCCCAGATCCCGCCCCCCCCATGTGAATGAATATCAGGTACATAATACCATTCACCAATAATGGTGGCCACACAAAATATTGACACTTTGTGTCACGTACCTGGTATCAAAGCCCAACCGTAGAAGGAGACCTCTCTTACAGCCCTGGCTCAGGGACCACTGAGGTTGCAACAGTGGTACGAGGACGCAGTGAGGTAGGAGCGCCTGTATGATCCATGAGAGCTGATACAGATGAGTAGAGATGATCCACCTGAAGGACTGGACTGTAGAAGCAGTTGGAGGCGGTGGTTACAGGTGTGGGTCAGCGACCCCCTGGATCAAGGCGGAGACTGGATCAGGAACAGACTGAAGCAGAGTGAGACAGCACGGGTAACGGGTAGTTAATTCAGCAGGCAAAGAGTAGTCAGCAGACAGGCAGTGGTTTGGCAACAGAAGATAAACAGGTTCACATATAGCAGGGTCAAGGCAGGCCGGGTGAGAAGAAGGCAACAGTGGTCAAATGGAGCAGGATCAGGTAATTACAGCAGGTACAGGATCAGACTCAGGTAAAGCTGCAGATCAGACAGCACTGTACTAGAGCTGCTGCTGTCCCTTTAAAGGGTCACTGGTGCGAGAGCCGAGTTAGTGAGCGCGCGCCTGTTGCATGTTCCCGCACATGCGCGCCTGCTGCATGTCTCTGTGCACATAACATGCCGCTGCCCGGTTTTTGTCTTGGTCTTAGTAAAAGCCAATCTTCTGGGCATCACTGGGGCTATATACCAGTCCACATCTACTCGAGGGTCTCTACATCTACCTTTGTATATCTTTACCCGAGGGCCAGATGACTGCAGAGACTGGTCACCGGGTCTTCACAGTTCGTGGTTGCCTGAACCTGATATCTGCTACACTGAACTGGGTGTTTTATTAACGATGCTCTTCCTCCTGGTTGCTAACCCTTCGTGAGGGCACATGGGGGGAACATATGTTAAGTTACTAAAGGTCGGTGGATAGGCTCCATGTCCCCCGTTCTTAGAACTCACTTGACCAATTTAAATTTCAATTGTCTAGCTCACTGTGGTATACCAATACGGGGATCCCATTACTTGAGGGTAACGCATCACTGTGGTCTTTCTCCCCCTGTTCATTCTATCACTAAACCTTCAGGTTATGGGGCTATGGGGCCTGTCTACCAAACCCATTTAACACTGGGATTATATATGTTCTGGGATTTTCTTGATGTATAAACGAATGTGCCTTCCTACATGTTAAATCCAGGTGTGTATTATGTTCTACTGCCATGGTGTTCTGGGGTTTGATATGGGGGCTGTGCTTAGTTTGGCTCCCTTTTTTGGCCAACCGCGCCGGGGCCAATTCTGTGCAAGCATCCTCCCTGGTACCCCATTGCAGTTTTGTGATGTGCATTTCTATTCCAAATCTGATGATTTTGGTTTCAGTGAATACATGTTTCTCGCTGCTTTGAGTCCGTGCATCTGTTTCAGGTTGCACACAGCATCTCATACACCCCCAGATAGGGTGGACTCTTTCGTGGGCTCTCTTCATGCCCTGTCAAGGTCCTTATCTCATTTATATTGTAGTTTGACCCTCCCCTCCCCTTTTCTTTTCCCCGCTTTGCTCCTCTCTCCTTTTCGTTCTCTACCCCCCCTCCGTTTCCTTTCTCCTCTCTTCTTCCCCTCACCCAGTGAACACTAGTGGTGAATCTATCTCATGACCTCTCGGGATCGAGATCAGGCCAAGAGGTTGTCATGGGTCTCCTCAAGGTTACCTCCCTTAACGTGAGAGGTCTCAGTGCCCCTGAGAAGCACTCTCAGCTGCTGGCTAACCAGAGAAAAAGCAAAACCGAAATTGCCTTCCTACAGGAAACACACTCACTGATCTCCAAGTCTAAGGGGGTAAGCATACTGATTGCCAAAGAGGTCCCTTGAACCTTCGGGGCGATGAAGACGGAGATCCAGGGTCATTTTCTCCTTCTGCAGGGGAAGGTGGGTGACACGCAGGTCTACTGCTGCTTTCTAATTGCTGACTTACTGAGGCCGAGTGCAGGGTGTACCAAGATGGGCGTTGCAGCACAGTTTACCCGTGAAAGTTTGAAGTTTAAACTGTTATTGATTGTCTATCATTTCATTGCCACTGCCTGCCCATCAGTTCCACCTATCATTGCCCATAAGTCCCGCCCATCAGTGCCCATAAATGCCACCTATCAGAGCCAGCATATCAGTGCCCATCAGTCAATGCCACCTATCAGTGCCACCTATCAGTGCCCATAAGTGCCACCTATCAGTTCCACCATATCAGTGCCAGCCATTAGTGCCATCTATCAGTGCTGCAAATCAGTGCCCATCAGTCAGTGACACCTAGTAGTGCTGCAAATCAGTGCCCATCAGTCACTGCCCCTCTCAGTGCTGCATATCAGTTTCACCTATATCATTAGTCTGTATTGTGCTTTGAAAACTGTCACATGAAATTAAAAAAAGTATCGGTAATCGGTATCGGCGAGTACTTGTGTAGGAAAGTCTTTAACCTCTTCCAGCCTAATGAGGACCTTCAAGGCCTTTAATATGTAGTGGGTTGTGAGCCATAGTGGGTGCAAAGATGGTGAAAGTCATTGGGCGCCCGACACTTCATGGATGCAAAAGAGGTTTTATTTATTTTAACAGGCCTTTTTATATTTTGAAGGGAATGAGGGTTAGGGCCAGGACACCCTTGAGTAGTGGCAATTTCAATAGGCAGACTCAGAGACTTCAATAGGAGAACAGCCGTACAGGGAAAGGCCCCAGCAAGGCACCACTTCTGCACGTGCAGGATTGCTGTCTCCTATGGAAACAGTACTTAACAGTTCCTAACACAAAGTTCAACAGTTCTCTCAGCTTCACTACAGCATCTACTTGTAGTTCTTCAGCCCCTTGAGCTCCTAGTCTCTCACCGGACTCTGATTCACTGACTCTGAATCCTGTAAGCTCCTCAAGGCTTTTGCGGTGGTATCTCCCTCAAGCGTCACCCACGCTTTCCTGCTGGGTCCCTGGCTTGGCACACCAGATACTCCTCAAGATTCATCCTTTGCTTGATACACAAGGCTGCTCTGCAAGCGTCACCTCCGCTGGCTGGGTCCCTGAATTGATCATCGCCTGAAGTTTCCCGATTCTCCACGTGCCAGTTCGGTGAGAATGTTGCTCCGGTACTTGCTTCAGTTACTCACTGTGGTCCCTGGTAAAGGCGATTGGTTCCTTAGTGGCGACAGCTTCCCTTCTACCGCTAACCACAACAGGTTCTCCGGCCGGCAGAACCGTAACCTTTGGTTGGACTGCAAGCCGCAGTCCCAACCCTGCGCTGCCCTCTTACTTCTGCATAGGCCCTCACACAGCCTGGCAGCCAGATGCCCCCGGGATAGGCCCAATCTCTGGCCTAGCAGCCCGGGCGTACGACACACGTCCACCCAGACAGCGGTCCGGGTGGCACAGAACATAGATCACCTTACCTCACCTGAATATATAGGTTCTCCCAGCAGGCCAAGGGATTCAAGAAAACCACCACCCATTGGCTGAGATACCCCATATACCCATAACATGACCTTGGGTTGCCCTTCTCATATTTAGTACCACCAAGTTCCCGGGCACCTACTGGTAACTGGTATAAGAGAAAAGTGCAACAAGACCAAACTTAGGGAGAAAATCAATAGATCTCTAACAACTAACACATCTCTCGCAACCTCCTTTCGAATTCCTCTTCCATGGTGGCTGGTATCTACCTCTCCTCTCCTGCTATCCGGACCGTGGATCCAGGTGGAGGTTTGGATGTCCAAGACTGCAGGAAGCATCCCACTGCTGCCACCAATGTGACAGACCCATCCCACACTCCGCTTGAGTGCTTCCATCAGTATACTGCTTCCTCCAGTGTGAACATGGATATCAGATATTATAGGCGCCTATTGCAACCAAGAACTAGACGTGACTCGTTTGGCTGCCAAACTGGCACTTTTTTTTTTTAAACTCAGAGAATTTATAATACACACTGAGGTGAGGCTGATGACATTATCATATGCAAACATATGGACTCTCAGAAATCTCATTGCAGGTCAGACTTGCCGGCTTCGTACAGATGATATCTTACCACCCCAAAGCCAGAAATGGCAGAAGGAACTCCAATTCTTTGGCATGCAAATAATCTCCAGGAGCACACACCACAGCTCCACTCCTAAAACCTCTTAGCAGTCGTAGATGTCGAGTGTAGGTGTCCCATATACTCTTCCACTTGCCTTTCAGAAGTTTAACTGTTAAAAAACAAATTAAATTATATATATTTATTTCTTTGTAGGTACCTAGCAACCGGACATTCATTAGCAAGTCTACACTATGTCTTTCGGGTTGGAAAATCTATAGCCAGTTACATAGTCTGTGAGACCTGCTCTGCTATTTGGGATGTGTTGAAGGAAATTGTGTTTTAAAAACATACAACAGAAGAATGGTCACAGATCTCTGAAGTTTTCTGGCAACGCTGCAAGTTCCCCAATTGCGTTGGAGCAATTGATGGAAAACATATTAGGATCATAAAGCCCATAGCCAGTATTTTAACTATAAGAAATATTTTTCATTTGTTTTAATGGCAGTGGCTGATGCTAATTATTGCTTCCATTATATAGATATTGGGTCATATGGCAGCAGCACTGACTCTCTAGTATTTTTGGGCATTCTTCTTTTGGACACATGCTGCGTACCAATAGTCTGGACCTTCCTGAAAACAGTCCACTCCCAGGCACAAATGGCCCTCCCCTACCCAGTGTTTTTGTGGGGGAGAGGCCTTTACTCTTGGTGAGCATCTTCTACGGCCTTATTCGGGGCACAATCTAACTGTACAGAAGAGTGTGTTCCATTATCAGCTAACAAGAGCATGTAGAGTTGTCGAATGTGCATTTGGCCTTTTAGCAAACAAATGGCGGGTCCTGCACACTCTCATTGTCTTGAACATGCATAACTTTGTAAGGCAATGGGATGGATTTGAGTTTGAGGACTCATTACTTCAGAACATTGAAAGTGCTCATTGGACTGGTGTTCATGGAAGCAGACAAGGTACACGTGTCAGGGATCAATTTGCGTCCTACTTTATGTCTCCAGCAGGACAGGTCTGATGGCAGCTTGAGGCAATTGAATAATTTGAAATCTTTATTAAAGAGTAAAGTTACCCTTTATCGGTTTAATATAACTATATACTAAGCTGTACTGAATAATTAAAATAATGCTTTATTGATAAGAAGTCTCGTGTTTTTTTTAAATATATGTTTATCTTTGTTTACAGCATCCATACAATATCCACTAGGGGTCAGAGTATGCCCTCATGTATTTGTGACATGCTGATACCTATCTACTTGTGTGTCCCCATGTAGCCTTGTTATCCCTCCTGCTGGAAGCTGCAGCGGTATCAAGTACCTGCTGAAGACTGGAAAGTTGCGGAGGCCTCTCTTGCACCTTCTGCTCAACACTCGGTGAAGACACAGTGTGAGGGCAAGAAGTGGCACATGTGCCGGAGTAGCTGGCAGCATTAATAAAAGTGATTGTAAGGTATTTTTTGAAATAACAAACATTTTATACTTGCCTCCTCTGTGCAGTTGATTTTGCACAGAGCAGCCCATATCCTCCTCTTCTCGGATCCCTCTTCTGTGCTTATGGCCCCTCCCTCCTATGGAGTGCCCCCACAGCCAGCAGCTTGCTATAGGGGCACCATAATGAGCACATGAGCAATGCCTTGGAATATTAGCATAAATTCACCTGTTTTTCTGAGCAAATTACTGTGTTCAAAAATAACATATTCTTAGCACCAGTAAACAATACATGTTTATACTCATACTCTTATGCATTGCTTAGGTGCTTATACTTATATACATACGAACAAGGAGGCAATGGATGTGCCATTCCAGTTCACATATTCACTATGTGGCCATAGTGAACTGCAATTGCACATCTATTGTCTGTTTTCTCATATGTATGATCATGTAAGCAATGCATAGGAAGATGAACATAAGCTTGTACTGTTTTTCTGGTGCTAAGAATCTGTTATTTATGTTTAGATAATGTACTAAATAACAATCATTCTATTATCAGTTTGGTGATTAGCTCAGTTTGCAGAGGTTTATCTTACCTTTATCATCCTTCACATGGACATTTCTTATGTCTGCCCAGTTTGTGAACACTTGGCTGGCAATCTGGTTCCATGCCCTCCTCTTGTTCGCTCGAAGCTTGTAGCATGGATCTCTGGAATCGTAGAGGCAGGTGTGTTGCTTTACCATTCGGATAAAGCTCTATGGATCTAAAATAGATACTTCCTCATCCATCACTTCCTCATCCATGTTGCTTTCCTCCATGTCTGCTAACCAAAAATGGAGATCTGTGCATTTCCTGTGTATTTTTATGTAATTTCCTTTATGGAAATGTATTTCACTTGAGCAGAAAATAGCATCAAAACGCACGTAGAAACACTCAAGGAAGTGCTAAGATGCTCGAATGGAGCGTTTGCATTCATTTCTATTTTTTCCCCTCAAGCATTTTGTAGCTTCAGGCTTCAAGCTACAAAACGCTCAAATGTGAATGGGGCCTAAAATAGGACCTTCACCCAAAACCTCTCTGCTTTCTCCCAACTGACTTTGATTCCTTCCATCCCCCTGGACTCTGGAAGGAGGTGGAAGGTGGAGTATGAGCAGCTTGCTGCTGTTGCTTGAAGACAGACCCCTGTCAGGAAAACTGTCTGCCCTGTGGGAGACTGCAGCCTGTGTAAGGAGGATGCCCAGGGACTGGGAAAGCCTGGCTAGGTTTGAGAGTCTGGGAACCGAAGGAAGCTAGTGAGTGCAGGGTGCTGGAATGAATCGAGAAGTCAGTTGGGAGCAAGCAGAGAGGTTTTGGGTGAAGGTCCACTTTAAGGCAGCATCTTTTTCCTGCTCCCAGGCATTAACCAAGGAGATGGCAGAGCTTATATAAATGTGAGGAGTCTATTTCTTCCTGGTTGTCAGATTCCCTGAGAAGGAAAAGATACAGCCATCCACTGGAGGCTTGAAAAATCCCAATTTTAATACGGGCGCAACACCTACATCAAGATGGTGAATGCGGCCCCACATTAGGAGGGGAGCACGAAATGGCACTTTATTTGACAGCACTTGTCACTGGAGCACATCAAGCACTTTATAAGACTGTTTAAGGACATATAGAACACGGATTAAACATTTATAGATTGTGTATTAATAATTTCCCACTTCACATGAAGAAACTTGACTAATCAATTTATTAGACATTACACCATCATAGTTTTTTATATAATAAAGTTTATTTACATAACATCAACATACATATTGAAATGTTTTCCAGAGAGAACAGAGAGACTAAATAATGAAAGGGTAAAAAAAAATAGAAAATGTGCACTTCCAGCGTCAAAATGCACACAAAGCGCAAAACAATTCTTTGGTGCTTAAAAGTACGTTTGTATCAAGCTCTTTGGTACAAGGAAATTGAAGTACTTCAGTAGCACCAGATAGAATCAGAAAAGATGCTGCTTCAAGCTGGAGTCTCCACGTGTCTGTCTTTTCCAAGCACAGGCACTTTGTTTTTATTTATGGGCAACAAAAGGAATGACAAACTGGAAGTCATGGCCCCAACAGCCAATTGCTTCCTCCATGCAAAATGACATCACAAGAAATGACAACACAGGAAACGACAACACAGGAAAAGACAACAGTAAAGGGGAGGGCATCCACAGGAGTGGGGGGGAAGTGAACTTGTCTCACCCACTTGAGGCATGTACACTGCCCCCCGCCCAGCCACATGCACCATCTTGGTCAGCATGGACCCTATTCAATACTGCTCAGAGTAACCAGAATCTAGTAAGATCATTCTACTTGTTCTTACAGGCTTGAGATGATCTGTGGGGACATTGCTACTGCTATTGTCAATATGCATTACGAGTATACCAACAAGGCATATATCAATGTCCTCTTATAAAAGCAGATATGTATCCAAAAAGGGATAGCGTAGCCACAACAGAGATATAAAATGTTTCTCCCGTTATGCGGACTTCGCTTCTTTAATGTGCTTAAGCATTTGAAGGCAAGAAGCCCAGCGCATTGCGCTTGATACTTACAAACTGGCAAACGCCCCCACACACCGAGAACACGTCCCCAAGCCCATGAGAAGGTTTTCATACTGACGGTTTTACGGCTGGTCCTGATTCAACCCAAGTGCGCTCTGCTAGAGTGCTCCTCAGTTAAATCAGAACCTCCAATGCAATACTCCCAACGCACACGTTCCTGCACAAATGGCTGTATCTTAGATCGGGTGCTGAAATGACCAACAGCTGGAACTGACTGCAATCTTGAGAAGGAAGTGTCACCAGCACACCAGGATCTCCAAAATTTAGTCCAAAACTTTAATCACATAGTATCAAAAAAATAAATAGAAGCAACATTTAGGAGCCACGCAGGACCCCTTCATCAGGCATGTGACGGTCATGATGAAGGGCGACAGATGACAATCTATAAAACAAACATCCTAGAATAAAATGTCCACATGAGTCCATATAATAAAATTTCCACAACAGGACAATTTCGGTCTCGGTGAAAACCTAGTAGAGGGGGTATTGCCACTCAAAGTGTCCTTCAATATCCATTTTAATATGTATGTAGATGTAATGTAAATAAACTTTATTATACAAGCAATTATGATGGTATAATGTTTTATGACGGTACCGGAAAAATCCTATTTGCCCCCCAATCCTCTCCTTTTTGAAGTTAATATTTTTGGGATGTTAGTACTTTTGATTTTTCCTTTTTCTATATATATCTGAGCATTTGTTGCTTAATAAATGTATTAACTGTATTGATTCAGGTTGTAGAAGCAAATTAATAGTATATTTTGTCTGAGCAATACACACATTTAAAGGCACATGGATAGACAGCGCTGGACATTTATATCTCATACTTCATAGGAATTTGCAGTGTATATCCCAGCAGCAGTCTGATAAGATAACTCACAGTACTTGTACACATTTCATAGTGCGAGGAGCACAACATATAAACTTTTTCCATCCAAAGTCTTCCAAAGAGACGCCAGAATTTATCCAAAGAGTCTGTAATCTAAAATGTGGCCTAATCATACAGACTGGCTCCCAAAGTCGTTTACTAAATAAAGAAATCTTGCAGGGAAAATGAATTTAAATCTTATTTTTTTTTCCTTTTTCTTTATAAATGTCAGTTTTGCTGCAGCAGGTTTTATACATGGTACAGATGCACCACTTTACAGGCAGACTAAGGGGACCCCCAGGCACTATATTTCATTTTATTTTCATTTTTATTGTTTCACTTTCATTAACCTCCATGGCGGTCTGATTATGTCAGTATTTTTGAATGTCAAATGTTTTATATTGTAGGCCTGTAATTCTTAGGAATAACTCACTTAAATCTGTCCAAACAAGAGGCTAGTAGATATCCCAGGTATGATAAAGTTTGAAACACAAAATCCTAAATTTATATTATAATAAATAATTATAAAAAATAATAATATAATAATAATACATTTTATTCAATAATGTAATCAAACTGAAAACACTGAAATTAGTCCAAGCGAGGGTGCAATATTACTAGTCACTGTAGTACTAGACACTGTATATTGGTTTAGTAAACATCCTGAGTATGAAAAATTTTGAAACATGGGACTGCATAAAGTCCAACATCACAAACAGGACAATGAAACCTGGTTTCCTTTCGGATTTTCTTTCCTTTGTCATCTCCCATCGAGCAATAAGCCATGCACATCCTTGTAGGTGCTGACTTTTTCTCGGTTGGTGGGATGTAGTCCATGAAGTGACGACCAGTCAGGCATTCTGGGATGACACCGCCAATAGCATGACGTCCAGCCCTTTTCACAGCCATTGATGGTGTTTGGTGGTTCACAAAGATACATTTGGCAACTTTCCAAATTAAGTCAGAATGAATCACAGGCTTGTCACTCTTTTTTGAGCAGAATGTAGGCATTGCCCAAGCATTGCTCAAGAAGATGCCTGAAGATCTTCTTGTAGTGCTTCTTTTGCCGTTTGCTAGTTGCTGGGTAGAATGTCATTGCTTGGGAGGCTCTTTCGACACCTCCCATGGTGTTATTGTAGTCTATCACTACTTGTGGCTTCATGATTTCTTTCCTACCTTTCGTGCATACCATAACAATGGAGGTATTATGAACTGTACTCATTAGGCACACATCTTTCTTGTCACGCCATCGCAGTGCCATCATTTTGCCTTTCTGCCAGGCAACCATTTCTCCAGTCCTCAGCTTTTTATTGCCAAACGTTGGCGGCATGTTGTGCCGGTAAGCCCTAACAGTTCCATAGGCATCTGTTTTGTTTTGCAGAAGAAACTCATAAAGTTCAGGAGACGTAGAAAAGTTGTCAGCTGTTACGCAATAACCCTGATTTAGCAATGACTCAATGAGTAAAAGAATGGAAGATTTTGCCATTCCATAGTTGCTGTATTTTGGATTGAATTTTATTTCTTTTCCAGTGTATATGACTGAATTCTAAATATAGCCAGTTGACGATTCGCACAGCATGTAGGATTTTATGCCAAATCGTGCTTTCTTTGATGCAATGTATTGTATCTAGCTGAGCCTTCCCTTGTAGGCCATTAGACTTTCATCTATGCTGATATCTCTTTCTGGTACATAGCCCCATTGGAAATTCTTTAGAATCATTTGAGATACTTCCCAAATTTTCTTTAGTTTCATCAAATTCTTTGTTGTTTTCGAAGTGTAAATATTTCATGATCGGGGAAAATCTGTACTCTGACATGACCACACCAAAGAATGGAGTGGCAAGTTATTTATTAGTTTCCAATACCACTTCTGCAGGGGTTTCACCACCACTCCCTGAAGTATTATTAGGCCCAGAAATTTCCAAATGTCATCTTTGGTTACTGGTTGCCACTTTCTGCTTCTTGGAAACTTCTAATGCATAGTAGCTAATTGTTGCTCTTTGTACGGTTTGTCTCAGTAACAATTTTTTCAATAACCTCATTGGTCGGAAATAATTGTAAGTATGCCAAGGGGTTGTAGTGTTCAACATCTACTTTTATACCAGATGTGCAGTAAATGGGAATCTTGGGGGCGCTGCCTGACCCGTACCACAGTCAATAAAGCACCAAATTCACACATCACTGAGCTCAGTCGCAGAATCGTCGCTGTCATCACTTTCAGTGTCTGATGATGAATTTCCCTACTAATCACTAGCGCTCAATTCTGCAAGTGATTTTAATTCACTATAGCTGTTTTCTAGCTGGTCTAAAACCGCTTTTGACCTAAAGGGATGCTTTTTGGATGCCATGGACGTTCTCAAGTTTCCAGGCAGAAAGAATGGTAAAAGTGTAGGCAGGGCAGTGGACAAAGCACTTGGGACAACACTGAGGGGAAATGGTTTGATACAGTAATGTAATCCTAACAGATTACAATGTATTGTGTGTATGTTATGTTTTGAACTTTTTGAATTTCCCACCCAGTTCCGCCTCCTTGTGTCGCGGCGCTCGCAGGGAAGGGAACCCGGAAGACGGATCCGCCGGAGGACACAAAGGGAGGACATCGGGTGATCGTAGGGACAAGGTAAGTAACAGAACAGGGATACTACGAAGTAATCCCGAGTGTGGCTCGGCGATACCTCTTTTGGTATTGAAAATTAACCCCGAGCCACACTTGGGATTACCGCCAGGGAGGTTAAAATTACTGCTCCTTTAAAGGCTATCTTTTTTAAAAAATGTTTCTTTTGCATGGGTACCATACCCTATATATGGCCAATAACTTGCATATAAGAATTCAAAATGGGTACTTTTGATTTTTCCAGTTCAGGTCTTATAGACCTCAATAGGGTTCTTCGTTTGTGTCAAAAATTTTGTGATGTTCAAGAGTTCTGGTGCAAACTGAACAGGGGATTGTTCGGTCCATCTCTAATCCTGATTACTTTATTTCAGATTTACCTACATGCTTGGCTTGTGTGTGTTTAAGTGGGTCAGTTTACTGTGAAGAAACGGAGATTGAAGAAGTGCCTCCCTTACCCAAGGAGACTGCATACCTATATGCACGGTTCAACAAAATTAAGAAAATCACTGTAAAAGACTTCTCTGATTTTCGTAAGTAAAACGCAAGATATTTTCAAGATGTATGTAGATATATTTTAAGATTATGTATATTACTGGAAAGCTTCATCATATCAGCCACCATTGTTTCTTATTTTCTGGTAATTATAATGCCTAGCTAAATGATCTGCACACACTGCTATAGTACTGCATGTTAGAGATTTGAAAGCATAACACCTATTTAAAATGCTGACAGAGTTCCTTTACTTCTCCAAGACATCACCAAATATTATTTTACAGGATTTATATAGTGCCAAAAGTTTATGCAGAGCTTTACATTATAAAGGGAGCCAGGGCAGTTAAAATACTATCAATGCAAGAGAGTTGGGAGAGCCCCGCTCCTGAGAGCTTACAATGTAATATGTGTGTTATTTTTCTTTCTTTGCTTTGCTTTTAGATAAAATAAGTGTCACTAAACCCACATGATAAATTTTTTTTTTAACCACTTGAGCCCCGGACCATTATGCTGCCTAAGGACCAGAGGTCTTTTTCCAATTTGGCACTGCGTCGCTTTAACTGCTAATTGCGCGGTCATGCAATGCTGTACCCAAACAAAATTTGTGTCCTTTTCTTCCCACAAATAGAGCTTTCTTTTGATGGTATTTGATCACCTCTGCAGTTTTTATTTTTTGCGCTATAAACGGAAAAAGACCGAAAATTTTGAAAAAAAATGATATTTTCTACTTTTTGTTATAAAAAAAATCCAATAAACTAAATTTTAGTCATACATTTAGGCCAAAATGTATTCGGCCACATGTCTTTGGTAAAAAAAATGTCAATAAGCATATATCTATTGGTTTGCGCAAAAGTTATAGCGTCTACAAACTAGGGTACATTTTCTGTAATTTACACAGCTTTTAGTTTATGACTGCCTATGTCATTTTGCGAGGTGCTAAAATGGCAGGGCAGTACAAAACCCCCCCAAATGACCCCATTTTGGAAAGTAGACACCCCAAGGAAATTGCTGAGAGGCATGTTGAACCCATTGAATATTTATTTTTTTTGTCCCAAGTGATTGAATAATGACAAAAAAAAAAAAAAATATTTACAAAAAGTTGTCACTAAATGATATATTGCTCACACAGGCCATGGGCCTATGTGGAATTGCACCCCAAAATACATTCAGCTGCTTCTCCTGAGTACGGGGATACCACATGTGTGGGACTTTTTGGGAGCTTAGCCGCGTACGGAGCCCCGAAAACCAAGCACCGCCTTCAGGATTTCTAAGGGTGTAAATTTTTGATTTCACTCTTCACTGCCTATCACAGTTTCGGAGGCCATGGAATGCCCAGGTGGCACAACCCCCCCCCCCCAAATGACCCCATTTTGGAAAGTAGACACCCCAAGCTATTTGCTGAGAGGCATATTGAGTCCATGGAATATTTTATATTTTGACACAAGTTGCAGGAAAGTGACACTTTTTTTTTTTTTGCACAAAGTTGTCACTAAATGATATATTGCTCACACAGGCCATGGGCATATGTGGAATTGCACCCCAAAATACATTTAGCTGCTTCTCCTGAGTATGATGATACCACATGTGTGGGACTTTTTGGAAGCCTAGCCGCGTACGGGGCCCCGAAAACCAAGCACCGCCTTCAGGATTTCTAAGGGTGAAAATTTTTGATTTCACTCTTCACTGCCTATCACAGTTTCGGAGGCCATGGAATGCCCAGGTGGCACAAAACCCCCCCAAATGACCCCATTTTGGAAAGTAGACACCCCAAGCTATTTGCTGAGAGGCATGGTGAGTATTTTGCAGCTCTCATTTGTTTTTGAAAATGAAGAAAGACAAGAAAAAACTTTTTTTTTTTCTTTTTTCAATTTTCAAAACTTTGTGACAAAAAGTGAGGTCTGCAAAATACTCACTATACCTCTCAGCAAATAGCTTTGGGTGTCTACTTTCCAAAATGGGGTCATTTGGGGGGGTTTTGTGCCACCTGGGCTTTCCATGGCCTCCGAAACTGTGATAGGCAGTGAAGAGTGAAATCAAAAATTCACGCCCTTAGAAAGCCTGAAGGCGGTGCTTGGTTTTCGGGGTCCCGTACGCGGCTAGGCTCCCAAAAAGTCTCACACATGTGGTATCCCCGTACTCAGGAGAAGCAGCAGAATGTATTTTAGGGTGTAATTTCACATATTCCCATGGCATGTTTGAGCAATATATCATTTAGTGACAACTTTGTGCAAAAAAAAAAAAAAAAATTTGTCTCTTTCCCGCAACTTGTGTCGCAATATAAAATATTCCATGGACTCGACATGCCTCTCAGCAAATAGCTTGAGGTGTCTACTTTCCAAAATGGGGTCATTTGGGGGGGTTTTGAACTGTCCTGGCATTTTATGCACAACATTTAGAAGCTTATGTCACACATCACCAACTCTTCTAACCACTTGAAGACAAAGCCCTTTCTGACACTCATTGTTTACATGAAAAAGTTATTTTTTTTTTGCAAAAAAATTACTTTGAACCCCCAAACATTATATATTTTTTTAAAGCAAATGCCCTACAGATTAAAATGGTGGGTGTTTCATTTTTTTTTTTCACACAGTATTTGCGCAGCGATTTTTCAAACGCATTTTTTGGGGAAAAAACACACTTTTTAAAATTTTAATGCACTAAAACACACTATATTGCCCAAATGTTTGATGAAATAAAAAAGATGATCTTAGGCCGAGTACATGGATACCAAACATGACATGCTTTAAAATTGCGCACAAACGTGCAGTGGCAACAAAATAAATACATTTTTAAAAGCCTTTAAAAGCCTTTACAGGTTACCACTTTAGATTTACAGAGGAGGTCTACTGCAAAAATTACTGCCCTCGATCTGACCTTCGCGGCGACACCTCACATGCATGGTGCAATTGCTGTTTACTTTTGACGACAGACCGCCGCTTGCGTTCGCCTTAGCGCGAGAGCAGGGGGCGACAGGGGTGCTTTTTTTTTTTTTTTTTTTTTTTTCTTTATTATTTTTTTTATCTTATTTTTAAACTGTTCCTTTCATTTTTTTTTTTTTTTTTAATCATTTTTATTGTTATCTCGGGGAATGTAAATATCCCCTATGATAGCAATAGGTAGTGACAGGTACTCTTTTTTGAAAAAATTGGGGTCTATTAAACCCTAGATCTCTCCTCTGCCCTCAAAGCATCTGATGACACCAAGATCGGTGTGATAAAATGCTTCCCCAATTTCCCAATGGCGCTATTTACATCCGGCGAAATCTAAGTCATAAAATGCTCGTAGCTTCCGGTTTCTTAGGCCATAGAGATGTTTGGAGCCACTCTGGTCTCTGATCAGCTCTATGGTCAGCTGGCTGAATCACCGGCTGCATTCTCAGGTTCCCTGTTGAGACAGGAGAGCCAGAGAAAAACACGGAAGACGGTGGGGGGGGGGCTTTCCCTCCCACGGCTTGTAAAAGCAGTCTAGAGGCTAATTAGCCACTAGGATTGCTTTTACATGAAAGCTGACCGCTGGCTGAAAAGAATGATACCAAGATGATACCTAAACCTGCAGGCATCATTCTGGTATAACCATTCAAAGTCGTGAATGGCGTACCTGAAGACAAAAAAATGGTTAACAATAAAGCACAGTAAACGGTAAAGTATAAAAAATTGCATACCTGAAAAGCAAACATGATAAAACATAATAACAATAAAACATTGCAGAATAGAATACAGTAAAAAAGAGCAGAACAAGAGAGAGAGAATAGAGAGAGAGAGAACAATAAAACGACAACTATTTTTTTTTATTTTATATATATATTTTTTTTTTTTTACACTTTTTTTGTAACTAACTTTTATAACAGTAACCGGTTCCAGGTTCGGGTCTCTCAAAATGCGATGGCATCTTGGGAGACCCTGTGAAAGTGTGCCTAGTCTGTGCAATGCTTTACCCTACGCTAATACTCAACTAATGAATGGTAGCATTCAAAACATTCACCAATGCAAAGACCAGGATTGTCAGGACAGGAGGGACAATAATAGCGGGTGTCACGCCTATATCCGCACTTGCTGCAGACACGACATCTTTTTTGGGGTGTTCGTTGGGTAGGGGTACTCAGGAGGACATAAAGAAAATGCCTCTCATGCAGCCGACTGCATTTGGTTGGGGATGTGAATGGGGGGAAGTACGGGCGCTGCAGAAGTGGTGGGTTCCCAATTAGGATTGGCGAATGCAGCAGGAAGGGCACTATGGGCACGACGGGCCTGTGTTTGTCTTCTTGGTGGCAGCGGGACACTACTTGTGCTTGCCACCTCACCAGCTTGAACTGCACTTATGGGACTCGCCACGTCACCAAGTGTTACTGCAGTGCTGGTTTGACTACGACCGGGGTGTACTAGGCCGCTGGCGCTTGCCAGTTCAATAAAAAGCTACCAAAAAAACTGTTAGCGATCGCAGGGATCAGGCCTGACTCTGCGAATGCTGCAGTTATGCGTTAAGTGTTTTGTAAGTGACAGTGATCGATCGATACTGCACTTGGGTGGGCTGGGCCGGGCGGAGGGGCAAAATGCAGGTGCTAGCAGGTATCTGGGCTGATCCCGCTAACACTGCGTTTTTGGGAACCCTAAACTGCTGGGGACGCCAGTATAGATCTGATCGGATCAGATATTGATCCGTTCAGATACTATACCGCTAAGGGAGGCGTACGGTGCGTGCGTGGGTGTTAGCGGTACTGGCGCTAATCTGACGCTGCTTGGGGCTGGTGCTTGCCAGTTCACCAAAATACTACCAAAAAAACTGTTAGCGATCGCAGGGATCAGACCTGACTCTGCGAACGCTGCAGTTATGCATTTAGTGTTTTGTAAGTGTCAGTGATCGATCGATACTGCACTTGGGTGGGCTGGGCTGGGCCGGGCGGAGGGGCAAAACGCAGGTGCTAGCAGGTATCTGGGCTGATCCCGCTAACACTGCGTTTCTGGGAACCCTAAACTGCTGGGGACGCTAGTATAGATCTGATCGGATCAGATATTGATCTGTTCAGATACTATACCACTAAGGGAGCTGTACGGTGCGTGCGTGGGTGTTAGCGCTACTGGCGCTAACCTGACGCTGCCTGGGGCTGGTGCTTGCCAGTTCACCAAAATGCTACCAAAAAAACTGTTAGCGATCGCAGGGATGAGGCCTGACTGCGAACGCTGCAGTTATGCGTTTAGTGTTTTGTAAGTGACAGTGATCAATCGATACTGCACTTGGGCTGGGCCGGGCGGAGGGGCAAAACGCAGGTGCTAGCAGGTATGTGGGCTGATCCCGCTAACACTGTGTTTTTGGGAACCCTAAACTGCTGGGGACGCTAGTATAGATCTGATCGGATCAGATATTGATCCGATCAGATACTATACCACTAAGGGAGGCGTATGCTGCGTGCGTGGGTGTTAGCGGTACTGGCGCTAATCTGACGTTGCCTGGGGCGACGCATATCACCGCCGGGCGATCAGGGGGCTAAACCTTTATTCGGTAATAAACGGCGGGTGCCCTGACACTATAAAAAATAAACAAACTAACCAGCGTCACCCGTAACAGTTATACGGTGATCAGTGGTGAAAGGGTTAACTAGGGGGCCATCAAGGGGTTAAAACATTCATTCGGTAGTATATGGGGGTCCCTGTCGCTATAAAACGCTGACGGCGAACCTAAATATTTAGGTCCCTAACTAGCGTCACCAGCGACACTAATACAGCGATCAGAAAAATGATCGCTTAGCGACACTGGTGACAGGGGGTGATCAAGGGGTTAAAACTTTATTAGGGGGGGTTAGGGGGGTATCCTAGACCTACAGGGGGGTAATACTAACTGTCCCAACACTGTAACTGTCACAAACTGACACCAATGCAGTAATCAGAAAAAAAAAAAAAAACTGCTGGTGTCAGTTTGTGACGGGGGGGGGGGGTGATTGGTGGGGGATCGGGGGGCGATCGGGGGGGGGATTGGGGTGTTTAGTGTGCCTGGCATGTTCTACTGTGTGTGTGTTGTGCACTCACATACCTGTCTTCTCTCCTCGGGCCGGAACGGAAATTACCGAGCCGAGGAGAGATGACATCATTTCCTTTGCTGCTATTTAGCATACAGCAGCAAAGGAATGATGTGATTGGCCGGCGGCGATCGCGAGGGGGGGGCCACGAACGGATGGCCTCCCCCTCACCTCTGATCGCCGCTGGACAAAAGACGACCGCCTCGGGCACCGGGGGGGGGTCCGATCGGACCCCCCACCCGCGGAAGGCAAATCACGTATATGTACGTGATTTTGCCTGTCCGTGCCACCTTGCCGACGTAAATCGGCGTGAGGCGGTCGTCAAGTGGTTAATAAATGCTGTATTATATGCTGTTTATACTCACTCAGTCACTATGAGATTAGTTTTCTATATTCTGCAAAAAAATTGGCTATCGCCACCTTCTGTTCATGTCCCCAATTCAGCTATGGATTTTGCAGCTGTGGCGGCAACTCTGCACATAACGGAAAATTGTTATCAGATACTTACCGTAATTTTTCTTTCCTAGCCTATTCTCACGTCAGTACACAATGGGTGAATGACTCCTCTGGAACCCACAGGACCACATCTTCCTAGCTAATTAAAAGACAGCTCCTCCCCAATTGAAGTGTTTGATAACCTAGCCTGCGACAGGCCACTAAGGAGGGAGTCCTGTGCTGATGTGAGGATAGGCCAGGAAAGGAAAATGACGGGTAAGTATCTGATAACAATTTTCCTTTTTCCTGGCCCTACCTCATGTCAGCACACAATAGGACAGTGGCGGCCGCTCCATTAGGGGTGCAGGGGGGCTGCTCCTCTAATCTATGCACCCGACTCCTAATCTACATGCAGGACACCGGACGCATGGATTTCAATTTTTTTTCTTTTTAAGCACATGAATAGAGCCTGAGGCTCTAATTGGCTTCAAAAAAAGGGTGGGTCCGGGACACAGAGAACTGCGCCCTGAGCTCACCCAGTTGTGTGACATTAGCAAATTGATATTCACCAATGTTTTCCTGCTTCTCCTCCTAGCCAATCAGGTCTCAAGACCAACTTCCTGTTGGGCTTCGAGGAGAAGCAATGGCTTAACTTGTTGACTGCACGTCTAGCTTGTAAAGTCAAAAGAAGGCTGCACAACAGCTTAAGCTAGCCGTCTCACAAATATCTTACACCAAAATCCTGGCATAACTGGGCCAAAGGTTGCCACTCCTTTGGTCGAAGGAGCTTGCATCTGTTCTGAAGCAGAAAGGCCTACTTCCTGTATGCCAATCTAATCACCCTAGTAATCCAACAGTGGATGACTCTTAACCACTTAACCACCCGGCCATAGCCGAATGATGGCTACATCGTGGCTCGATAACTCTGGGAGGGCGTACATTGACGTCCTCCCAGAATCGTGCTCCCGCATTACGGATCACAGTAAATGGCCGCTGACAGCGCCCGTTTACCACGTGATCGCTCCGTCAAATGACGGAGCGATCACTTGTAGACAAACCTGCATCATGTCAGGTTCCTCTCTCCCCTCTCTGTACCGATTGGTACAGTGTGAGCGGAGAGGGGAGAGATCGGGTGCAGCAGCACTGTGGGCTGGATCTGTAATGCCCACAGCGCTGATCTGTGCACATTGCAGCCTCATCCAGCCATCCATCCATGCTCAGACATCCCTCTGTCATACTCATCCAGCCATCCATGCTCAGCCATCACTGTCATACTCATTCAGCCATCCATGCTTAGCCATCCCTGTCATACTCATCCAGCCATCCCTGTCATACTCATCCAGCCAGCCATCCATGCTCAGCCATCCCTCTGTCATACTCATCCAGCCAGCCATACTCAGCAATATTCATCCATCCATCCATACATAGCCATCCATACTCAGCAATACTCATCCATCCATGCTCAGCCATCCATACTCAGCAATACTCATTCATCTATCCACCCCCATCCATACTCAGCCGTACTCAGCCGTACCCAGCCGTACCCAGCTGTACTCAGCTATACCCAGCCATGCCCAGCCATCCCATCCATACTCAGCCATCCCATCCATACTCATTCATGCTCAGTCATCCCATCCATACTCAGCCATCCACATTTATGGCTTAATAAAGGGGGAAAAAAAACTGCACTAATCCAATGAACTAATATGGGTGAACAAATCCCGAAGCTGCAATTAATGTGGGATAAATACAGATATAAATGAAAAAGAGAATATCGCGCTTAATAAAGTCCAAATTAGTAAAATAATATGTAGTATTCCAAATGCTTGACCAACTGGAGATATGTTCAATGTTCACCCGGTGATTAAATCACAAAAAGTGTACCATCACCTTGTGGAAAACATGCTTACCAGATTGTAAGCCAAATAAGCAGATGGCTATAACCCCAGCCCGGCTAGTGGTTTTGCAAGATGGAATGTATGAGTTTCGAACCTCTCAGCATGGGTTGGTGTTGATTTGCTGACCAAAATAACAGAAAGATGACATAGCGTAATATTGTCAAAAAATATTGTATGCACAATAGATGCAATTGCACTCACACTGTGAACAACCAAGGATTGCACAAACAGAGAATCACCCAGTGGATAAAGCAGGATTATGTGTACAGTCACCACATAGAGACTCACATCTGGGACTCAGACCGAGGTGTGGTAGTATAAGAGGTGGTGACTCAGCACGCTGCCCATTCCCCATTTAAAATGTTAGTTATGACGAAACGTGTCTGAGGAGGTACGTGCTGACGTCACCACGCTGTCTTGTTGAGGAGGACGGGAGCTTTTGCATTGCAGCCGGCCAGCTTCATATCTTTGTGCAAGATTTTTATCGTTGTTTGTAAGTGCAATATATTCTTTTATATAATAAACCAGCGTTGACATTATCACGCTATGGTTTATTGTATCCTCTCTTGGGGTATTACCAACTGACACCCACGGCTCTATGGATCACTTGGTTCTCCGCTGAGAGTTGTTATTTCGCCCATCAATCAAGTTGTTTGTCTGGGTCCAGCCGAGGTTTTTTTCATAAAGAGACATCTGCCTTGTGTGGTCTGGTATCTGGTAAGGAGGCCTTCTATGTGGTGACGGTACACATAATCTGGCTTTATCCACTGGGTGGTTCTCTGTTTGTGCAATCCTTGGTTGTTCACAGTGTGAGTGCAATTGCATCTATTGTGCATACAGTTATATTTTTTGACAATATTAAGCTATGTCATTTTTCTTCAGTTTTTTTGGTCAAC
The DNA here is from genome assembly GCF_042186555.1 of Aquarana catesbeiana. Lineage (NCBI taxonomy): Eukaryota > Metazoa > Chordata > Amphibia > Anura > Ranidae > Aquarana > Aquarana catesbeiana. Next base: position 131,423,317 of record NC_133330.1, read on the forward strand.
ACAAAAAAAAAAAACGATTTGTGGAATCAACACCAACCCATGCTGAGAGGTTTGAAACTCATACATTCCATCTTGCAAAACCACTAGCCCGAGCTGGGGTTATAGCCATCTGCTTATTTGTCTTACAATCTGGTAAGCATGTTTTCCACAAGGTGATGGTACACTTTTTGTGATTTAGTCACCGGGTGAACATTGAACATATCTCCAACTGGTCAAGCATTTGGAATACTACATATTATTTGTTTTACTAATTTGGACTTTATTAAGCGCAATATTCTCTTTTTCACATTTATGGCTCAACCATGCTCAGCCATCCCAATCCACGGCTCATTCATCCCCATTCATGCTCATCCATGCCACTACAGTGGCTCAGATTTTTTTAGTAGCAGGAACTGGGAGACTAGTCAGGATTGAGGGAAAGATGAATGCAGCAACGTACAGAGACATCCTTGATGAAAACCAGGGGCAGAAAGGGGATCATTTAATGTCTTTGGGGTGTAGGTGGCCTAATCTGCAGTGTGGCATTTCCCAGCAATTAAAGTCTTGGCTTGCACCAACTACAGGGGCAGAAAGGGGATCATTTAATGTCTTTGGGGTGTAGGTGGCCTAATCTGCAGTGTGGCATTTCCCAGCAATTAAAGTCTTGGCTTGCACCAACTGATTGATATAGAAGAATCCAGAAATGTAATTTAATTATTGGGAACTGTGGTGTGCAAGACTACTTTGTCTTCTACTCAAAAGCATTAAATATTCCTCTTCCTGCGCCCCCCCCCTAAACAACACAGGGGCAGAAAGGGGATCATTTAATGTCTTTGGGGTGTAGGTGGCCTAATCTGCAGTGTGGCATTTCCCAGCAATTAAAGTCTTGGCTTGCACCAACTGATTGATATAGAAGAATCCAGAAATGTGTTTTGCAGCTGGCGTGTAAGCAGAGGAATTAGCATGGCTGTATTATAGAGGGAAACACACTGCATGGTTTTGTAAATGAAGTAATTTTAATTGCCAGATAAGCAGCAGTGGCAAACGATATTTACAAAAGTGGACTAAACCGTTCTTGTTAGCATATAAGCCACAGATTCACATTCCATTCACCAAAGATACAGAATGCAGCTCCCTAATCTGACACTGTATTATTATTCCTCTCTTCAGGCACATTTTGATTACTTGCCATAGGCTGGTGTCCATAAGCAGGTTCCACAGATGCAGCAGAGATGATTTAACAGAAAGATACACTGTCACAGATGACCTTCTATCCCAAGCACAGCAGCAGTGCTGATAGGCATTACTCCTGAGGATCCCTATTCAGTCCCTGCAGGCTGGAACACTCTCCCTGAGTAAGGCCTAGCTTTCCCTCACAAGCAGTGCACCTTTCCCTCACTCATTCCACACGTGTCTCTCAAAATAGTGGCTGTGCACCTTTCCCTCACTCATTCCACACGTGTCTGTCAAAATGGTGGCTGTGCCCTCTTTTTTATGGAAGCTAACAGAAAATGGTGGACAAAATCTCGAAAGAACTTGGTACCAATCAGAACATGAGGCTTCTCCAAGAGGGCTGCTGGAGACAAGTTCAGAGAACAGTTACAGCCTCAACAGGATTTCACAAAACAGCAGAAAAACACAAACATAGCCTCTGCCGGAGGCTCTTTACCAAGATCGGTGGAGCGGTGTGTCAGACTGACACACTGCTCCACCGATCGCCGCGATGCGTGCCCCCACGGGTGCGCGGTGGCTGTTATCCTGCTGGACGTCATATGACGCAGTCAGGATAACTGAACCACCGCCCGGCCTTCAATCTGCTATAGGCCGGGCGGGAAGTGGTTAAGCTTAAGTCCATATTGAGCTAGCCGACAGAGGACTTGGTCCAAATGCTTCAAATGGTCCTCAAACATTTTGGAAAAAATAAGATGTCATCCAGGTAAATCAGAACGATTCAACGATCAAGTCTCCCAAGCAACATTCCATTAGCCTTTGGAAAGTGCTGGGGGCATTAGTCAGGCCGAAAGACAGGCGATTGAACTCTTACAGTCCCAGAGGAGTAGTAAAGGCTGTTTTTTTCACGGTCGTCTTCCTTTACTGGGACCTGCCAGTATCCGCTGTCCAGGCCAGATCTAGAGTAGAAAACAACTGAGCCTGGCCTAAGGCCATTAGGGATTCTTCGACCCATGGCAGTGTGTAAGCATCTCAATGAGTACATAAGTTCAGTCTGTGATAATCCACATAAAAAACATAAATTTCCATCTTTCTTTCGAACAAGAACTATGGGAGCAGCCCAAGGACTGCAACTCCCTCGTATCAACCCCCCCGTAGAATTCCTCATAGTAAGTCTTTAACTTCCTGACAAAGGGCAGGGGGTATACTACTATACCTTTCACGGATGGGAGCAGCGTCACCAGTGTGGATTGGATGATCAAAAGCAGTAGTACAGCCATAGTCTTCCGGGCCCAGAGAGAATACAATCATATGTTTGTGAACCAACTGCTGTATATTTAGTTAAAGTGGAGGTCCGCCAAAGTTTTTTTTTTTTAAAGTCAGCATCTACAAATACTGCAGCTGCTGACTTTTAAAATAAGGACACTTACCTGTTCAGGGCGCCCATGATGTCAGCACCCGAGGCCGAACTGTCCCTCGGTCATCGGATGCTGCCACCGCCATCTTTGGTAAGGGAATCAGGAAGTGAAGCCTTGCAGTTTTACTTCCTGGTTCCCTACTGCACATGCGCGAGTCGCGCTGCGCAATCCGAATGGTCCTTGCTGTCTCTGGGACCCGTGTGTCTCCCAGCAGACAGCGCAGGGGGAAGGGGAAGTGGCGTAAACTCCCGTGGGAGTCTATGCCCGGAAGTGGGTGCAAATACCTGTCTTATACAGTTATCTGCACCCCCTGAAAGGTGCCAAATGTGACACCAGAGGAGGGGAGGGTTCCGAAAAGCGTAATTTCCATTTTTGTGTGGAACTCCGCTTTAATTGATCAGGAGTCATCTTTTGAACTGGAAGTGTGAGTTGTGCTAATATCTGCAAAAGATAAAAGTCCTTGGAATCAGGCAGAGCAGATTGCAAAGAAGCACATGCAGCTTCCATTCCAGGGCAAGGATCAGTGATGCAGTTTCTAGGTGTTGTATACAGATCTGCAATAGCCAAGTCAGTGGGGAGGTGGAGAGGGGAAGACCCCAGGTGAACAAGTTGCACCAATACCTGTCCCTGCTAGACAACAGACAAAGTCCTGGCTAATAACCATTCACCTTTTATTTCTAGATTTCGTTGTTGTTCTACCATCACAGTGGCTCCTTCTACGTGCCTTCTAGCCACAACAGAAAGGTGGCACACCAGCTCTTGACGTGGTTGTATAGTAACCCGCTGGCATGCGGGAAGGTGGATGACCCCACCTTTCTCTGTATATTTGTGACATGATGTCTCAACAGCCTGACAACCATTAATCAGATTCTGTAGCTGGGTTTCTGGACGTTTAGACCCCTGTGTAAAAGCCTCCTGAAGAAAGTGGGTTAGGTCCAGTTCCTTCAGGGCGTTCATGCCCAACACCACTGGAATATAAGGGAATGAAGCATCAGGGGTTACCACCACCCCGACCTGGGTGAGGGTCGGCCCACAGACCTTTAGGGACATCCAGGTGACCCCTACTATCGGAATAGGTGGGTTATTTGCAGTTTTCAGATTTAGCCAGTAAGGATCTTCAGTTGGGGTGTTGCCAAAACGGTGCTGGTAGAAGTGAGATGCCATGGTAGTGACCTCTGATCCAGCGTCCACCAAACAGCTGGCCGGCTGGCCATTGAAAGTCACAGTTACTACTGGGAATGTGGATATCATCATAGGATCTTGTTGAGACTGTGAAGAAATGGTTCCCGTGAGTTGCCCCACTGCCACGGGAACCTCTAGTTTAAAGGATGCTGTTGGGCAATCTTTGCTCCCTTTCCCGCACAGTTCCTGGAAATGTGGCCTAACCATCCGTACTGCCAGCACCTGCGATCTGTATCCAGGTCTCTCCAGAGTGGGCTGCATGTAGCTCTAGGTTGGATATACCCCCTCCGAGTAGCTGAAATTTCCTGTTTGAGGGAGGTCATGGAATCAGCTAGGTCCTTTACAATTCTTTCTATTGAGGACAACTCAACAGCTGGGTTTGTTGAGGGGCACGGAGCAGTCACTTCCTTGAGCTCTAACGGCCACCCGACTCCATTAGCAGAGGTAACCTGGCTTCTGGTAGTAGTCTGTTCATGTTCCAGCCCCTCCTGTACTTTACTGTGTCATCAGCCCTCACTCTATCCCTTAAGGCTCTCTTTAATGAAGAGGACCGGACACTGAAGAGAAACTGGTCCCGGATGAGTTGATCCGGGTTAGATACTCCTGTTCCAGTGAGTGCCATTTGTTTCTCCAGCTGGCATAAGATTTCCTGCAGGGCAACAGCATATTAAGACATAGTCGCTTGGTCATGCTGGCTCCGGCTATATAATCTCCTCCGGAGTTCAGCTATAGGGGTACTCTGACCATACAAGATATCCAGACTAACCACAATAGCTTTCCTGCTGTCTCTGTCCTTTTCTGGCAGAACCATCACAGCCTGGCAGGCTTCACCTTAGTGCATTAATAGCCAAATCTGCAATGTGCTCAGCGGGTATTTGGAACAAGCGGGCTTAGCTGTCCAATCTCTCCACCGAGTCTGCCAAGGTGATATTTGTGCCATTAAATTTGGGATCAGTGCCAGAGTTGCTCCATAAGGTGCCATGGTTAACCCTCTAGCCACTCCCGCCCCAGTGGATGATGGTTCTGACATCCTGCCGACTACACCAAAATGTAAGTGGGGGAATTAGCGTGGCTGTATTATAGAGGGAAACGCACTGTGTGGTATTGTAAATGGAGTAACTTTAATTGCTAAAAAAGCAGCAGTGGAAAAATGATATTTACAAAAGTGTAGTAAACCGTTCTCTTGTTAGCATATAAGCCACAGATTCACAGTCCATTCTCCAAAGATACAGAATGCAGCTCCCTAAACTGGCACTGTAGTTATTATTCCTCTCTTAAGGGCACATCAGTGGTATACCAGGCACATTTTGATTACTTGCCATAGGCTAGTGTCCATAAGCAGGTTCCACAGATGTGTCAGAGATGATTTAACAGGAAGATACACTGTCTCAGATGATGTTCTATCACAAGCACAGCAGCAGTGCTGTTAAGCAGGACTCCTGAGGATCCCTGTTCTGTCCCTGTAGGCTGGAACACTCCCTGAGTAAGGCCCCATGTACACGGGACGCTGAGGCAAAGTCCTCTGAACAAATTTTCTTGACACCTTGAAACCGGCATTTAAAACGCTTGTTTAGCCGCGTTTGCATTCCGCATTTAGCCACGTTTGCGTCTAGAAACGTTTATTAAGATTACCTCATTTAAGACCCTCCCCAAGCTCAAAAAACATTGATAGTTAACTATTTCAGCCATTTTGACCAGAGTAAGTAGCAGCAGCAAAGAGAGCAGTTGTCTACTTGTATTTGCCTCCTTTTCTGTGCTTTTTTTTGCAATGGATCCAATAATGAGCATATGTGAGGAAATGCTCCTGACATTGCTCTTGATGAGGCTAGAACGATGTAGAAAATTGTGTGAGAGGTCCAGAGTCACCTGCCACAAGTTATGGATTGTCCACTTGCCACGTCACCTGCCACAAGTTGTGGATTGTCCTCTTGCCTCAAGTTGTGGATTGTCCATTTGTCACAAGTTGTGGATTGTCCACTTGCCACGTCACCTGCCACAAGTTGTGGATTGTCCACTTGCCAGCCACAAGTTGTGGATTGTCCACTTGCCACAAGTTGGATTGTCCACTTGCCACGTCGCCTGCCACAAGTTGTGGATTGTCCACTTGCCACAAGTTGTGGATTGTCCACATGCCACATCACCTGCCACAAGTTGTGGATTGTCCACTTGCCACGGCACCTGCCACAAGTTGTGGATTGTCCACTTGCCACATCACCTGCCACAAGTTGTGGATTGTCCACTTGCCACCCACAAGTTGTGGATTGTCCACTTGCCACCCACAAGTTGTGGATTGTCCACTTGCCACGTCACCTGCCACAAGTTGTGCATTGTCCACTTGCCACGTCACCTGCCACAAGTTGTGCATTGTCCACTTGCCACGTCACCTGCCACAAGTTGTGGATTGTCCACTTGCCACAAGTTGTGGATTGTCCACTTGCCACAAGTTGTGGATTGTCCACTTGCCACGTCACCTGCCACAAGTTGTGGATTGTCCACTTGCCACAAGTTGTGGATTGTCCACTTTCCACGTCACCTGCCACAAGTTGTGGATTGTCCACTTGCCTGCCACAAGTTGTGGATTGTTCACTTGCCACGTCACCTGCCACAAGTTGTGGTTTGTCCACTTGCCAGCCACAAGTTGTGGATTGTCCACTTGCCACAAGTTGTGGATTGTCCACTTGCCACGTCACCTGCCACAAGTTGTGGTTTGTCCACTTGCCAGCCACAAGTTGTGGATTGTCCACTTGCCACAAGTTGTGGATTGTCCACTTGCCACGTCACCTGCCACAAGTTGTGGATTGTCCACTTGCCAAATCTAACGCATGGGTCAAATTTCAATTATAATTTGGATAACAGCAATGCTAGTGGCGAATTGGATTGGATCAAGGGCTCATTAGGGTATATAAATGGTCTATGAATCATTGCAAGCAATTACATTGTTTTAAAATATTTTTTAATGGTTTCATAAAACATCAGGAAAACACAAACACATTCTGAATATAATATGACATTTTTGCACAGGAAAGTAAGTATGATACAATTGTAGTCCCACTTCTCCTCTCAGCCAGCAAGACTCTCCTGTCACAGTATGTGAGGAGGCTGAAAGAAATGTTAATGTGTGGGTGTGGCGCTGTCTTAATTAAAACGCATGTGCAAGTATAGATTTAAATATGAATAAAATCATCTAGTATATGTGCTATCTCTGTGGTAGTGAACTAACTATACCATTGAAAAACCAGTTACATATTACAAATGTGAAATGGAACCATATCCGAATAGGCTATTGCAAAAGTAGTGAACGAAAAATATATATAATACGTGAAGTTAATATAATCCACTCTAGCACATGATATCCAAAACGTACATAGGTAGATGGGGGGGGGGCAGGAAGGAAGGGGGTGGGAAAGGGAATGCAGGGAAAAAGTGAACCAAAAATATATATAAACTGCACTAAAAAATATTTGCTAAAAAAATGTATAAAAAATTGACTTGTGCTCAGTGCAGCAATAGTAATTTCAAACAGTCCTTATACATTTTGCTGGTATTTAAGATAAACAGGTGTATCCAAAACACATCTTCTAGTCTTTATTTTCTGTGATGACCAAGTGGTTGTATCTCGTGCTCTTATTATGCAAACACTCACCAGCTTCCTTAACCCCTGCAGGGGTGACAAGCAGTCACAGTCTATGCCACTGTGCGGCAGTCCTTGGCACTTTCAGGATCGAGGTGGCGTTTAGACATAAAAGAGTAAAGGAATGCCCATAGCGTAAAACCATTAAAAAAGTTTTATTTGAAAGAGATGACAGAGCGGTACTCACATACTGCTAGCTCATATAAGGCAAAAAATGTCATCAGTAGAACCGTCAGATTCAAATCCTGTGTTCCCTGGGAGATGATGCAAGACGTAGGATTAGGCCATGCCCTACGCGTTTCGTCATTGGATGTCTACGGGAGCGTCCAATGTGAGGAGGCTACCTACAGGCGGTCAAAACGTTCCTATCCTGAAGTGATTCTTCCACGTTCAGGAGAGGAAGGTTAGGGAGGTTGAACCTCCTTTAACCTCAGGAGCTCCTAAACGATCCTAAAAGCCTATGAGTACATGGACACAGGCTTTTATGGAGTTGAGTTTAGGAGCTTTGGTAAAAAAACTCCAAACGCTCCTAAACTCAAGTTTAGGATCTGCTAGTGTACATGTAGCTTTATGTGTTACCCACTCCTGACCCCTTGTTAGTGAAAATGTGCCACACCCAAAAGACGCACACTGGCTGCAGGGAGGGGTGGTTGGGCTCAGGTCCTGGCCTTGTCAGGTAGGATGTACAGGGTCCCATTATTTCTTTTTTTTTTTGCATTCTAAATGCCCTATGATTTTTAATGGCAGCCCTGCTCCTCTATGTGTACCTTCCCCCTTGCAGTGTTCAGCACTCACTCGGGGCACTCTTAAACCCTGATCTCCAGTGCCAGCTGTAGAAAGAACCCAGAGGCAGAGCATATCTACTGTCAGCTGCTACTGCTGACACCAGGTGCACAGGTGGTATGGAAGCACATTGCCCAGCATTCAAAAATCCAAAGATCAGAGCACATTGCCCACATAAAAGATGAGGAAGGGAGGATGGTTACGGATGACACAGAGAACGCAACTGTACTAAATGCCTTTTTCTCCTCAGTTTTTACACAGGAAAAGGAGGGGTATACCGACCGCAGAAGTACTGTAGGTGACACATCACAGGGCATACCCTTGTGGCTAACAGAGGCCAGAGTGAAGGAAAGACTGGATAAACTTAATACAAATAAATCACCAGGACCAAATGGTTTACACCCGAGAGTCCTTAGAGAATTCCGGTTATAGCCAGACCATTGTTCCTAATCTTTGTGGATAGCATACTGACAGGATTGGTACCAGCTGATTGGTTTACGAAAGGTTGCTCTTGCCAGACCAATCTGCTAACATTCTACGAGGAAGTGAGCTGCCATCTAGACAGGGAAAGGCCTGTATATTTAGTCTACCTGGATTTTGCAAAGGCATTCGATACAGTCCCCCATAAATGCTTAATCTACAAGCTGAGGTCTGCAGTGCGAATCGGCGTATATATAAGGCGGCTCCTTTAGGAGCCATAGCTGATGTGCTACACATTGGGGGACCCGATGTGATCACGGGCACAAGAGCCAGAACAAGGATTTGTGTGTGTAAACACACAAATCCCTCTTTTAACAGGGGAGGAGAAACAAATCGTCTGTTGCTACTAAGTAGGAACAACAATCTGGCTCCTCCTCTAGTCAGTCACATCCCCTCACAGTTAGAAACACACCTAGGGAACACACTTAACCCCTTGATCACCTCCTAGTGTTAACCCCTTCCCTGCCATTGACATTTATACAGTAATAAATGGCTATTTTTAGCTATGATCGCTGTATAAATGTCAGTGGTCCCAAAAAAGTGTCAAAAGTGTCCGATCTGTCCGCCCCAATGTCGCAGTCCTGATAAAAATCCCTAATGCCTCCATTACTAGTAAAAAAAAATAAAAATAATAAAAATGCCATAAATCTATCCCCTATTTTGTAGACGCTATAACTTTTGAGCAAACCAATCAATATACGCTTATTGCGATTTTCTTTTACCAAAAATATGTAGAAGAATACATATTGGCCTAAACTGATGAAGACAATTTTTATTTTATTTGGGATATTTATTATAGCAAAAAGTAAAAAATATTGTATTTTTTTCGAAATTGTCCCTCTTTTGTTTATAGCGCAAAAAATAAAAACCGCAGGAGGTGATCAAATACCACCAAAAGAAAGCTCTATTTGTGGGAAAAAAAGGACATACATTTTTGTTTGGGTACTGCGATGCAGTGTCGTATTTCAAAAAATGGCCTGGTCAAGAAGGGGGTAAATTCTTCCAGGGGCTGAAGTGGTCAAATAACACAACATACAGGGATATGGGAAACGATTATCGACACTGACACATGTACATCTACACAGGTTGAACTGGATGGACTGTTGTCTTTATTCAACCTTACTTACTATGTAACTATGTTTGCAAGGACATAAGAAAGAGTGTTAAAAGGGTAACAAACCCTAAACAAGCATTTATTATATTGCCGTTTACCAATTCTTAGACTGCATTCATTTTCTTTTTTACACTTTCTTCTGTATGCATCTGCTGATCCAGCCAGTAAGTCTGTTTTTCAAAAGCAAAAGCTGAATGAGAATTGAGACAAACCATTTACCACTGACATGGGGTGCTTACAATAATCATATTTTTTTATTTATGTAAAATCTTTATCCTAAAAGGAAAAAACTTACTGTAACTGCTTAGAAAGTATTAGCTGAACTTTGGCTTTGATTTGTTATTGTATTTAAGTCTGTTAGTACATCTAACACTCCCCTCTCTCCAGATTGACAATGCTGCTTTCCAAAGGTGCCCCCTGTGCTCCTTCATCCAGAGTTGGGGCAATCTAATACAGGAGGTGTGTTACTGGCCAGATCATCAGTGGAAAACAGAGGCATAGAAGCCTAAAAAAGAAAACTAATGCAGCCACCACATCTAATGGATTGGTAATCTGCAATATATTACATATTTGGTTTTGGGTTTAAGACTGCTATAAGGTGTCAAGGGGGATGAGAATAGAGGGTTAGTGTGAAGGAGCCAGCTGAATCTGCAGGCAGGCAGTAGGCACTGTGCATGGTATGCTGCTGTAGCTGGCTTCAGTTGCTGCCTCTGTGCATTCCGTTGCCTAGTGGCTGCTGCAGTGCTGGAGCTCACAGCGGGGGCCATCAAATTAGGCTGCAATCACATGAACATTTAGCCATGGTGTGAATCCGAGCGGCAAGAATCTATTGATTCCTGCTGCGGCGGTGCATCCCGTCCAGCCACAATTACCACAGGAAATCGCTGGCTGTGCAAACAGTCACAAATAGCTGTGGATGCAGACAGCCTGTCATTGCACTCTACGGGCTCAACAGCTACAGCTATCCAGGGCCATCTTTAATATTGATTGGACCCTGGGCAAACATTTTTTTGGTGCCCCCCCTTCCCCCATGCAATTTCGCTCTCCACGCCAACATCCCAAAAACAAATAAACACGCACATAGACTTATCTCAAAAAACTTTAGTAATGTAAACATAAAGAACTGGTCCACACTCACTGGTTGCTAGAGGTTACTGCACAATAGAGATGAGCTGAACACCCCCCCCTGTTCGGTTTGCACCAGAACATGCGAACAGGCAAAAAATTTGTTCGAACACACGAACACCGTTAAAGTCTATGGGACTCGAATATGAATAATCAAAAGTGCTAATTTTAAAGGCTTAGATGCATGGTATTGTCATAAAAAGTGTTTGGGGACCTGGGTCCTGCCCAGGGGACATGGATCAATGCAAAAAAAAGTTTTAAAATCGGCCTTTTTTTCGGGAGCAGTGATTTTAATAATGCTTAAAGTGAAACAATAAAAGTGTAATATTACTTTAAATTTTGTACCTGGGGGGTGTCTATAATATGCCTGCACAGGGGCGCTTGTTTCCCTTGTTTAGAACAGTCTGACAGCAAAATGACATTTCAAAGGGAAAAAAAAAGTCATTTAAAACTACTCGCGGCTATTAATGAATTGTTGGTCCGACAATATACATAGAGTTCATTAATAAAAACGGCATGGGAATTCCCCACAGGGGAACCCCGAACCAAATTTTTTTTTTAAAAATGGCGTGGAGGGTCCCCCTAAATTCCATACCAGGCCCTTCAGGTCTGGTATGGATATTAAGGGAAACCCCGGACAAAATTTGTTTAAAAAAATGGCATGGGGATCCCCCTCAAAATATATACCAGACCCTTCAGGTCTGGTATGGATTTTAAGGGGAACCCCGCGCCAAAATTTTTTTAAAAAATGGCGTAGGGTCCCCCCAAAAATCCATACCAGACCCTTATCCGAGCACGCAACCTGGCAGACTGCAGTAAAAGAGGGGGGGCGAGAGTGCTCCCCCCTCCTGAACCATACCAGGCCACATGCCCTCAACATTGGGAAGGTGCTTTGGGGTAGCCCCCCAAAGCACCTTGTCCCCATGTTGGGGGACAAGGGCCTCATCCCCACAACCCTTGCCCGGTGGTTGTGGGGGTCTGCGGGTGGGGGGCTTATCGGAATCTGGAAGCCCCCTTTAACAAGGGGACCCCAGATCCCAGCCCCCCGTGTGAAATGGTAAGGGGGTACAAAAGTACCCCTACCATTTCACAAAAAAACTGTCAAAAATATTAAAAATGACAAGAGACAGTTTGACAATTCCTTTATTTAAAGTCTTCTTTCTTCTATCTTCTTTCTTCTATCTTCTTTCTTCTATCTTCCTTCGGGTTCTTCCTCCATCTTCAGGTTCTTCCTCCATCTTCTGGTTCTTCCTCCATCTTCTGGTTCTTCCTCCGGTGTTCTCGTCCGGCATCTTCCTCGGGCCGCTCCGCATCTATGATGGGAGGCTCCCGCTGTGTGACGCTTCTCGTCTTCTGACGGTTCTTAAATAACGGAGGGCGGGGCCACCTGGTGGTCCTGCTCTCCGTTATTTAAGAACCATCAGAAGATGAAGACGAGAAGCGTCACACAGCGGGAGCCTCCCATCATGGATGCAGAGCTGCCCGAGAAGAAGAAGGGAAGAAGACGCCGCGGAGGAAGATGCCGGACGAGAACACCAGAGGAAGAACAAGAAGATGGAGGAAGAAACCAAAGGAAGATAGAAGAAAGAAGATAGAAGAAAGAAGATGGAAAAAAGAAGACTTCAAATAAAGGAATTGTCAAAAACTGTCTCTTGTCATTTTTAACATTGACAGTTTTTCTGTGAAATGGTAGGGGTACTTTTGTACCCCCTTACCACTTCACACAGGGGGTGCTGGAATCTGGGGATCCCCTAGTTAAAGGGGACTTCCAGATTCCGATAAGCCCCCCACCCACAGACCCCCACAGTCACCGGGCAAGGGTTGTGGGGATGAGGCCCTTGCCCCCATCAACATGGGGACAAGGTGCTTTGGGGGGCTACCCCAAAGCACCCTCCCAATGTTGAGGGCATGTGGCCTGGTATGGTTCAGGGGGGACGCTCTCTTGTCCCCCCCACTTTTCCTGCGGCCTGCCAGGTTGCATGCTCGGATAAGGGTCTGGTATGGATCTTTGGGGCGACCCCACGCCTTTTTTTTTAATTTTGGCGCGGGGTTCCCCTTAAAATCCATACCAGACCTGAAGGGTCTGGTATAGATTTTGAGGGGGACCCCCAAGCCATTTTTTTTTAAAATTTTGGCCAGGGTTCCCCTTAATATCTATACCAGACCTGAAGGGCCTGGTATGGAATTTAGGGGGACCCCCACGCCATTTTTTTTTTTTGGGGTTCGGGGTTCCCCTGTGGGGAATTCCCATGCCATTTTTATCAATGAACTTTTATGTGTATTGTCGGACCGACAATTCATTAATAGCCGCGAGTAGTTTTAAATGACTTTTTTTCCTTTGAAATTTCATTTTGCTGTCAGACTGTTCTAAACAAGGGAAACATGCGCCCCTTTACAGGCATACTATAGACACCCCCCAGGTACGAAATTTAAAGGAATATTAAACTTTTTTTGTTTCACTTTAAGCATTATTAAAATCACTGCTCCCGAAAAAACAGCCCTTTTTTAAAACTTTTTTTTGCATTGATCCATGTCCCCTGGGGCAGGACCCAGGACCCCAAACACTTTTTATGACAAAAACTTGCATATAAGCCTTTAAAATTAGCACTTTTGATTTCTCCCATAGACTTTTAAAGGGTGTTCAGCGGCTTTTGAATTTGCCGGGAACACCCCAAATTGTTCGCTGTTCGGCCAACTGGCGAACAGCCGATGTTCGAGTCGAACATGAGTTCGACTCGAACTCGAAGCTCATCCCTACTGCACAACCTTACTGCTCACTGATTGGTTGTTAAAGGTTACTGTACATCCTTGCTGCTCACTGATTGGGTGCTAGAGGTTACTGCTTATCATTGCCACTCACTGGTTTCTAGAGGTTACACCACATCATTACCGTTCACTGATTAGTTGCTAGAGGTTACTGCACATCCTTACCGCTCACTGATTGGTTGCTGAAGTTTACAGCCTTTTATCATCCATTTATTTACAACACATGCCTGTGGAGAAACAATAATTACCATACTTACGCACCAAAAACATGTCAGCAGACACAAAATAGGTACCAAACTTACACACAAGAAATACACCCGCAAACACCAAATCAGTTATAGAGTTAGTACCATACTGACACACCAGAAACATGTCAACAGATACAGAGTCAGTACCATACTGACAAACCAGAAACGTGTCCGCAGACAAAGAGTCGGTATCATACTGACACACCAGAAACATGTCTGTAGGGCAGTGTACAGAGGTGATTAGAACGTAGGGCAGTGTACAGAGATCAGTAGGGCAAAGGACAGGGGATCAAGAGAGAGCACAGTATGGGAGGGTCAGCATGGTACAGTAAAAGGGGTCAGGAGAGCGCATGGCACAGTGCAGGGAGCAAGGGAAAAGTACGAGGGGGGGCAGGAGGACACAGTACGGTGGGCAGGAGGGCATACACCAGGGGGTCAGGAAGGCAGAATATGGAGATTGGGAGGGCACAGTACGGGGGATGGAAGGGCAGAGTATGGGGGGTGGGAGGGAACACACCAGGGGGGTCAGGAAGGAACACACCAGAGGGGGTAGGAAGGGCACACACCAGGGGACAGTGACAATGCTTTAGTTAATGCTACATGAAAAAGCCATCTTCTATGCATTCAGATAAAAATCCTTCTGTGTGCAGAAACCCCCCTTAGCCCCCTAATAATTACCTGAGCCCCATCTCTGTCCAGCGACGTCCACGAGTGTGTTGACCATCCGAGACTCTCCCTTCTGATTGATTGAGACCAGCAGCTGCACCCTTGGCTCTCGCTGCCGTAGATCAAAGCCAGTCAGCCAATCAGGAGAGCGAGGGAGTGGACCCGGGCCGCAGCTCCATGTCTGAATAGACACAGGGAGCTGTGACTCGGCTCAGGTGCCCCCACAGCAAGCTGCTTGCTGTGGGGGCACTCGACAGGAGGGAGGGGCCAGGAGCACAGAAGTGGAGGATCCGGGCTGCTCTGTGAAAATCAACTACAACAGAGCAGGTAACTATAACATGTTTGTTATTTTTATAGAAAAAAAAAACAAGACTCTACAATCACTTTAACTGGCTTTAGCCTGCTGTCAGCACAAAACGGGTCACAAGAGTGCCGAATGAACTGCACTCCTGTGATCCATAGAAGTATGGCCAAAAAAGCATTGGCCATACTTCTCATTTAATGTAATAATTACCACTAAAAATAATTGTGATATTTAGAACATGGGGGGTGTTAAAAAATCACCTGCCCCCGGCTTCAACTATGCTTTTTTGTTTTGTCACTGCTGGACCTTCTGTCCTGAAGAAACACTAATACAGCAGGTATTTTAGATGGACAGGACAGCTTAATTGTTATGCATGTAGAGTTTTTCCAGTTATTTTGTGTGTAGAATAATGGTTTACATAGTGTATGCACCTTGCAAAACCTTGGAATCAGTATACATGCTTACTACCGGTGTGTTTTGTTGTTTTGTTTTTTCTTTAGCCATGATAACTACAGCTCTCAAATATAGGTCAAATTAAAGTATGGTATTGGTTTAATGATATGCCCATTTTAAATGAATGCCCTGCCCCCAATTAAAATAGATTCTCCATCTACAATGACTTGCTAGATGCACAGCAAAAAAAGATGTCCATAGAATTTTTTGGAATGTTGGCAACTATGATCTCTGAACTGAAAAAAAATAAATAATTGTTTTGTTTGTTCTTCCCAGCTACTTTACGGAGAATTGATCTGACTGGAAATGTTATAGAAGAGATAGAAGAAAAGGCTTTTGAAAAGCTTGTCTTACTTGAGCAGCTTTCCCTTGCTGAAAACAAACTGACAAGGATTCCAGTCTTGCCAACAAAACTAACCTCTTTCAATGCCAATAATAACCTTATCAAAAGCAAAGCAATCAAAGCAAATGCATTTAAGGTAACATCCAAATCATTAATACATGCATTATTAGCAAGTGGTCATACAATTGCACTATTATTATCACCTAATTTGCCCTTTCATTACCATGACATCTTGGCAAAGGGGTACATCATCCAAATACTTTCTCGTACATCACGGGACACAGAGCAGCCATATACATTACTACATGGGTCATGCGCTACCTATAAGTTAATGGACACTGGTAGAATAACCAAAAACAGGAAGTGATCCCCTATATAACCCCTCATACAGGAAGTACTCCAGTGTCTAAAATAGTGCATGGTCACTTTTGAGCTCTCTGTGAGCTTCCATGCTGTAATCCCGCACAGGTTCTTAAGAATCAAAGGACAGCGTTTCTAGATCGGATCCATTTCAAAAAGCTACTATGCTAAGATAAATGGTACCCGAGCTTGGTCATCCCTTTAATCCAGGTCACATATTATTTACACAGGTTCTGAGGCTGATTTAATGCAGAGAAGGCACCAAGTGAGTTTAATTACCACCTTAATCAGCCACAGAACCTGTGTAAATAATGTGTGTTCTGGATTAAAGGGATAATGTGGCAACCCTACCCGAGCCTCGTAAAGAAGATTAAAGGATCAACAGCAAGGTTTTGCTTGTAATGCAACCTTCGGGTGCTGGACCCTGGTAGTGGAATACTGGACACCACAGTGCTAAGGCATTCCTGCAGGGTGCTGTACAGGTCCAAGGCAGTGGACCCTCATGCTAAAAGGGTACCCAGTCCTTGAAGGTCCTTGGTGACAGAACCCACCGCGATGGGTGAAGGCTGGACCTCTGGCTTAGGCTATTGTCCTGCGGCACCAAACCTTCCTTGCGAAGGGACGCCCCCACTCCTGCGGGTGGGGGGAAGGTTGCTGCAGTTTGCGGGACTATGGGGAATGCTAATTCAGGACAGGTGGGTCATCTCCACAGTGTCTCAGGGGTACAGGCTGGAATTACACAGTTACCCTCCCCAAAGATTTGTGAGGTCCAGTGTTCCCACGGACCTTTCGAGAAAGGTCTTATTACTCCAAGCACTAGACCGTTTAAGGTGGCAGGGGGTGATCATGGAGGTCCCAGTTCCCGAAAGGGGAACAGGGTTTTATTCAAATTTGTTCACGGTTCCAAAGCCAAATGGCGACATAAGACCAATTCTGGATCTAAGAGCACTGAACCAGTATCTCTCAGTGTGGCCCCTTCGAATGGAATCAGTCCGCTCTGTCGTGACCTCTCTTCAAGAAGATTTTGCGGCATCCATAGATATCAGGGATGCATACCTGCGCGTGCCAATTTTTCAACCTCAAAGGCTTTTGCGCTTTGTCATAGAGGAACAACATTTTCAGTTTGTGGCTCTGCCCTTTGGGCTCGCAACCGCACCCTGGGTCTTCATGAAGATCCTAGCACCCGTACTGGGTCTTCTAAGAACTTGAGTGATCTTGATTGCAGACTACTTAGACAATCTCCTACTCATCGTGGGATCAATCGCTGCAGGTTTTAATAAGGAACGTAACCTTTATGGTCCAATTCCTGGAACATCTCAGATGGATCATAAATTCAGAAATTGGCCCTAAAACCGGTTCTGTCTGGAATACTTAGGCCTTATCATGGACACAATCCAGGCAAGAGTGTTCTTGCCTCCAAGAAGGGTCGAGGCCATAATGGATCAGGTTCGGCAGGTAAGCCGAAAGAGAGGTCCGACTCTGCATGAGTCTTCTGGGAAGGATGGTTTCCTCATGCGAGGCAATTCTGTATGCCCAGTTCCATTCCACGGCATTGCAGCAGAATATTCTGTCTCCATGGAGCAGGAAGATGCAGGCTTTAGACATGTGCACACTGAAATATTTCATTTCGGAATTTCGTTTTCGTCCGAAAAATAAATTTATTTAGTTACTCCCGAAATTCGTTTTTATTTATTTAGTTTTTCGTTAAAAATTGCATTCGTCCAAAAATCCAAATTAAGGTCGAATCTGTCATTGAAGGCTTATGGTGTCTGTCTAATGTTCAAAGAAGATTCGACGAAGCAGCTAAACTGTACGACGCCGTATAGTTTACCTGCTCCGTCAAATCTTCTTAGAACTTTCAACAGACACCATAAGCCAAAGTACGTGTGTACTTAGTTCTAGCTATTTTACTGCTCCTCCTCTTTGGTTACAATCAGCCAATAACATTCATCATCATCATTATTTTTATTTATCTTTTCTCCCCTACGTCAAATCTTTTTCCCCTACGTCGAATCTTTTCTCTCTGTGTCGAATCTTTTCTCTCTATGTAGAATAATCTTGGACTAATAGAGTTAAGGTTAGGCACATTCGACCACAGGTTTAATGGACACAGATTGTTATTGTCATCATCATGTCGAATCTCCTATCTATATCGAACTGTTGCAGCAACGAAAATGAAAATAAAGCATTTTTTTATGTCGGATCTTTCGTTTTTCGGATTCTGCACTTTTGTTATCGTTTGTTAAAACGATAACGAAAATACCTGAAATTCGGATGAAAATGCATTCGGACGAAAACGAATGCACATGTCTAGCAGGCTTTGGATTCTTACATGATCATAACCCCCAAGGCTCAAAGGAAGTCACGTCTGGTGATTAGTAGACCAGAATCTGGTACAGGGAAGGTATTTTCTTCCACTGTCGTGGAAGGTAGTGACCACACAGATGCCAGTATTTCTGGCTGGGGGGCAGTCATGGAAAGATCCACAGTCCAGGGTGTCGTGGATATTCCACTACACTCTTGTGCTAATAAGCACCCATTTCCGTCTTAATGATATAAATGCATCTTACCTTTTGATCCTATGTCTCCCCTCTGGTTCCCCATTCCCCAGTAAACAGACATCAACACATTCTTACGTTCTCATCTCAGCATCTCCGCCTCCCTCCGCCCTGAGACTGCTTTTATTCACATATCAACAGGAAGTCCCAACTTGAGGGTTGTGCCTCCAACAGCTAAACGCCTCCTACAAAGTTTGTGACCTCACAGGAAATGAACAATACAGGAAATGACCATAAAAGGATTTAACAACACAGGAAAATGCAACAACCAATGAACAATGACTACAGGACATGATACAATATACAATAACCAAATAACGATGACTACAGTTCCTCGTGGATGGGAGATTATCTGCAGGTGTACGTCATGGCACCCCAAATATGTTGATCAGGCAAACAGGGGTGACAAGAGCGCACATCCACTAAACCGATAATGTCTTTGCAGAGCAAACACACACCCACCAGACGATCGTTCTGTGTATTGCACAGGGGCCCTTCGCTGGTGGACATGTCCTCTCTCCGTAAACACCTCTCTCCAAACAGGAAGTTTTCTACTACCTAACAGGTCTCAACCAGCATCAGTCTGCCCCAGTCAGCGCTTTAGAGCGGGCTGCGAGAGAACAAACACTGGGAGACTTATGACAATACTTTAAAATACATCTTCATAAAATTTTCCACAACAAGGGGAAATGAACTCTGAAGGAACAGGGATTGCCTATCAATGTGCTAGAGCTGCGAGCAATACGCCCCCCTGAATTACTGGACGTCAAAGTTACAGGGTCACCCGGTAAGGGTGCAAACCGACAATGCCACGACTGTGGCCTATGTCAACCATCAGGGTGGCACCAAAAGTCGTCTGGCCCACATGGAGGTCAGTCATGTGTTATCCTGGGCAGAAAGGCATGTGCCAGTGCTGTCTGGGGGTAGAGAACTGGAAAGCGGACTCAGCAGAATCTCAGCCGCCAACAGATACATCTAAGAGAGTGGTCTCTGCACCCACAGGTGTTTATGCAGATTTGCCAGTGGTGGGGTACACCGGATTTAGACCTGCTGGCATCCAGGTTCAACTGCAAGATTCAGCAGTTTGTATCCAGAGCAACAGATCAACTTGCGATTGGGATAGATGCTCTGGTAGTTCCCTGGACTCGGTTCTCTTTGATTTATGCATTCCCCCTGATTCCTCTTCTGCCACATCTTTTGCGCAGGATCCGAGAGGAGATGACATCAGTCATTCTGGTAGCTCCGGCCTGGACCAGAAGGGCCTGGTATCCAGAGGTAGTGAGATTAGCAGTAGGCAAGCCTTGGACGCTTACGCTGCGGTTCGATCTACTGTCACAGAGGCCTATATTCCACCTGAATTTACACTCGCTAAATTTGACGGCTTGACTATTGAAGCCAGGGTGCTAGGAGATTGTGGTGTCTCAGGACCTGGTGAATGCCAGAAAGGTGGTCACCAGGAAGATTTATCAGAGGGTTTGGAAGTTCTACATTGCGCAGTGTGAGACCAGAAGTTGGCATCCTTGCAGATATTTGGTAGAGAGAATTCTCTCTTTTCTTCAGTAAGGCTTGGATAAAAGATTGCCTTGACAACAATTAAAGGGCAGGTTTCAGCCTTATCAGTGTACTTCCAGAAGCCTTTGGCTTCACATTCCCTGGTCCGGACTTTTCTTCAGGGAGTGACTCACTTATTGCCTCCTATTAAATCACCTCTTTGCTCTTGGGATTTGAATTTGGTTTTGTCAGTGCTACAGGAGCAGCCTTTTGAACCAATCAACGAAGTTCCATTAGTTCTTTTGACATGGAAGTTGGCTTTTCATTTTGCAATTACTTCAGCTAGAAGGGTCTCTGAATTGGCGGCCCTTTCCTGTAAGGAGCCGTATTTGATTTTGCACCATGATAAAATGGTGCTACGTCCTGTTCCACCTTTTTTGCCTAAGGTAGTTTCTGAATTTCCTGGCTCGCCAGAAGAGAAGCAGTTGCACCTTTTGGATGTGGTGCGGTCAGAATCTATCTGGAAAGGTCTGCAAGCATCAGAAGTTCTGATGCGTTTTTTGTTTTGCCAGAAGGCCCCAAGAAGGGTCAAACGGCTTCTAAGGCATCCATTTCACTTTGGATTTGCGAGTTAATCACTCAGGCCTATGGTCTGAAAGATAAAGCTCCTCCCTTTGAGGTTAGAGCTCATTCTACAAGGGGTGTTGGAACCTCCTGGGCTTTTCGCCATCAGTCGTCAGTGGCTCAGATTTGCAAGGCCACTACTTGGTCTTCGGTACATACGTTTACAAGATTTTATCAGTTGGCTGTTAAGGCATCAGAGGACTCAGCTTTTGGCCACAGTGTCTTGCGGGCTGCTGTATAAATCTGATGTTTTCACACAGTGGTGTCTCCCTCCTCTCAAGGCTATTGCTCTGGGACGTCCCAGGTAGTAATGTATATGGCTGCGTCCCGTAATGTAAGAGAAAAAAAATTTTGATTTTTTTCTTTATAGTTACCTGTAAAATCCATTTCTTTGAGTACATCATTGGACACAGAAGCCCCTCCCCTCTCTTTTTGGGAGTTCATTGCTTGCTATAAAACTGGAGTACTTCCTGTAAGTGAGGGGTTATATAGGGCATCACTTCCTGTTTTTGATTATTCTGCCAGTGTCCATTCACCTATAGGTAGCGCATAACCCAGGTAGTAAAGTATATGGCTGCTCTGTGTCCCGTGATGTACTCAAAGAAACTGATTTTACAGGTAAGTATGAAGAAATAATCCAATTTTCAGGTTCATTATACAAAAGGTGTTCAGAGTCTAAAGTCGATCGAGCGTCTGATTTTTGCCAAAAGCGAGTGTAGCGGTGCCCCCATGGGGTTGCTATGTGTTACAGCATCCACACATTTCACCCTGCTGGTCAGACATTCATTAGGCACACTTCCTCAGTCAATGAACAGTCTCTTGCTTGTTTTTATTGTTTTTATTAGGGGATTAACTTGGTTGGGGAAAAGGGACATGGAATGCCCATAAGATGAATAGTTCTTTATATAATTAAAAGATGGTTGACTCTAAATTGACAGTCTTTTCCTTAGCACACTTCCTCCAGCACACTACTTTGGAGCACTAACTTAACCTCTCCTCCAGCACACTACTTTGGAGCACTTGCTTTACTGTCCAAATTTAGCTTCCTTTCACACCATTAGCACATGAATAGGCCTCACTCTGAATAAGTCCTATTGTCTTTTCTTGATAGCCCTTTGCAGGCAGGGGTCTGCAGTACCCCTTTGTGGTAGCAACCGATTTGATTGAGAAGAATAAATGCACTTGATGGACTACTGATCCCAGCAAGTCCGATTGCAAATCCTGCTCGCCCTCCTGGCTGCAGCGACTTGACACATAACACCCACAGTCTCTCCCTCTGGCTCTACATCCAACTCCTGGCATGTTTCTACCAGAGCTTTCCACTATGCTTTCCACTCACTGACACCTGGCCTGGATCCCTCCTGAATGACTTTCTCTGAACATGCTCCCAACTGTGTCTAAAAGCTCCTGTTCCAGGACACCTCTCTATCACCATGTAAAGAGAAGCTCCCTCCCAGCTCCCGAGCTAAGGTACACCCCCCCCAGGGTTTCCTCAGACACGAGTCTAACTCTGCATCATCCAGTTCACCCAGCCGACAACTCCTCCCCCAGCAGGCTGACCATGGGTATATATAGGAGGCCTGCCCCCTGCCAATCCTAGTTGGGGATTGGTCAGGGCTCCCACATGCACCCCATGTCACTACGGTGCTCTGCCCTGCCTCCTTTCCAAAACCTTCTCCCCGGACACAGAGGAGGCACCCAAGAGCTGAAGCACATGTCAGTCACCTACTGCTACACTAAACCACTTCCCTGCCCCAGATCAAAACAAACAGGCCTAGCTCACAGCATAGGCCTGCCTAAATTTACCTGCGCTGGCAGCTTACACAAAAACCTACACCTAGCACCTACCTACCTAAGGTATAGGTGCTACACGCGTGTGCAGGATTTTGTCTAGCATACTAACTATCCGCAAATTGTCGTTCGACAAACACGAACATAGTGACGTACTATGAGAGTATAAAGAGGAAGTTCATTTATCAAGCGCCACCCTTTGGGCCCCTTCTGCTAAATTCATGTTAGTAGAAGTTTGGTGAGCGTTGATTCGCACTTTTTTGTTAGATTATTTTTATTTGGATGGCAAATAGCATCTCTAATTACATTTCTGGGTTTTTTTTTCTGCACAAAAAAATGTGTAGAATACTTGGCTATGTGTTTTTCTTCAAATGACAGTTTGGGAGTAGGCAGTTATATTAAAAACAATGGAAAATTAACAAGGGACACCAACATAGTTGTATCTTTGATCTTAAAAACTCAGGGATAATGGTGTTGGGGTGACTTCCCCAAAAAAACAACCATAATATTAATATTATTTATATCACTACAAAACAAATGCCTTTTTAAATAAGTTTGGCATAACTACATCAGTATCACCAGCAAAGCAGCTTCATTATTATCCCTTTAATGACTTCAATACCGGGCACTTACAGCCCCTTCCTGCCCAGGCCATTTTTCTCTTTCAGTGTTGTCACACTTTGAACAATTGTGGGGTCATGCTACACTGTAACCATGTGAAATTTTTATCCTTTTCTTCAAACAAATAGAGCTTTCTTTAGGTGGTATTTAATCACTGCTGGGTTTTTTATCTTTTCCTAAAAAAAAAAAAGAAAAAAATTTTGAAAAAAAAAAAGTTTTTCTTAGTTTCTGTCAGTCACTGATGGGCACTGATGAGGTGGCACTTATGGGCACTGATGAGGCGGCACTTATGGGCACTGATGAGGCGTAACTGATGAGGAGGCACGAATATGCCGCACTTATGGGCACTGATAGGTGACACTGATGAGCACTGATAGGCGGCACTGGTGGGCACTGATGGGTGGCATTGGTGGGCACTGATGGGTGGCACAGATAGGTGGTGCTGGTGGGCACAGATAGGCAGCACTGGTGGGCACTGATGGGTGGCATTGATGGGCAGCAGTGATGGGTATTGATGGGCAGCAGTGATAGCCAGCACTGACTAATGTGTACTGATTGCTGGCACTTGTGGACACTGTTTGCTGGCACAGGTGGGCACTCACTTCTGTCACTGGTGGGCACACTGCTGGCACTGGTGGGCACTCACTTCTGGCACTGCGGGCACTTTATTATAATCGGGGCACTGATTATCAGTCCCTTGATTACATGCCTAGATGTCCTCTGTGAGGAGATGCAGCTGATCAGCTCTCCTCGCTTCACAATCTGTCAGTGTGAGGCGAGGAGCGCCGATTACCGGCATCCCTGTGTTTACATGTGACCAGCTGTGGTTGGATCGATTGGATTAGATGTGATCGCGGCTGCGGCTCTTTACAGAGATTGGGGTCATGCCATGTCCTAGCAACACAACGCGGCCGTGATCACCATACTTTGTGCCCCTGGGGATGCACAAGAGCGTGCCGTTATATGACGTCCACCCAGAACGAGAGCCGCACCGCCCCGCCGTCATTTGACGGTGGGCGGGCGGCAAGTGGTTAAAGAAGCTGAGAATGCGCGCTGCATTGACATTTTATCAATTGCCGTGTCACAAAAGTTAATTCTAGATTACGAACAGTAGTTTACAAGACTGAACTTTTCCCGGTCATTCCTTGATTCCGATCATGCGTGTTTGTACTTTCGACTTTTGTGTGACGGTTTCTGTACTGACCATTAGGGATGGGCCGAACACCCCCCCGGTTCGGTTCGCATCCAGAACATGCGAACAGACTGAAAATTCACGTGAACATTCGAACACCGTTAAAGTCTATAGGACTCGAACGTGAGAAATCAAAAGTGCGAATTTTTAAGGCTAATATGCAAGTTATTGTCCTAAAAAGGGTTTGGGGACCCGGGTCTTGCCCCAGGGGACATGTATCAATGCAAAAGAAAGTTTTAAAAACAGCCGTTTTTCCGGGAGCAGTGATTTTAATGATGCTTAAAGTGAAAAAATAAAAGTGAAATATTCTTTTAAATATCATACCTAGGGGGTGTCTATAGTATGCCTGTAAAGTGGCACGTGTTTACCGTGCTTAGAACAGTCCCTGCACAAAATGAAATTTTTAATCGGAATATAAGTCATTTAAAACACTTGCGGATTTAATGTAATGTCGGGTCCCGGCAATATGGATGAAAATCAGTGAGACAAACGGCATGGGTACCCCCCCAGTCCTTTACCAGACCCTTTGGGTCTTGTATGGATATTAAGGGGAACCCCGTACCCAAATTAAAAAATGAAAAGGCGTTGGGCCCCCAGGCCCTATATACTCTGAACAGCAGTATACAGGCGGTGCAAACAAGACAGGGACTGTAGATTTGTTCTTATGTAGAATCTGTTTGTAATTTGGAATCAGGTACATTTTGTAAGTGTAGCTCCAGCTAAAAAATCTATTTTAAAGCTTTTTGGAAAACATAGGGAAGGGTTATCACCTCTGTAACATTTGTTTTGATGTCCGTTTCCCTGTTCAGAAGATTTCACCTCACTTTCTGTCCCAAAGACAATTGGATTTTGAAAATTTGGGGTTTTTAAGGGAAACAAGGATTGCTGATAAATCAGTGGAGGAGACACCTTTTTCCCATATTAACTCTTAGAGAGAATTTCCCTTCCTAGGGGTAGATTTCCTCCCACTTCCTGTTGTCTCCCTCCGTTTGTAAGTAGGAGTCGTTTGTAAGTAGGAGTCGTTTGTAAGTTGGATGGTTGAAAGTAGGGACCTGCCCTATATACTCTACAGAAAATTGGGCCTTAGGTGTTGGTGGTACCAGAACACTGTAAGCCCTCACAGTTACTCTTGCTGCACGCTGGAACGGGCCCTGCAGTGAAAAAGTATATCAAAAATTGTAATTTCATGCCCCTGTTGAACAGGGTCAGAAAAATTGGGCTTTAGGCACTGGTGCTGGTGCCCAGAACCAAAAATGTTCTTAGTAGCTATCAACATGAACATTGAGGAATAGGATAGTCACTCAGCATAACAAGATAGTCACTTAGCATCAGCATAGGCAGTCTTCAAGGGATCTCACATTCATAAAAAAATTAGTCGGTTACATCAGCATCAGGTGCTTGGTAGCTGGTGATCCAAGACTGATTCATTTTTATGAAGGTGAGCCGATCAACTGATTCGGTGGACAGGCGCACTCTGTGATCGTTTACAAAGCCTCCAGCGGCACTGAATTTGCGTTCCGAAAGAACGCTGGATGCAGGACAGACCAGTAGCTCAATTGCAAACTGCAAGCTCTGGCCAGTGGTCCATGCTCAAGACCCAGTAAACCAGTGGATTTTCGGTTGGAAAGGTCTCCAAGTCTGATCTGGCCCCCAGGTATTCCTTCACCATGTACAACAGATGCTGGCGATGGTTGCTGGAACCGATCATACCTTGGGGCTGCGGACTAAAAAATTGCCTGAACGCATTGGTCAGACGGCCACCATCTCCACCGCTCCTTCTGTGACTGACCGAAGCCTCAGCAACACGTTGTCCAGGACCAGGAATTTGTACCCTCCCAGGCTCTAGAAACACGTTGCACAAACCTTTCTGCAAGGCCTCCCGAAGATGTTTCATCCTCTGCGACGGCTGGATAAGTTCCGCAACCTTACCCTTGTAACGTGGATCAAGAAGGGTTGCCAGCCAGTAGTGAGCCCGCTCCTTGATCACACAAATCCGAGGGTCCTTTCGCAGGCTATGCAGGATCAGGGAGGCCATGCAGCATAGGTTTGCTGAGGCATTCTGAGTCCTCTGGGTCACTAAGGACGACCTGATCTGCAGCCACCTCCTCCCAGCCACCTACAAGTCCATAGGTTTCTGGGGACTGTAAACGATCCCTTGAAGACTGCTGCTGATGCTGAGTGCTAGGCTCCACCTCCATGCTGACACAATCCTCCTCCTCCTCTTCCTGCGAGATCGGCGGGCCCGCAGGAATACTGTCTGGAAAAAGGGGGCCTTGAGAGGTAAGGAAGTCCTCCTCTTCCTCCCTCTGTTCTGCCTTAAGTGCCCTGTCCATTATTACACGCAGCGTGTGCTCCAACAGGAAGACAATAGAGACAGTATCACTGATGCATGCACTGTCACTGCTCACCATCCTCATGGCCTCCTCAAATGGTGACAGGACAATGCATGTATCCTTGATCATGAGCCACTGGCGTGGCGAAAAAAAGTCAAGCTCCCCTGACCCTGTCCTGGTGCCATACTCACACAGATACTCGTTGATGACCCTCTGCTGCGCGTGCAGCTGGTGCAGCATTGCCAACGTTGAGTTCCACCTGGTGGGCACGTCACAGATGAGGCAGTTCTTGGGCAGGTTGCATTCCTTTTGAAGGTCAGCCAGCTGAGCATTGGCATTAAATGCCCACAAACTTTCCTGGCCTGCCTCAGGATATCCTGTAAGCCCGGGTACCTGCACAAAAACCGCTGCACCACCAAATTAATGACGTGAGCCAAACAGGGCACATGGGTGAAGTGTCCCTGTCGGAGGGCGGAGAGGAGGTTGTGCCATTGTTCCAAACCACCATCCCTGGCTGAAGCTGGCGTGGCGTCAACAACCTCTGAGCCTGCCCCTGCAGAGCTGACAGAATCTCTGCCCCAGTATGGCTCCTTCCCCCTAAGCAGACCAACTCAAGCACAGCATGGCATCTTTTTGCCTGAGTGCTTGCGTAGCCTCGAGAACGCCTATGGAGCACCGCTGGTTCTGAGGATAA
This sequence comes from Aquarana catesbeiana, assembly GCF_042186555.1. Taxonomy (NCBI): domain Eukaryota; kingdom Metazoa; phylum Chordata; class Amphibia; order Anura; family Ranidae; genus Aquarana; species Aquarana catesbeiana. The sequence continues at coordinate 131,450,643 of NC_133330.1, forward strand.
ATCTGCACAGGAAGAGGCTATAGAGGAAGAAGAAGAGGGGGTGGAGGATAGAGGTGTGGCAGAATCACCACACAAGCATTTTGGAGGCGTGGTGGTTGAACAAGCTCCAACAATACTACACCTTGTCCTGCATCCTTCCCAGCTGCCAGCAGGGTTTCCCAGTGCGCCGTGAAAGAAAGGTAACGGTAATATGCACCTTACCGCTGACCACCCTGTCTAACAAGGCCAAGACATTGCCTTCCACATGTCGGTAGAGAGCTGGAATTGCCTTACGAGAAAAAAATTGGCGTTTGGGAACCTGCAACTGAGGTACTGCACATTCCACAAATTCTCGAAAGGGGGCAGAGTCTACCAGCTGAAAAGGCAGCAGTTGGAGTGCTAGCAATTTAGCCAAACTAGCATTCAGCCGCTGAGCATGTGGATGGCTGGGACAGAATTTCTTTTGCCGGTTTAGCAACTGGGGTAGGGAAATTTGCCTGCTACAATCGGATGTTGGTGTAGCGATAGCAGATTGCCCGCAAGTACTTGGCACACCTAATTCTACACCTTCATTCCTGTCAGTGCTGGTTTCTGAGAGGACTGAAGGTATAATGGGGTTGGAGATCCCAGCTGATGAGGAGCAAAGAGAGGTCCGCCTTGTTCTTTGGTGTGGGTCTTTTAAGTACTGTTGCCAATGGACTGCATGGGAGCTCGACATATGTCTGGTCAATCATGTGGTGCCCAAGCGGCTGCTGTTTTGGCCACGCTTGATACGCTTAAGATATATGTTGCAAACAGCAACAGTGCGATCTGCTGCACACGTCTCAAAAAAGGCCCACACCAAAGGACTTTTGGAAAAACGTGCAGAGTCAGCAGTGCCCTGCACATGTGGAGCTCTGTGGTGTGATGCAGTGGGTTGGCTGCCCTTAAGCTGGCCCCTGGAGGGCATCCTGCCTCATTGGAGATGTGCCTCCTCCTCCTCTCTATCAGGCACCCACGTAGAGTCAGTGACCTCATCATCCCCTCCCTCCTCGCCACTGGAGCAAACCTGGTAGTATGCTGCAGCTGGGGGAACATGACTGCCAGTTTCTTGGCCTTCTTGGGCACCCCCTCTCTCCGGGCTTACGTTACTGCCTTCATCCTCAACCTGGGTACCATCATCAGAGCCTTGAAAACGCTGCGCATCCTCCTGCAGCATGTACCCTACACTGTGGTAGAATAGTTTGGGGGACTCCTCAGGCCATGATGGTGGGGCAAGGGAAGGAGTGACTGATGACATTGAGACAGAAGAGGCCGCTTTGGCAGCTACATTGGCAGACAAAGTACCCTGAGCCTGGTTGACAGAGGATGAGAACGGCTTGGTCATCCACTCTACCAACTCTTCTGCATGTTGTGGCTCAACATGGCCAGCTGCCGAAAAAAAAGGACAAGCATGCCCCCCGGCCACATGCTGAGGATGCACCATGTCCACGACCAGCACTGTTTGCTGTAGACACAGAGCCTGCTTGCCCTCTTTTAGTGGCCTGTGAGCGTCTGCCTCTCCTTGGTGGCCTTCAAGACATACTGTACAATTAGATTAGCAAAACAACTCCTGGAGCTTATTAAAAACAGTACACCAGGAATGGCCTATAGTAAGGTATAGGCTTGGCTTGACTACAATGCAGTGGATATATATTTTATGAACCGCAGCTCAGTGAGTCATCTGCCTGGCTGAAAGTGTCTTTGAACACGTACTCAAGGAATGGCCTACAGACGACCCAAAGCATAGAAGTAAATCAACAAGAGAATGGCTTAAACAGAAGAAAATATGCCTTCTGGAGTGGCCCAGTCAGAGTCCTGACCTCAACCCGATTGAGATGCTGCCGCATGACCTCAAGATTCACACCAAACATCCCAAGAATATTGCTGAACTGAAACAGTTCTGTAAAGAGGAATGGTCAAGAATTACTCCTGACCGTTGTGCACGTCTGATCTGCAACTACAGGAAACATTTGGTTGAAGTTATTACTGCCAAAGGAGGTTCAACCAGTTATTAAATCCATTCTTTGTGTTTTATTAGTTTAAGCAGATTGTGATTGTCTATTGTTGTGACTTAGATGAAGATCAGATCACATTTTATGACCAATTTGTGCAGAAATCCATATCATTCCAAAAGGGTTCACATACTTTATAGAAATTGTACAGTGTGTATATTATATATATATATATATATATATATATATATATATATATATTTATGGTTGGAGCCCTATGTCCGATATGGACATAGATAACACTTATAGTCAAGATGAGACTTACCATTGGAAATAGACCTAAAAGTGTGGACTTACCATATGAAATGGACCTGAAAGTGTGCCTTGGTCTAATGGCCGGTATGCCAAAATAAGGGGGCATACCCTGGTTTAAGAAATGATTTTTCTGTAAAGAGAAATGAATAAAATGAATAGTTGAGAAATGTTGTGAAATGGGGATGGGAGGGTGGGTATCGCGCACAGGAAACCGACAAGCACCACAGGTGAGCGGGCTGCTTAAATACCCCCCGGGCTCCTCCCATAAATTCAGGCCACCATACTGGCCTTCCTACTTATGGTTGGAGCCCTATGTCCGATATGGACATAGATAACACTTATAGTAAAGATGAGACTTACCATTGGAAATAGACCTAAAAGTGTGGACTTACCATATGAAATGGACCTGAAAGTGTGCCTTGGTCTAATGGCCGGTATGCCAAAATAAGGGGGCAAAAACATTCAGGTAGGGTTATAATATTTATTGGTTTTCAGTTATTTATTGAGCCAATTTGGAGAATGCCTGTGCCATCTCTATTTGCGGATTGGGGATATACCGGGCGAAGCAGGCTGATTTCCATCTGCCTAGTCTTTTGATGATGTGGTCTGGAACCCCGTGGCGGGATGCTGCGGAGGCTACTCCGATGCGAAAGGAGTGTCCGGAATACTGACTAGGGTCAAGGTGAAGATTGCGGAGAAGTATCCTTATGTGTTTCACAAACTGAGAGGCGCTTAAGGGTTTAACTGGGAATGGTAGAAGGGGACTGGTGTCTGATTGCTCAGGCAGGAGTGACCGGAGTCGGTTGAGTACCGCGGCTGGACACCAGCTGTTGTTGGTTTTGTAGAGGTGAATGTTCACTCCTGAGCCCGTTTGCTGGGTTTTAGAGACCTCGAGGTGCAGGATGAAATGGTCTTGGTATGGAAGCAAGTGCCGTCTGCATAGTACTTGGTCTGTGGGTTTGTTAGAGGTGAATTCGCCAGGTCGCAAGAACCCATAGTAAGCTAAATATATGGCTGCTTGTAAGACCGTGCTGGGGAGCAGACCGAATGGCGAAGTAGCCAGAATAGTTGACATGTCCCTAAAGATAGGCCCCGTAATGGGTAAGCGCTTGGTGCTGATGACTGGTTGTTGTTTCTGAATGCCCCTTAGGATGGCTCGTATAGCGTGTGATGAGAACAGTGAAGATTTCGTGGGGTCTTCAAGCGTCAAGAAATGTTGGATGCCGGCTAGATATAGCCGAATGGTATTGTAGGATAAAGCCAGCTGCGTGTGACAGTGCGCAGTGAAGGCCAGTACCTGTTTGACATCTGTTGGTCCTTTACGGCAGGATGTGAGAAACTTATTGAACGCCTTCCAAGCTATCTGGTAGGCTTTGAGTGTGTTGTGCGAGAGTGAATGATTAATGAGTTGCGTTGCTCCGTGTAAATGTTGAACTAGTCCAGGGTCAGTTGTGACCAGACAGGGATAGGGGCCGACATTGGTTCGGCTTCGGGAACCTGTTCAAAAAAGGAGGTATAATTAAAACGTGACAGTGCGTCAGCAGCTAAGTTGTATCTGCCGGGAATAAATGCACAGTGTATATTAAACTGACGCTGTAAAGACAGTTGTACCAATCTGCGCAGGAAGGACATGACTGCTAGGGACTTGGACCTGCCTCTGTTGATGATGTCTGCTGTGGCCTGGTTGTCGGTGGTGAAGACTACGGTTTGTCCTGTCCAGTGGTGGCCCCAGAGCTGTGCAGCTGCCACTATGGGATAAAGTTCAAAGAGGGCAGATGTTTGAGTAAAACCGGGTATCAACAGTATCTGTTGAGGCCAGGGTCCTGAAAACCAATGGTGGCCAAAAATTGCCGCGAAACCTGTGGAGGCTGCAGCGTCTGTCACTACCTGGGGTGACAGGGGCAAAACCATGGGTATAAATAGGGATATGCCATTCCAGGCGGACAAGAATTCCTCCCACATAGATAGGTCCGCTATAGCTGCGGAGTCTAGATTTAAGATCTGATCGGGGTCTTGAGTTTCTGACAGGAATCTAAGCAGGCGTGATACAAAGGTGCGGCCTTGTGGAATAATTCGCATGGCGAAATTAAGCATTCCCAGGAGAGATTGCAACTGCTTTTTGGTACAGCCCTTGGTGTGTATGAATTCGTGAAGGACCGCCCTAATGCGTGTTAGTTTGTCGAGGGGGAGACTGGCTTGCATAGCGCAGGTATCCAAGCTGACCCCGAGAAAGGTGATGATGTGTGCTGGGCCGTCGACTTTGTGCTCGGCAATGGGGACATTGAGGTTTCCAAATATCACTCTGAGTTTGTCGAGGTCTCCTGGTGGCTTGCTGGGAGGTTCTATTAGTAGGAAGTCATCCAGGTAATGGATGACTTCTTGGCATTGACCCTTGTGTAACAGTATCCAAACCAGGGACTGAGCGAACGTGTCGAAGAGCCACGGACTACTCTTCGAACCGAAGGTCAGTTTTGTGGCAAAATAATATGCCTCCTTCCACTTGATGCCATGCCAGCACCAAAGGGATGGGTGGATGGGCAGGAGCTTGAAGGCATCCGAGATGTCGGCTTTGGAGAGCCAGGCACCTGTACCTGCTTTGATGATTGCTTGTATTGCCATGTCGACGGAGGAATATTTTAGGGAAAACTCTTCGGAGGGGATCAGGGAATTGAGACTGGGGATGTGGGAAGAATGAGGCGCAGACAGGTCGTACACCAAACGCAATTTATTCGTGAACTTGCCCTTGACAAGCCCAATAGGGCTGACTCTCCAGGTGCTGAAAGGGGGGCAAGTGAAAGGGCCTATAACATACTCTCGATCTACCTCTGCTTGTAAGAGCTGATCTATGGCTTGTTCGTCAATGGCTGCTGAACGAAGATTGGCACATTCGTGAGTACTGTGGGGTAGTGAAATGAGGCCGGTGTGAAAGCCTGCTGTGAAGCCTTGGATAAGGTAGGTGGCCAGGGAAGGGGTGGGATGTGAGGTGAGGTACAGTCCTAACCATAAGAGGTTGATCCGGCTTAGTCATGCCCTCTTGTGTTGTTTGACTTCACACAAATTCCTTGGGTGTGCTCTTTGGCATAAGGTGCAGATGTGGAGTAGGCGGCACTGGCTGAAGTTGCAGGACCCGTAGTTGTAGTTATTACAGATGGCTGCCCCTCCCACGGTTCGGACTGGACGTCCGAATTTGTCCACCTGAGGCGTTGGTTCAGGGGGCGACTGACCCTGAATTGTACCCGAGGTAGAGGGAAACTCGAAGGGCCGTCTGATCGCCGCATTGGCGCACCAGGTGGCAGTGTGGGTGGAGGACTGACAAATCGCACACAGAGGTGAGCGTAAGCCGGCAAAGTGGTGGCAGAAGAGCTCTGTGTCCATGAGACTCCAATTTGTCGTAGTCTGGAACTGTGTGAGTCTGGCGGCGGCCTTAGCGGAAAAGGAACGGTGGTAATCATAAAACGCAAATCCTCCATACTTGTAGCCCAAGTCTACCACCGTATGGAGATACAAGTCCAGCTCTTCCCGTCTGCTGGGGGTGGCTGAGCATAAGACGTCTCTGAGCATGCCAAAGGCCAGGGTAAATTCTGGGACCGATAACTTGCGGTTCAATCTGGGGTCTTTGGCTTTAAGGACCACCGATATGTCACCCCAGGAGTAGGCCTTATTTTCTGCCAGATCGTGCACGGAAATAAGGAGAGAGGCCAGGTTGATGTCCCTGCCGTCCAAAATGTCCTTCCTGATACTGGTTGGGACCAAATGGGAGGGGTAAACAATGGGGCTCCAGCCTGAGGTACCTGCAGGAAGGGGTGTCAAGGTTTGAGTTGCGATTGGGTCAGGGACAGCCGTGGCCGGTCGAGCCTCCAGGAGTGCCACCCTGGTTTGGACGTCTGTAACCGAGGTAGACAAGGATGACACCATCGTGTGTAATTGTGAGATAGCTGATGATATTGACTGGAGGGATGCCTGTTGGGTACTGGGTCCTGCTGCTGGTGGGGGGAAGAGGAGTTTGAAGAGCTCGCCTTTCCTCGCTGTGGCGGGGAAGGGAACACCTCTGCGTCTGAGCTCTGCCGTCAGTTTGGGGATAGTCCATCCCCTGAGGGACTGCACGCTGCCGCTCTCTGAGACCGGGGAAGGTGACAGGGGGGCCGTGAAGTCTTCGCTGCCGGCCTGAGACATAGTTGATCTGGTGAGAATCTCCTGTCTTGAGCTCTTATTTTCCAGTTGACTGTAACCTATTGGGGGTGACATGAATTTCAAGTTTTTCTTTGATCCCCTGAGTCATACTTACCCGACTTATTCTCCCATTTTTTTTTTTTTTTTTTACCTGGGGGGATATCGTCCAACCTGGTGCAGGCTGGACCTACTGAACTTTGACTGACCTAGAGGAAAATGAAAGGTGATAATTCGTGAAGGGATTGCTAACTAACTTGAAGCGACAATTTGCATGGTGCATGCAATCTTTGTGACAATGAAATGATTTGAAATGTTTGCCTTGATTATGAAATGAGTGAACTCCATGACAGAGGCCCGGCCCGGTCGTGTCGTGACTGATCCGACCGTGAACCGGGCTCTGGAGCATGTACTGAAATGAGGCAACTGAAAAACATTGGTGCACACCGGGACGAATCGGTGCCTGTTTGATGCATCTGGATTCGAATCGGAGCGCAGTATGAAATGAAATGAGAGAAATGTTTACCTTGACCGAGGCTCGAATTGGTTGTGCCGTATTTGCGACTGGCAACGAACCGAGCTCTGGTATAGGTATGGATACGGCCGAAACAAGTGAGGCATTCCGTGACGAATCGGTGCATCTCAGATGCGACTGGTTTCGAAACGGTGATGCGCTGTGGGAGTGAAATGGTAGTAATGGCATGACAGAGATGCGGATCAGTCGCCCGATATCTGCGACTAGCTATGATCCGGACTCTGGAGCATGTTTCAGAAATGAGGCCGAGCCCTGGGGCACGCCGTAACGAATCGGTGCATGGAGGATGCGACTGGATTCGAAGCGGAGCGCGGTAAGTGCAGGTGTAACATATCGTTTGCCATGACGGAGGCGCGAATCGGTCGTGCTGTTGTAGCGACTGACTACGACTCGGACTCCGGAGCATGTACTGAAATGTGGCCAATCCTGGGGCACGCCGAGATGAATCGGTGCATTCCCATGCGACTGAATTCATGTCGGAACGTGATACGTGGTAATGAAATGATAACCATGACAGAGGTACGAATGACTGATAATAACGTGACTCTGGAGCATGTACTGAAATGAGGCCGTGACTACTGGGGCACACCGGAGCGAATCGGTGCATCTTTTAGGTGCGACTGGATTCAAATCGGAGCGCGGTAGGTGACTGAAATGAGAAATGATTGAAATGATTTGAAATGTTAGAAATGAGTTTAGAAATGTTTCAGAAATGAGAAATGATTGGTATCGAACTGACGTGGTTCGAAAAGATTTATGCATTTACGAATCGCTATGGCTGTCTGCTGACACATGTTTAACAATTAAGACCTGTCTGAAATGAAGCGACGCTTGCGTCGCTATGGTTTCCTCAGATAACGCGAAATGGTAACAGTGCGAGTAATACACATGCGGTTACGTTCGTGAAATTTGCAAGTGATTCGTAATTCTGATACCACGGTTTAGTGACATGACATAACGTACGAAAAAAAAAAATCCGAGGGGACCCTACCTGCGACAGCCCAGCCAGACGCGTGGTATGAACGAATCGGTAAACGCGGACTTCAAAAACTCTCGGGCACGGAGATCACGAAATGTGGGAGCCAAGTATTTGCGAACGCTGAAATCGGAATAGTCGGCCTAGTGACGTATATCGCGCACAGGAAACGGACAAGCACCACAGGTGAGCGGGCTGCTTAAATACCCCCCGGGCTCCTCCCATAAATTCAGGCCACCATACTGGCCTTCCTACATATATATATATAATATATATATATATATATATATATATATATATATATATATATATATACACACACACACAAAGATGGGATAGATATATATATTTATATATTAAATACAATGCAGCTGTCTCGCCTGCCTGCCTGCAGGAATGGTCTGCAGTGAGATCTAGCTAATATATATATATACACACACACACATACATATACACACACAAAACCGGGATGCATATATATATACTCAATACACTGCAGCTATTTAACTGTCTCACCTGAAGTATATTAGCAACAGAACTCCAGGAATTATATAGTGTCTGTGGCCAATTATGGCTCTCTTCACTGACAGCGCTGTGATTGGCCAAAGCATGAGGGTCACAGTGCATGCTTGGCCAATCATCAGCCAGCAATGCACTGCGATGACACAGTGCATTATGGGCCGTGACGCGCCACTCGAATTTGGCGCGAACGGCCCATAATGTTCGATCTTCGAACGATCGAACAGCCGATGTTCGAGTCGAACATGTTCAACTAGAACAGGCAGCCCATCCCTACTGAACATCCGAAAATCAGACGTTATGTTCACATCTGACAAAAATTGTATAGCCTGCACATCCAGCTTTTGTCTGCCGAAAAAGTGAAATTGGCTGTCAAAAGCACCGTACAGCTCATCTTACAAATTTTCCCATCTGATTTCAGTTCACTTTCTTTAAAAAGTTGAAACAGTGGTGGCGGCGGTGCGAGTGAGGGGGGCAGATTTGTCTTGCCAACAAAACTAACCTCTTTCAATGCAAATAATAACCTTATCAAAAGCAAAGTAATCAAAGCAAATGCATTTAAGGTAACATCCAAACCAGAATATTGAGCACCAGCTGCCACTGGATTTCATTATAGAGCCTTAAAGGCTAAGTTTACCTTTAGGAGCATGTTACACCCATATTTAGGATGTAAGATGCTCCTAGTGACCCACCTCCCGCTGCCAACTTTCCCTGCTTTGTGACAGTGGGCGGGGGGGGGTTCTTCTCCCCGTACCGCTGACACAATTTGAAATCAGCGCGGCCGTGCGGGATTCTGCCCATAGGACCACATCATTTATTTACAGTGTCCTGTCAATGAATTAGACTACAAGTACCATCTGCCTGTGCTGCCCAAGATGAAGGTGTTGCCACCAAGAAAGAGGCTAAAAATCTGGTACCGGGGGGCGGGGCCAAGGACCGGGATGTGAGGACGTGAGGCGCCTGAGCTCCGTCCGTGCCGCTTAGATCCTGCAGCAGTCCTCCTAGTCTGACCGCCATCCAAAGCCATCTCCAGCCTCAGCAGACCAGAGACTCCTGTGCATGCCAGGCGATGGTCAAATATGGCCCAGCCATGGAGGAAGCCCCGGGATTTGCACCGCCAGCACCACCATGCCAGCCAAAGCATAATGGCGCTGGCTGGCTCCATCCACTGAAGCTCGGCCATCCATCCACTTCTCTGCCAGCCCAGCAACATAGTGGGAAGGGTGAGTCACAACATGTCCCTGCTTGCAGCCCTGAGGACCCCCTACTGAGGACACTGACCCAGCATCCCCTCATGCTGCTAACATAACCACAGGCCCTGCAGAGCCCTCTCTCTCACAAATCATGGAGGCTATACAGCACAGCCATGCTTCCCTTACCACTCAGATGGACTTAATTAAAACTGACTTATCCTTTCTAGAGCATGATGTCCAGAATCTGAGACACAGAGTACAGAATGCTGAGTAGCGTATAGGGGATTTAGAGAATGAAACACGCCCTTTGCTGGGCTCTGTCAGGGAGCTGCGCCAGGCCCAAGAATACACATCTGATAAGCTCACAGACATGGAGGGCCGCCTGAGACGTAATAACCTCCGCTTCCTAGGCTTTCCAGAAGGCTCAGAGGGCAAGGCTCCAGAAATGTTCATGGAACAATGGCTGACATCCACATTTGGTGCCAATACATTTTCAACTATGTTTGCCATTGAGAGAGCGCATAGGGTCCCATTGCACCCACTACCCCCTGGGGCACCGCCACACTTATTAAATTGCTGCACTTCAGAGACAGGGAGGCTATCATCAGGACAGCCAGAGAAAAGGGACACCTGCTCTTTAATGGCAATGGCATCACCATCTTTCCTGACTTTTCAGTAGCCACACAAAAGCAACGTGCCATTTTCTTGGCGGTTAAACGGCGATTACGTGACCTACAATTGCCATACAGCATGTTATACCCGGCGCACCTACGGGTCATCTACCAGGGCAAGGCCCACTTTTTCACTGATCCTAAAGAAGCAGCCCACTGGGCAGACACACTAGGCCCCTTGGAACAGAGGAACCAGCAATGGAGATCCCCTCCCCGCTGACCAGCACAATACCCCATTGAACATATGCCAACAGAACTTTCCATTTCCTGATATCCTGACTCCACAGCCTGTTGGTATCGAAAAGAGAGACTAGGGCTCAACACCTGGAATCCGGCATACCCACACTTGCACTTCTCCACCTACAGGAAGGTTGAGACACCTGATAATGCTTCAAAGGAGACCGCATTACCATTATCCTTTACGGCTGACTATCCTCACCACCGCCATGCTGGCTTAAGTTATGAACATCCTTCAGCCACTCTGGACAATAATCTATCATGGCCGGGCTATTACCTATCCAACCCAGTAAGCACACATGGACGGTAGCTTACATCCACAGTCCCCCCTCCTTTATTGTGATGTAGGGTTTGTTGACCACGGGACTAATTTAAAAACCCCCCTGCTTTACAGTTCTAGTTCAGGGAACAAAGCTCTCATGTGTTTGGGTATGGGAGCCGGGAGGGTTAGGGTGGCTTGGGAGGGTCGGGAACTTTCTCTATTTTGTTGTTGTTGGTACATGACTGCTATTTTATACCAATTGTTTACAGGTTCACAAGCCAATCAGGCCATCAGGGTACTCAGGTATTAGTGAATAGAAGCACAATGTTCTCTCATATGCATTTATCAGGATTCGCCCCCACCTCTCGAGAGGCACAGGGTCTCAAACCCTGGTTGGCTCTGAGGCATCTTGAGAGATGGACTTGCACGTTTTTGCCCAACACCCACACATGGCTAATTTACGCCTGATTTTGTTGAATGTTAGGGGGCTTAATTCTAAGGTGAAATGCTCTATAATGTTTGATTATTTAGCACGACACAAACCGCATGTAATCCTTCTTCAGGAAACCCATCTCCAGGGCTCCAGGGTTATGGCCCTTAAAAGAGCCAAAATAGCGTACGCTCTTCATTCCACTTATTCCACGTATGCTCAAGGGACGTCTATCCTTATTGCCAAATCAGCACCATTCCCAATTAAACATATTTAACTTGACCCCAATGGCTGTTCTGTGGTCCTGGAACTTTTGGGCAAACCTTATACAGTGACAAATATATATGTCCCACCGCCTTTTACCAAACAATTTTTTGAGAAGGTGATGGGCATGATACTGGAGATTGCTGAAGGCCCCTTAATAATAGCTGGGGACTACAACACAGTTCTAGACAACTCTATAGATAGATTTAGATGCTCTACACTTCCCCCCACGCCCCTTTAGGATCCTTCCTAACCCAATTTGACCTATTGGAGGCCTGGAGATGGAAATATGCAAATGTGCAGGAATACTCATGCCAGTCTGACTCTCATGGTACATTATCACGTATTGATCTCTGCCTTGTTTCATCTGATATACTTCACTTAGTGGCAGGAATCAAATATCTCCCCAGAGCGATGTCCGACCACTCATCCTTGATGGTAGACCTTGCTCTGAACACAACCGCATCGTACCGGGTATGGAGATGGAGCCTATTATGGTTAACAGACCAGGCTGTGATAGACCAGAGTTCAGCAGACACAAAATCATTTTGGGTGATTAACAAAGTGTGCCCATCCCTGTGGTCTGGGATGCCTTTAAGGCCACTACCTGCGGTACTGGCTTTAGATGCTCACAAGGCCTTCGACTCAGTCGAATGGCCATATCTTTTCGAAATTCTGGCCAAATTTGGATTTGGCACCACCTTTATAAAGTGGGTACAACTCCTATATTCCAAACCCATCTCTAGAATAAGGGTTAATGCATCCATATTGGATGCCTTCCAGATAAAGAGGCACTAGACAGGGATGTCCGTTTTCGCCGCTCCTGTTTGCGCTGGCAAAAGAGCCCCTCGCATCACTGATAAGATCCAGTAGGGAGGTTAAGGGACTGACGATTGGGGTCTAGAAGAAAAAGTGTCCTTATATGCGGATGATATGTTGATATATCTGGATATCTGATATATACCAGTTGTCACTCCCAGCCCTGCTGGAGATTATCAGGCGGTTTGGCCACTTTTCAGGGTTTCGGGTCAATTGGGACAAATCCCTTTTGTTTCAGATTGACCAAGAGACACTAATAATACTACCCCCAGTGTGCCCATTACAAATAGTTCACACTTTTTGATATCTCGGGGTCCTGATAAAACATGCTATCTCCTCTTATGCCAAGGTTAACTTAGACCCCCTTATCAGTAGATTAAAAAACACCTTGAAAACATGGAACAATCTCCCTCTTACGCTGTTAGGAAGAATAAATATCTTTAAAATTATCTACCTTCCACGATTCCTGTACGTCCTGAGCAACTCACCAATATACATAACCAAAGCAAAATTTAAAGAGATAGACTCCATAATCACCAATTTCATCTGGAGAGGCGGTGTGGTGAAGATTGCTAAGCACACTTTACAGTTGCCTACTTTGGAGGGGGGCCTGGCACTCCCCTGTCTTCAAACGTACTATATTGCCTTGCAACTGGCACATGCCCATTGGTGGTTTTATCATGAGGCTAACAATGCAGCTGTTGCCCTAGAGGCAGCCATCCTCACCTCGTATGAATCTCTCCAAAATCTAATACAGCGTATGTCGCTCAGGGAGAGGGAAGGGGTAAATGTTCTGGCCATGACCATATGGATCTTTAAAATTTCTAAACTGCTACCACCCAGTACCCAAGCTATATATTCTCCCAATGCCCCACTATGGGGAAGCCCATATCTACCAGAATTCCATCAGAGAGCTGATGGGGGATACTGGTTCAAGAAAGGGGTGAAAACAATATAACACTTGTTTGTAGACAATATGTTCCGATCCTTTGCAGATTTCCAAAGAGGCTTTGGACTCCCACGCACGGCCTACTTTCAATATCTACAGATAAGACATACCGCTGCTGCACAATTCGGGCTTCGAAATAGAGATGCGATCTTCCTAACTAGAACACCTACTAACTGACCCCTCCCATAACAAACTAGTTTTGTCTTACTATAAGAATTTACTCCACTCCACGAACCACCATTGAACACGTTCAGACATACCTGAGTTGGCGGAGGAGATATGGGGGGAGATTCTTCCCCTGCAAGTGCCCTCCGTCATCTCTTCAAGGGACAAGGTGATCCAGACCAAACTATTATATAGAGCATACTTTACACCAAACTTATTATATAGATTAAAGAGATTATCCACTCCTTTATGCACTCGATGTGGAATGGCCGATGGCACATTCTTCCATCTAATGTGGGAATGTGCTCAGGTAAGGAAGTTCTGGTCGGAGGTTACAGCCTTCATCAGCTCTATAGCTAAGATACCAAACATTTGTAATCCTCTTAGATTTCTGCTAGGTTACATTGATGATGAAGAGTTATCCAACAATGTACAGTCACTTATACGCATAGTGCTGTTTTACGCTAAAAAAACAACAACCATGCACTGGAAATCTCAATCCACTCCGACTATAAAGTTTTGGCTTACCATTATCAACTAAGCAATACCACTATATAAGTTAACATACGAAGCTAGAGGATGGCCAAAAAAGTTCTCTAAAATATGGAATGGGTTAGTTCAGATAGTACCATACCACCTGCCCCCTAAGTTATAGCAAATAATAGAGATATTATGGTCTAGAAACTATCAGGAATTAAGCCCTGACTAGAGTGAATTGTGCCAAGTGATATTTTCTGTGTGTTATTACATAACGTTTACCTGTATACCTGATCAATGTATTGCACTATGACTGAAGCGATGTTTGCTACGATTATACACCTGTGTAACTATTATTGTTATGTTTATAAAAACAATAAAAGTTAACCTTTAAAAAAAAAAAAAAATGATATTTGGTACCAGAAGCCCCTCGGGTGCCAGTTATCTACCAATTACCTAAAATCCACAAGAATCCAGCTAAACCTCCTGGCAGGCCTATAGTGAGTGGGGTGGACTCTGTTTGCCAGAATTGGTGAATACATTAATTGTTTTCTACAGCCATTGGCACAAAGTTGTCCATCCTATCTCAGGGATAGCAGGCATCTCATAGAATTATTACAGCAGGTAGAAGTTGGTGATGGTCATATACTAGCTAGTATTGATGTCAATTCCCTGTATACCAATATCCAGCAAAGGCATGCAGTAGAAGCTGTGGTTTGGGCCTTAAACAATACCAAAATGAAAAACAAACAAAAGGATTTTCTTGTCCATGCCCTAGATTTAGCCATGAGCCACAACTTCTTCTGGCATGATAAACAATTCTTCAGACAGAAGAAGGGCATGGCAATGGGGGCTAAATATGCCCCCTCAGTGGCAAATTTATTTATGAGTTTCTGGGATAAGGATGCCATTTTTGGTGCGAACATTCCTCAGCTTAAGTTTTACAAGCGCTATATAGACGATATCATCATTATTTGGGCAGGATCAAAAGAGTCTTTTTCTCAGTTTTTGTCAAAAATTGTTGAGAATAGGTATGGGATGTCATTCTCTGCAATTTCCGACATTCATTGCATCAATTTTCTTGATCTAGTTCTTTTTAAGGATAACCATACACTGTCCACTAAAACCTATTTTAAGGAAGTGGACAGAAATGGTTACATCCCCCTTGGGAGCTGCCATCACCCCCGTTGGCTTAGTTCTATTCCTAAAAGCTAATTTTTAAGAGTCAGGTGCAATAATCGAGGATTTTGACCAACAAGCGCAAGTTCTGTATGAGAGGTTCTTGGAAAAAGGTTATTCCCCATGTGAGTTAAACAAAACATTATCCTTGGTAAGGGGTATGAATAGGAACGATTTTTTTAAAAAGTACCAGTTACTTACCGGTAACTGTCTTTCTAGGAAATCTTCCAGGACGGCACACCTGAGAGATGAGAGGCTCCTCCCCACAGGAAACACAGTCAATCAACAGCTGTTTTAAGTCCCCACCCTTCCCCTTGATCCTCAGTTTGTAGAGAAGTAACTCCTGAACCCGGTTCACAAGGAAATTCCTCATAGGCACTCACCTTCTAGTGTTCTAAAATTTTCCCTCCTCCGACGGGTGGGAAGTAGGCCTGCCGTCCTGGAAGATTTCCTAGAAAGACAGTTACTGGTAAGTAACTGGTACGTTTCTCAAGTCATCTTCCAGGATGGCACACCTGAGAGGATAAGCAAGTACCTCAGGCCAACCTTAGGGTGGGACCACTGCAAGACCCTCTTGGCGAACCTCGGCTCTGCAGCGAGCTTTACCTTCACTCCATATGCTTGATGAAGGTATCTTAGCTGGATCATGCGGCTGGTCTACTCCACCGATGTCCCTGCCTTCTCTGCTTCGGATGCAGGATCTAGGTGGAGTGGGCTCTTAAAGATGGAATCAGAAAACATGTTAAACTTGTAGGTTATCAATGTAGCCTGTTACACATCTAACAACCATGGCCTATTGTGCTTATAGGTGCTGCTTAGAACCACTAAAAAGATTAATCAGAGATCTGTGTTGTAAGACCAGGAAAACTACATTGATCAATAAGGGGGCCTGTCTTAACAAAACCCTGTCCAGGAAAATAAAACTGCCAAAAAAGGGGGGCCCCTGACAGACAACCTTTTTTATTCATTTTTATCTTTACGTCAGCAAAGACTGAAGGGAAACCTACTTAAAGGAAATAGATTAACAGAAGCTTAATCCCTGGGTTTAAGGCATGCCCAATCTATAGTTTTACTTATGCCTGAGAGCTTACTCAGGAGATTAACATCCATAGCAGGAGTAGAACACTCATATTGCTACATCTAGTTTTGCTAGAAGGGCGAAATGAAGGCCATGCACCTAGCTGTAAAATATTTGGTCGGGTAAACATCTTTATACTTCATCCTCAGGCCATAATACTCCTCTGAACAGAACTTCCTAAGTTCTTATTAAACAGGGTGATTGATTATCGCCTTCCTCCAGTGACCCATAACCCTACTGGGCTTCAACCCTAGGAAATGGTTCTGGCATCCCTGAATGTAAGGAGTCGAGGCTTTCTGACATGTGACGTCTGCAGCCAGAACTCCTGGCCCTTCCACGGAAGAGAAGGCTGAAATACAAAAGTTGATACATGTATTATTAATATCACAAATAAAAAAACCATAGATTGTGGACATAGCACAATAGAATTAAACAGAAAGCACACAAGCATAGACAACAATGTTGTGTATCTGAGTGTGACTAGCTAAACCAACATATCAAATGTGGGAAGAGACCCAAATCTGAGCCTCAATGTAGACAAACAGTCCTCACAGTCTGGTTTTCTGAAGTGTGGCCAAGATGTAAGCATTAAGACACAAACAAACCCTAAATGCTGCTCATTTCTGAAGTGCAGCTAGCTAGGTCATAACTGATAAATACAGAAAGGACATGAACCCCCTTTACAGTGGTGTTTTACTGATGTACAGCAAAACAAGGCCATAAAGATAAGACAGAAAGACTTCTATGTTGCGTATTGTTAGGTGCAGTTCTCAACTGAATTGCCTCTAGTTTATATTGCTTTTCCAAATTTAGCTATCAAAGAAGTAAGACACAGAATCAAGAGTTTCTGTATATCAGATCCGAGCCTTAAAGGTCCCGTACTGTCAACTGACCTGTCGGCTCTTTATTGGAGCTTTTTATAGACTGGTTACAGAAGCATCAGTTTGAGCAAATTTCCATATAAGGTAACAAGCAGTATAATTTCAACATATATCACGCTGGACTTACACATCTGGAAAAACTTAAGCTAGTCTTGCAACATATGCTGACACGCACACATTTATGCAGAGAAATGAAAAACAACTTAAGTAGAACTCTAGGCTATTATTTCCTTGTCAAAAGAAGTTTATTGAGTATACAATGTTATAAAGATACATAAAGTAAGTTTACAAGGATCTATAAAGTAAGCTCATTGTTTTACAGTAGGGTTTATTTAGGTAAATATCATGAAATTTCAAATATTAAACATTGGGTTCACGTAAACCTAAATTAAAGATATATATCATTTCCTTAGTTACTTTTGTAGGTATTTAAATGATTTATACCTACTATACATATTGTTTACAAGTAGAGTGTATATAGGTCAAATAAATTCTGATAATGAGCTTTAATCGTAAGGTGGAGAAAAGGAAAGAGAAAGAAGAAAAAGGGTTGAAAGGTAGAGGTATGGTCCACAAGGTTGTCCCGCTCGTCAGTTTATTATTCTTTTTAGTTCTCTTTGAAGCCTTAGAATGGGTGTCTCTGTAAGTCATTTAATCTGTTATCATGGCAACAGGACAGAGTCATTGAAGTTTGACAGGAACTGTTGTTTTATCCAAGGATGCCAAAGTTTTTCAAATTTTGGAATTTGATTTTGATCGATGGCTACCATCTTAGCATGGGACATTGTATTATTCATTCTGTGAATTGTTTCTGCTAGTACCAATGTAGGAGATTTCCATGCCTTGGCCACTGTTTGTTTTGCAGCCGTTATTAGTTGGATCATAAGTTTGAATTGAGAGAGTGTTAACCATTCCGGTTTTAGATTAAGTAAAGTTAAATATGGATCTGGTTGTATTATTTTTTTAAATATTTTAGATGCAATCATGAAGACTTCCTTCCAGAAGGTTTGGATTACTGGGCACGTCCACCATATGTGTAAATATGTGCCTATTTCTGGGCATCCTCGAAAACAAAGAGCTGAGGTATTAGGTGAATATTTTGCCACTCTAGCGGGTACAAGGTACCAGCGAGTTAGGACTTTATAATTTGTCTCCAGTGCTAAGATGTTGGGTGAAGATGACTTAGATGTGAGCCATATGTTAGACCAGTCCGTGTCTTCTAAAGTTCGTCCCAGGTCCTCCTCCCACCTCTGAACGTAAGAGGGTCTATTAAGATTTGCTACTCCATATAATTGATTATAAAGTGATGAAATTGTACCTTTAGCAAATGGATCTTTTGTACAGATTGATTCAAAAATGGATAATTGGGATAATGGTGTATCCCCCTTTAGGAATGGTGTATAGAAATTTTTGATTTGGAGATATCTAAATATCTCAGAGTTTGGTAGATCATATTTTTCTCTAAGCGATTTGAATGAAAGGAATGATTTAGATGCTATGAAGTCATTTAGTGTCTGAATGCCTGATGTTGTCCAAGCTTTTGGGTAGATCCATGCCGGATAAAAGGCCGGATTTCTGATAAAAGAAAGGAGAGGATTGTGTGGAGATTGTAACTGATATTTGTTTTTTAGTTTATCCCAGAGAGATAAGAAGTGTTTAGTTATGGGATTATGAATTTTAAAGCGGTCTTTAGGATCAAGCCATAATAAATTTGATATTAATAGAGGGTCATTTTCTGAAGACTCTATAAATACCCATAATGGGATTTCCTGTTTTGCATGGTATTTGGACAGACTGGCCAAATGTGCTGCTCTGTAGTAGTTAGTAAAATTAGGGTATCCCAGGCCTCCTTTATTTTTGGGAAGATGTAGTGTGTGTATAGGTATACGTGGTTTAGAAGAGCCCCATATAAACAAAGTTGCTCTTTTTTGTACTATTCTCAAAAAATAGGAAAGAATTGGAATAGGGAGGACTCTGAATAGATAAAGCAATTTGGGTAGAATAGTCATTTTGATTGCATTAATCTTCCCTATCCAGGATAAAGGAAGTTGCGACCATTGTTTAATTAGATTTGTGATCTGTCTTAATACAGGAGGATAATTGGTTGAGAATAAGTCAGAATGAGATGCTGTTAAATGAATTCCAAGATATGGGATTGATTTTTCTGCCCATGTGAATGGGAGTGCAGCCCTAGCCGGGATCAATTCCATGTTTGTGAGTGAAATATTAAGCACTAGGCATTTCTTAGGATTAATCATAAGGCCGGATAGGGCTGCAAATCCATCAAGAGCTGGTATTAAGTTAGGACCAGAGACCTGTGGTGATGATAGAAAAAGTAATATATCGTCTGCAAATATACATAATTTGTGTGTAATACCTCCTACTTCAATGCCAGTTATAGTTTGGTTTGTTCTGATGTATTGGGCCATGGGTTCGAGTATAAGGGCAAATAATAAGGGAGATAATGGGCAACCCTGTCGGGTACCTCTTTCGATATTAAAGGCTTCAGATTTGTATCCAGCATATTTTATATAGGCTTTGGGTTTATTATATAATGCTTTGATCCATGTTAAAAAGTGGGGTCCAAAACCCCATTTTTGTAATGAATATTGCATATATTGGCAGGATACTGTGTCAAATGCCCTCTTAATATCGAGAGATAGAAAACATAAAGGGATTTTCCGTTTTTTAGCAATATGTGCCAATAACACTGCCCTGCGTATATTATCGCCTGCCTGTCTATTTGGCATGAAGCCTACTTGATCTCTATGTATTCATTTTCCTATAATGCTATTGAGGCGTTTTGCTATTATTTTTGCTAATAATTTAATATCGAGGTTTAACAGAGAGATAGGCCGATAATTCACACAGGAAGTATCATCAGAAAGGGGTTTTGGGATCATACAAACAATTGCCATTAGTGTTTCTTGCCGAAAAGAATGTCCATCTAGAAGTTTGTTAAAAGTTTCAGTGAGAATGGGAGAGAGTATTTCTGAGAATGTTTTATAGTATAAAGCCGAGTAGCCGTCTGGGCCTGGTCTTTTGTTAAGTTTTAGGTCTTTTATGGCGTTAGCAACTTCATCTATAGTTATAGGCTCATCCAAACTGCTTTTTTGATTCTGAGATAACTCAGGTAAGGTTATTTTTGAGAAGAAGGATTCAGCCTCTGTAGGATTAAATTCATTGTTTGTCTTGTATAAAGTTGCAAGATATGAGTGAAATTTATGGACTATTTTAACTGGATTACAAGTGTAAACATTTTTTGATAATTTCAAACGTATTGGTTTGAAAGATTTGTTAGTTGAATTTAATGCCCGAGCCAAATATGTACCTGGTTTGTTTGTATTCATGTAGAAATTGTGTTTGGAGCGTTTGAGGGATTTATCAACTGACTCAGTGAGAAATAGATCGTATTCCAATCTAGATTTTTCCAGATGAGATTTTGTACTCTGAGATGGATTATCTTGAAATGATATGTAGGCTGCATTAAAATTGAGTTCTAGTTTTTTTGCTAGATTTTTGCGTTCCCGTTTAAATAGTGCCATTTGTCTTTGTATTGTACCACGCAAGACAGGCTTATGAGCTTCCCACAGTGTTATTGGGGAGATGTCTGTTGTATTATTAATTGATATGTATTCCTTTAAAGCTTGTTCAATGGCCATCTGATGTAGTGGGTGTTTGAGCATTATGTCCGGTAAGTACCACGTTGGGTCATGCGCTTTTGGTATGGCTGAGGCTATAGTAGTGTATACTGCATTATGGTCAGACCACGGAATCGGAATTATATCTGATGCAATAATTTCTGGTATCATTCCTATTGTTAGAAAAATATGATCTATTCTGGTGAAGGTTTGATGAGGGTGCGAGAAATAAGTGAATTTCTTTTTCATTGGGTTACTTTCTCTCCATGAATCTACCAGATTGTATTTGGAAAGAAGTTGAGAAAAAGGTAATCTAGAGGTTATTTTGGATGGTGTAAAAGGTGATTTATCTAGAAATGGGAGGAGGACCTGGTTCGAATCCCCACACATTATTACTGTTCCTATTTTGTGTGTATTAATCACTTGTAATATATGTGAGAGGAATGGTGTAGGTTGTTTGTTAGGAGCGTAGTAGGAAATCACCGTGATTGCTGTATCCATTATATAACCCATGAGTATCAGGTATCTACCTTCTGGGTCTTTAATTTCTGATGATAAGGTGAATGGTGTGGATCGGTGAAATGCAATTAGAGTTCCCCTTTGCTTGGTACAGGCAGAAGCCGTGTAAATTTGTTGATAAAAAGGAGAAATATATTTTGGAGTAGAATCTTTGGTGAAGTGTGTTTCTTGGAGGCATACTATGTGAGCCTTCTTGTTATGGAAAGTACGGAAGGCTTTGGTCCTTTTTTGAGGGACATTTATTCCCTGAACATTCAGGGAAAGTATATTCAGTGGTGCCATGGCAATAGATCAAATAGTTTTGACTTACTTTTTGTTATGCAGAGCTGACTGCGCAGATCAACCTGTGTGGACTGAAGAGATGAATAGATAGAAAAGAAACCAGTGAATTCTGGAGTAAAGAGTAAACAAAAAACATATGAGATTAGATGATACATTGTATAAATTATTTTTTTCAAGTAATCACAATTTACCCGTGAAAGAGAATAAATATCTCTCTCAGGGGAATAAGTGCCTTCGTCACACTCCCACATAATATGGTTGGGAGAATGAGGAGGGCTAATGGGGGTACACGGATCTTCCGCTTACAGGAGAGAAGTGCTATGTCAAAAGACATCAAAATGATGTTTCATTAATTGGAGTGCAGAATATAGTTTTTGTTGAAATTATTTATTCCAGGGTGGTTGTATATGGTTAGTCTTGCCCTAGACTAAATAATTCAGTTAGAAAGGTACTTATAACTTTGGTATTGATGAAGATAGTTTGAATTATTTTGGGATTTTAACCCTTTTAGAGTAAACAATTACATATTTTATTCATATGTAACTGTTTAGATATGTTAACTCATAAAATTGAGGTTGTATTGCTTCAGATTAGAATAAACAAAAACATAATTCTAGGAACTAGTTAGGTAATAATATATTTGTTTTAAGAAAAGAAAGAAAAAGCTTCCATTACTTCTGGATTATTGAACATATTTGTCCTAAAAAGTAATAAATCTATTGTTATTACCTGATAATATATAACTGAACAAGAATTTCCTTATTTCACTTATATATTCTAAGGCTATATGAATCAGAAGTAATAAGAAATATAACTGGAATGTAAGATGATCCCACACAGTGTGTGACTATCAGAATGCAGTTACATTCAGTTATAAATACAGGTTTTTTTATAGAGAACCATCTCTTAGTATAATAAATGAAGAGATATCAGGAATTAGGATGTCAGTCCATTGAATCTTCTTGGTCCATGGATGATGTGGCATAACGGCCTCTTTTGTGAGAATGATGATTCCCATTTTGTTCTGAAATTTTCTGGGTGCTGCCTGAAGGTGAAGATGACGCCATTCTTCTGCGTGTGGGAGTGTTGCTGCTTGTGGGTTCTGTCAGATTTAATTTTAAAAGGGTTTGTTGTAGTTCATCTGCTGATCTGCTTCTGTAAATTGTACCTTGGTAGTTAAATCTGACTGAAAAGGGGAAGCCCCATTGATACATAATGTTGTGGCGTTGCAGTTCCATTAGTTGGGGTTTCATGGATCGTCTTTTAGTAATAGTAAGTTGGGATAGGTCAGCAAAAATTTGATAATTGTGTCCTTGAAAATTAAGTTCCTTTTTTTCTCTTGCAGCAATTAGTATTTGTTCTTTCGTTCTGTAATAATGAAATTTTGTGATTATATCACGTGGGGGTCCATCTTTCTTTTTGGCTGTGAGGGCTCTGTGTACTCTGTCCAGTTCTAAACGTTCAATAGGGATATCTGGCTTTAGTTCTTGTAATAGAGCAGTAATAGTAGATTGCAGGTCTGTCACAGTTTCAGATATTCCCCTTATGCACAAGTTTGAACGTCTGGCTCTATTTTCGTAATCTTCGAGCTTAGTTTGAAGTATTAAATTCTCTTTTTTTAATTGTTCCAATTCTGTTATATTTTCTTGGGTTGTAATTTTAATTTCATCCATTTTTATTTCTAAGGCTGCAGTGCGGTTTCCCAGCTCTCTTATTTCTTTGGTTAGGCTTTTTGTTATTTGGTCTGAGGTTTGTTTTAAAGCCTTATGAAGCATCTTTTCAAATTGTAATAATATTACTGGGGATACTGAGGAGGCTTGTGGAGAAGTTTGTGAGAGGATTTGTTCTGTATCTGACTCAAATGGAGAGTCTTGCTGTGACATTTTCTGTCTGTGAGAGCGCCCTGGTGCTGTATCTTGTGAGGTGACTGGAGCTGCTTCAGCTGCAGTGAGTGCCTGTGAGCTCTTTGTGAGGTGATTTTTATTTCTGCCACGGTTTCCTCCCAGTACCATATTTCCTGCCCAAACTTTCACAGTTTGTTCCCTGGGGCAAAAAGGTTCAAATGGATACCTTTTGAGCCTGCAGGCTCCGCTTTGTCCTTCTCTTCTCTCCTCAGCGGTGTGGAGCTCTAACAATGCATGTCTGCTCCGCTAGGCTCCGCCTCCTGCCCCCCCTAGGCTATTATTTCCAACCTTATCAATTTCCCCCTTTGACATCATCCCCTCCACGATTCTGGGTCCTTGCAAACAAGTGAACAGCCGATACTTCAAAGAGTACTATCCCTGACCGCGGGTTGTCAGAGGAGGATAAGTCTTCTCTACCCTCATCCCTCAAATCCATACCTGCATCTTATAAGCAAAGAGAATAGAAAAGGGGTGATGTCAAGTTACCCTTTTTGTCATTAGAGTTCCTAATACCTTTCTCTTTCTATTCTGTCTGTTCGTGCCTTAATCTTCCTATATAAGCAACAGTTTGTCACAGTAAGCAGTACAAAAGCTAAAATTAGAATAAGTATCGGATTGAGCATCCAATTAAAAATTGCCGTAGCAGTGGGTGACCATCCAGCAAATACATCATACCAATGATGTGTTGTTTCATCTCTTATTTGTGAGGATAAATGTATTAATTTCCCTTTATCTATAACCGCAGATATTAGATTATTTTGAAGGGTATGTTCTTGTGTCTCTATGTGTTTTCTAAGTATTTCGGACTTATTTAAGATTTGCCGTAAGGGCTCTAATGATATTATAAAAGGAGTAGTATCAGTAAGATTATCTACCGTCCATTCTAGATTAAATATTCTATGTGCATCTGGTTCAAAAAGGAAAGTGTAATTTTGCCATTTAAGCATTTTAACATTCTTTACGCATCCTGAAAAAGGGGCCGTTTTATTTAAACTTTTCATAGTTTCCTGATCATTTGTGACTAAACAAATATGTTGTGGTCCTATCTCCATAAATCTGTTTCCTACACCTACTGGTAATCTCTGAAACTTACATATGTTAGATTGATGTTTCAATAAGCAAGGTTCATAGACTGGAGAACTTCTTCCACAGACTATTCCCTTATTAGTTTTAGCACATAGACTTAGATCATGAGTCATGTTTTGTGTACCTATATAGTGTCCATAAATCTCAAGATTAGGGATGAGCTTCGAGTTCGAGTCGAACTCATGTTCGACTCGAACATTGGCTGTTCGCAAGTTCACCGAACAGCGAACAATTTGGGGTGTTCGCGGCAAATTCGAATGCCGTGGAACACCCTTTAAAAGTCTATGGGAGAAATCAAAAGTGCTAATTTTAAAGGCTAATATGCAAGTTATTGTCATAAAAAGTGTTTGGGGACCTGGGTCCTGCCCCAGGGGACATGGATCAATGCAAAAAAAAGTTTTAAAAACGGCCGTTTTTTCAGGAGCAGTGATTTTAATAATGCTTAAAGTCAATCAATAAAAGTGTAATATCCCTTTAAATTTTGTACCTGGGGGGTGTCTATAGTGTGCCTGTAAAGGGGCGCATGTTTCCTGTGTTTAGAACAGTCTGACAGCAAAATGACATTTTGAAGGAAAAAACTCATTTAAAACTACCCGCGGCTATTGCATTGCCGACAATACACATAGAAGTTCATTGATAAAAACGGCATGGGAATTCCCCAAAGGGGAACCCCGAACCAAAATAAAAAAAAAAATGACGTGGGGGTCCCCCTAAATTCCATACCAGGCCCTTCAGGTCTGGTATGGATATTAAGGGGAACCCCGGCCAAAATTTAAAAAAAAAAATGACGTGGGGTTCCCCCTAAATTCCATACCAGACCCTTCAGGTCTGGTATGGATTTTAAGGGGAACCCCGCGCCAAAAAAAAAAAAAAAAAACGGCGTGGGGTCCCCCCAAAAATCCATACCAGACCCTTATCCGAGCACGCAACCTGGCAGGCCGCAGGAAAAGAGGGGGGGACGAGAGTGCGGCCCCCCCTCCCTCCTGAACCGTACCAGGCCACATGCCCTCAACATTGGGAGGGTGCTTTGGGGTAGCCCCCCAAAACACCTTGTCCCCATGTTGATGAGGACAAGGGCCTCATCCCCACAACCCTGGCCGGTGGTTGTGGGGGTCTGCGGGCGGGGGGCTTATCGGAATCTGGAAGTCCCCTTTAACAAGGTGACCCCCAGATCCCGGCCCCCCCCCGTGTGAAATGGTAAGGGGGTACATAAGTACCCCTACCATTTCACGAAAAAAGTGTCAAAAATGTTAAAAATGACAAGAGACAGTTTTTGACAATTCCTTTATTTAAATGCTTCTTCTATCTTCCTTCATCTTCTGGTTCTTCTGGCTCTTCTGGCTCTTCTGGCTCTTCTGGTTCTTCCTCCGGCGTTCTCGTCCAGCATCTCCTCCGCGGCGTCTTCTATCTTCTTCTCCTCGGGCCGCTCCGCACCCATGGCATGGGGGGGAGGCTCCCGCTCTTCTCTTCTTCTCTTCTTCTTTTCTTCTCTTCTTCTCTTCTTCATTTTCTTCTCCGGGCCGCTCCGCAATCCATGCTGGCATGGAGGGAGGCTCCCGCTGTGTGACGGCGCTCCTCGTCTGACAGTTCTTAAATAACGGGGGGGGCGGGGTCACCCCCCTCTGACGCACGGTGACTTGACGGGACTTCCCTGTGACGTCACGGGGAATGCCACAGGGAAGTCCCGTCAAGTCACCGTGCGTCAGAGGGGGGCGGGGTCACTGGGTGGCCCCGCCCCCCCGTTATTTAAGAACTGTCAGATGAGGAGCGCCGTCACACAGCGGGAGCCTCCCTCCATGCCAGCATGGATTGCGGAGCGGCCCGGAGAAGAAAATGAAGAAGAGAAGAAGAGAAGAAGAGAAGAAAAGAAGAAAAGAAGAAAAGAAGAAGAGAAGAAGAGAAGAGCGGGAGCCTCCCCCCCATGCCATGGGTGCGGAGCGGCCCGAGGAGAAGAAGACAGAAGACGCCGCGGAGGAGATGCTGGACGAGAACGCCGGAGGAAGAACCAGAAGAACCAGAAGAGCCAGAAGAACCAGAAGATGAAGGAAGATAGAAGAAAGAAGAAGCATTTAAATAAAGGAATTGTCAAAAACTGTCTCTTGTCATTTTTAACATTTTTGACACTTTTTTCGTGAAATGGTAGGGGTACTTATGTACCCCCTTACCATTTCACACAGAGGGGGGGGCCGGGATCTGGGGGTCACCTTGTTAAAGGGGGCTTCCAGATTCCGATAAGCCCCCCGCCCGCAGACCCCCACAACCACCGGCCAGGGTTGTGGGGATGAGGCCCTTGTCCTCATCAACATGGGGACAAGGTGTTTTGGGGGGCTACCCCAAAGCGCCCTCCCAATGTTGAGGGCATGTGGCCTGGTACGGTTCAGGAGGGAGGGGGGGGCCGCACTCTCGTCCCCCCCTCTTTTCCTGCGGCCTGCCAGGTTGCGTGCTCGGATAAGGGTCTGGTATGGATTTTTGGGGGGACCCCACGCCGTTTTTTTTTTTTTTGGCGCGGGGTTCCCCTTAAAATCCATACCAGACCTGAAGGGTCTGGTATGGAATTTAGGGGGAACCCCACGTCATTTTTTTTTTTTAATTTTGGCCGGGGTTCCCCTTAATATCCATACCAGACCTGAAGGGCCTGGTATGGAATTTAGGAGGACTCCCACGTCATTTTTTTTTTTTAATTTTGGTTCGGGGTTCCCCTTTGGGGAATTCCCATGCCGTTTTTATCAATGAACTTCTATGTGTATTGTCGGCAATGCAATAGCCGCGGGTAGTTTTAAATGAGTTTTTTCCTTCAAAATGTCATTTTGCTGTCAGACTGTTCTAAACACAGGAAACATGCGCCCCTTTACAGGCATACTATAGACACCCCCCAGGTACGAAATTTAAAGGGATATTACACTTTTATTGTTTGACTTTAAGCATTATTAAAATCACTGCTCCTGAAAAAACGGCCGTTTTTAAAACTTTTTTTTGCATTGATCCATGTCCCCTGGGGCAGGACCCAGGTCCCCAAACACTTTTTATGACAATAACTTGCATATAAGCCTTTAAAATTAGCACTTTTGATTATTCATGTTCGTGTCCCATAGACTTTAACGGTGTTCGCATGTTCGAACGAACTTTTTTCCTGTTCGCATGTTCTGGTGCGAACCGAACAGGGGGGTGTTCGGCTCATCCCTACTCAGATACCAAAATTCAGGTAGATCCTTTCCTATCAGGAGTGACATCACTATTAACTTACACATTACCTGGACCTCCTCCACTTTGTATACATCAAACCTTCCAGCACACCATCTTTCCTCACATTCAACTTCTTTTCCTGGTACTTCAAACCATGTACTTTCTAAATTTAAACCCTTGAAATAGTTCATCCAAGTGCGATAATTCCCTAATCGTAGCTCATCTCGAGCTCTATTAATTTGAATGTGATAAGATAGTGTAGAAAAAGCACATTGAGTAATGTTTATGAACTTCTGATTTTCTTTCCACAACTCCAGACTGGCTAGTGCTGTGTGATTAACCATAATATTGAGATATTTAGTTAATTGTACCTGGCTAATTTGTGTTTCAAATGTTGTAGGTAACCATTTGCTTGTGATTATTAAACTATCAGCTATGTGACTTCCTGCACGTTTCCACTTATTTTGTATCATTTCCATCTGTATCCCATTCATTATTCCCATTCCCTTACTGGTACAAAATACCATTCGTAGTAAGGATATTGCGCTATACTCTTATCCTGATTTACCCATCTAAGATCAGTACTATTTTCATGAACTGTTACATTGATACCGGGAGTCCATGTATAAACAAACATTTGAAAACATTCAAGCACTATTACCATAGTTAGAAGGATCTTCATTCTGTTTCTCTTGGTTCAAGACTCTTTTTGCAGTGTGATGCGTGGATCCAGGCTGCTTTTCCTTCCAATTTCACTGAAGTGGCTGTGGTCAAAAGCACTTGATAAGGACCTTCAAATCTAGGTTCCGATGTCTTTCTGGTGTGTTTCTTAACATATACATAATCTCCTGGTAGCAGTGTATGTGTACCTGCTATTGAGTTAGGGTCTGGAAGAGAAGAATACACACTTTTGTGGATCTTAGTTAGACGTTGTTGTAATTGTATTACATATGCAGTCAAACTATCACATTGCAATTGCATACTCTGTGGAAAGTATAGACCTAATCTAGGTGCATTCCCAAAAAGTATTTCATATGGGGACAATCCTGTTTTCCCTGTTGGAGTGTATCCTTTGGAGAACAAAGCCAAAGGCAGGCATTCTGGTCATGGCTTGTTTAACTCTTGCATGGCTTTTTGTATTTTCAACTTTATTGTCCCATTTACTCTTTCCACTGACCCTGAACTCTGTGGATGATAAGGGGTGTGGAAACTTTGTTGAACCCCTAACATGGTCATCACATTCTGCATGATTTCTCCTGTAAAGTGTATCCCCCTATCTGATTCTATGGTTTCAGGAAGACCAAACCTAGGTATTAACTCAGTGATCAGTTTCTTGGCTGTGGCTTTTTCTGTAGCTGATTTTACTGGATAGCTTTTGGGCCAACTTGAGAATAAATCGATACACACGAGGACAAATTCAAAGGGGCCGCTCTTAGGCATTTGTATGTAGTCAATTTGCAGTCTCTGGAAGGGGTATTGGGCCAGAACCTGGTGTTTTCGTGGGGTTTTTACTCTCTGTCCTGGGTTATTCAGGAGACAGATTTGGCAGGCTGCACAGTAGTTTCTCGCAGTACTACTGAATCCAGGGGTGAGCCATCCTTGGTTCACAATCCTATACATGGAATTGGAACTGACGTGTGTGGGTAGGTGAACTGCCGCTGCCATTGCTGGGTACAGAGAGGCAGGTAGGCATACTTTGCCTCCTTCCCTCCGTACATTGTCAAGGTCTGGTGCTGCTCCCATCCTGACCCACTTATCTTTCTCGCTCTCCCCTGCTTGCTCCTGTAATTTACTCAGCTGCTGCCATATTGGTTCTGGGATACTCACCTCTACCGCTGCTAAGGCCTCAGGCCTTCCTTCCCCTAGAGCTGCCTGTTTTGCAGTCAAATCTGCAAATGCATTTCCTTTTGCCTCAATTGTTTTTGCGCTCGTGTGTGCCGCTATCTTCATTATGGCCACTCATTTAACCTTTTGAAGATTGTTCAGGACTCTCTTAATCCCTTCTCCATGTTTTACAGGTGTACCTGCTGCTGTCAGATAACCTCTAGCCCTCCATATGTGGCCATAATCGTGCGCTACACCATAAGCGTAGGCAGAGTCAGTATAAATATTCCCTTCTCGTCCTTTTAAGTATTCTAGGGCTTGTTCTAAAGCTTTTAATTCTGCTTCTTGTGCTGACATATGGGCTGGTAAGGGCTGTGCTTCAATCACCTGTGTATCAGTCACTACAGCATACCCTGTGTGATATTTACCCTTGTCATCAGCAAACCTACTACCATCTATGTACAAAGTGTGCTCAGCGTTTAAGATTGGTGTATCTGTAACATGTGGGAATCCCATTGTCTCCTGTTCCATGAGCTGAAAACAATCGTACTATCTCTTTAAACAGAAGGGTGTCAGTTTCCTCATCTCCTTCCTTATTAGCACTATTATTCCCCCTTGCCAAATCTGGTGACTGAAGAGGCAAAAAGGTGGCCAAATTTAAGGTTGTGCAGCACTGAAAAGTGACATTTGGAGGTAAAAGTAAAGTACACTGTAACCTTAATTGCCTAGCCATTAAAATGTGTTTGGGCTGAACTTGAGACAAGATTGCATGTATGTCATGTGTGGTGTGCACTACAACTGGATTGTCTAGAACAATTTCTGATGACTTATCTAGGATTATCGACACCGCTGCTACCGCCCGTACACAGGACGGTGAACCTCTGGACACTGGATCTAATGCTGCTGAAAAGTAAGCAACGGGTCTTTGTTTTACATGTGCCTGTGTCAAAACACCTGTGGCGTGTCCAGTGATTTCAGCAATGTACAAATAAAATGTCTTGGTGTAATCTGGAATATCGATAGCCGGGGCAGAAATCAACAACTTTTTCAAAGTGACAAACGACTCATAAGCTACTTCTGTAAGCATATACGGTACAATTTTCAAACAATCGTATAATGGCTGCATCAAAGCGCTAGCGTGTGGTATCCATTGTCTACAATATGACACAATACCTAAAAACATACGCAATTGTTTGAAATTCCATGGGGGTAACATTCCCTTTATCACTTGAAACCTCTCCTCAGTGAGATGTGTTGTACCCTGTGATATACAATGTCCCAAAAAAATAACTTTTTCCTGACACACTTGCAACTTTTTCTTATTAACCTTGCAACCTTTTTCTGCCAAAAATCGCAACAAATTAAGGGTGGTGTGCAGGCTTTCAGTCTTTCACTTATCTGTGGAATGAATCCTTCTATAAACTGTCTATTGAAGGCTCGGATCGTGACTGGCAGAGCCAAATCCAATCCCTCATCTGCCATCATACTTTCCATAGATAAGTAAAATTCCGATACAGTCTGTCCTGGCATTTGTTTCATGGGTGATATTGACCCCCTCTCCTGTTGTTTTGCCTGACAGAAAGCTTCTAATCTAGCAATAAAAGGGGCCCTTGAGTCTATGTGTCTGACGTGTCCTGTCTCTAGATTGCCATCCCCCTCAGCTCGGTCTGCAGGTCGGTCATAAACTGGTTAAACAGGGTCAGAGTCATTTTATGTCTGCATAAATCCTCCCCATCCTGCCAGGTTGCTTCATGTGTATTCATTAACTGTGTCACAAATCTACAGAAAGCAGCTGGCTTTGCTATAATGCGTGTATCAGTGCGTACGGGGGCTACAGTTTCTGAATGAGGTTTTTGTGCTCCACAAACCTGACAAACCCATCCTCTACCCTCAAGTACAGGATATATCTTGTGTGGTTTACGTTCTATGTCAGTATATGGGGGTGGGATGGTTGAACTAAGATTATTTAAAATTTCAACATTTTTTGTTCTTCTGTCTTTCATATCCCAACCATCACAATCTGGATTATATTTCCACACCTCTTCTTTCGCTCCATTTGAGACCTTAATTAAGCATTGAACCTGACGCATCCATTGCTTCTCTAACACCTCTCCTTGTCTGTCCCTTTTTATTTCACTCCATACATCCGGGTCTAAATCCGCTGCTCCTTTCACCTTAAATTTACGAAGGACATCCTTTAAGTCCTATGCTTCATCTTTCCCATAGATGTTCTTAATTATCTGTGGCACCGTATAATGCGCCACAATTCCCTGACGGGTTTCATGTTCTGCTGGCCCATTCTGACAGTCCGTGCCTAGGTAGCGTGTGGGACACTTAGTGTACAGTACAAAACACAAAAAAAGCTACACTAGTTCCTCGTTGCCTTCCTCCTAGGGTGCCAGAATACTAAAAACCTCTCCGGATGAGATTTCTGAAATCGAATTACTTTATATGCTAGCCAACTGACAAATATTATGACCAGACTGACAGCTACAACATATACAAGCATTCCTTTAAGTGACCAGGTATCCGACTAGATCTCCGGGCTTATGGAGACCTTATCCCCCCCCCGTATCTGGGATCCCTCTCATACACTCTTATCCCTGCTTTATGGAGCAGACAGGGCTTATACTTTCAACCCGTCTATGGTTTATGAATTAAATTGAATATCAAACTTAAGCGTCAGACCCCCCAAAAGGCGCATTCCGTTGCTCATTGGGATGATATTCTTTCAATTCATACCAACCTTGGCAAGGCTCATTCACTTTCTCAACAAGACAGACAGACAACAAACAACAAATAATTCCAGCAATATAAACCAAAATATGCAGTAATTCTAGACTCACCACTACAGAGGCTGGTGTTTTAAAACCAGGAGAACCGTAACTGACAGAACGGATAGGCACAAATCAGGGGAGCACAGAATATAAGAAAAATAAAGCTTTCTCTTACCTGCGCAGGTTTTCAATCTGTGGTTCCCGGAATGCCTGTCCTTTTGTTCCGTCAGTACTCATTCATCCACCTCTTGTAGTATCATCGGTGTGTCCCTATTTTCGGGCGCCAGAAATGTTAGGTGCAGTTCTCAACTGAATTGCATCTAGTTTATATTGCTTTGCCAAATTTAGCTATCAAAGAAGTAAGACACAGAATCAAGAGTTTCTGTATATCAGATCCGAGCCTTAAAGGTCCCGTACTGTCAACTGACCTGTCGGCTCTTTATTGGAGCTTTTTATAGACTGGTTACAGAAGCATCAGTTTGAGCAAATTTCCATATAAGGTAACAAGCAGTATAATTTCAACATATATCACGCTGGACTTACACATCTGGAAAAACTTAAGCTAGTCTTGCAACATATGCTGACACGCACACATTTATGCAGAGAAATGAAAAACAACTTAAGTAGAACTCTAGGCTATTATTTCCAACCTTATCAGTATTTACGATGAACCACCAAGTACAGTTATAAGACAATCTTTTCTGTTATGCAGTTCTGTAGTGTAGTCAGATAAAACCAACCCTGAGAAAGGACACAAGCAACCTACAGCATTGTGTTTTTCTGAGGTGCCATAAGGTAAGGCAATATGAAACAGAAAGCACCAACAAGCTTCAATGTTGAGTATTTCTGCTGTGCAGCAACAAAAAAACAGAGAAACAACAGACAGCCTTTACATCTGCAATCTTTCTGGTCTACTGCAAAATAAGGCAATAACTTCACAATGAGTATTCCTGCTGCGTAGCAAAACCTCAACCAGAAGGGACAGATAAGCTTAGGGCTCCCACACCCGTGCGACCCAACCTGCGACTTGGGCCTGCAAGACGCATGAGAAGTCATATACTATGGCTTCCAATGGGTACCATTCGTGACTGTGCGACTCCAGCAGTCCCTGCTTACTGGATCCACAGACCTCAAGATTACACAGGTCACAGGAAAAGCAATTTTCAGGTCGAACAAGCAAGGGGTCCCCAATGCTGTGGCTCCCTGGAGGAGTGCAGCCAACAACCCCCTGCTGTGTATCCCTAAGAAACAGCAAGGAAGATCAATGAGAAACACCACTTACTGCTGTGCCTTTCTGATATACGGACGATAAGGCAGTAAATATAGGACATACAGGACACAAACAATGTTCAATCTTTGTGTATGTCTGATGTGTAGCAATATACCAATACTGAGCAGAGATGCCACCATCCTCAATGTGTCTCCCTGCTGAGCAGCAAAAACAAATCAGAAAAAGACAAGCAACCTTCACTGCTGTGTCCTTTCTGATATGCAGCCAATAAGACAGTATATGTAAGACATAAAGGACAGACAACCTTCAATCTTGTATACCGTATGTCTGATGTGCAACAACAATTCTGAATAAAGATAGCACATCCATATTCAAGTGATTTGGCATGCGACTCAACCTGTCAAATCGCATGCCTAAAATCGGCAGCCATTGCCGTTAATCGCACTGTCAGAATCGGCACAACGCCACTTTGTGGTGCTGCACCGATTACCAAAGGCAGTATATGTACTACCCCTGGCACAGGTTCAATTTGTACTTCTGTAGACAGGATAAAGGCCCCTGAAGTTCTGGGTACACCACTGTAACCAGGGACCTTCAGCTCTCAGGGGGCCTCTTCCAGTTTCTGCTGCCCCCCCTGATGAAAGGATGGGGGAACCCCCCCAGGAAGGATAAATATATCCTGCCAGACCCAGAGGCTTCCCAGGCTTTGGGTCATTTGGAAAAAAACAAACAGTTTCGCTGTGTAGGGAGAAACACAATCAAAAACTGAGGATCAAGGGGAAGGGTGGGGACTTAAAACAGCTGTTGATAGATAGTGTTTCCTGTGGGGAGGAGCCACTCATCTCTCAGGTGTGCGTCCTGGAAGATGACTTGAGAAAAGAAGGAAGTTGCCAAAAGAGATTTTGGTATTGCTTTTATGTCAGGTTTTACCCCTCCAATATAAACAAGTGGAACATATTGTTCGTAAGCATTGGCATCTTCTATTGAAAGATGACGATTTAGCCAGTGTTTTACCCAGTAGACCACAGTTCATTTACACCAAGCCTTCTAAGCTATGACTCAAGCTGGCGCCCAATGTTGTTGACCCCCCGAAAAAGCTATGCACTTTTTTGGACCAGGTGGGTTTTTTCAGTTGTGGGAGATGTGTTATATGTAGGACATCTATACTGTTTATACACTGCTCCTACAGCACCTCAAAGAAGTGGCTTGCAGGACTTTTTTTGGCATCCTGCCAGTGCACCGCTCCAGTGTGAAAGCACTCGGGCATTCATACTGGAGTGAGAGGAGAGGCTCTCTACAGGTGCTATGCAGGCGCTATTTTTAGCGCTATAACACCTGTAAAGTGCCTCAGTGTGAAAGTAGCCTTAAGGTAAGTTTGCGCTTGTGGTTGAGGGGCAGTAAAATGCACGTGGATGAGCTGCGGTTTTACCGCTCCCTCTAAAGCCTCGTACACACGATCAGACTGACAGAACAACAGTATATACCGAACTTTGCAGATCTGGATGGTCAGCTGAATAAGAGACTGGATAAACTGGAGAGGGGCGTCATCACCACTAAGAAGGTAAAGCGTATTGGAGATCCAATTGATTATGAAACAAAAAATGTTTATTTGGAAAAAAAAAATACTTTTTATTCAAATTGTCAACGGAGACCATCCTCTAAAAAACGAGTTTGTTTTTCTGTTGCTGAAGGAGAACCAGCTAATGACACAATAGCAGCCACAGGATCAGATTCATCTCCAGACACTAGTCTAGTAACTGGGCATTACCATACACATAAAGACAACACTCCGTCTTTAAACGGGGGCGGAGGTGGTTACAGCAAAAAAGCAAAGAAAAAGAAAGAAAAGCGAGGAGGGGAGGAAAAAGACATAAAAGAACCAAATGAGAACCGGTGAGTCAATTCCCTCTCCCCAATTTTTTACTGAAGTATGTGCTTTAACGGATCTGACAGATCTTGCTATGGAATCTAATATGAGTATGGATGATCATTATTCTTGCCATAACCCAATATCATTTAAAATGAAGTCTGATTTTTATCCATGGGTTCTCGTGGTAGGGACATGGATGAGTATCAGAAATTGGTGGAGAGAGATTTGACTCACCTAGCACGGAATGTTCCTAAGAACTCACCTGAAAATCTAACTGCTAAAGAAAAAACATCTCTTGAAAGTCTACAGAAAGACAATAGTATTGTGATTAGAAGTGCAGATAAGGGTGGTTCGGTGGTCATTTTGGATGCGATCACATACAAAGAGGAGGCACTGAAACAACTTTCAGACACAGCCACTTACTGCAGACTCAGGAGTGACCCTACTAATTCTTTTAAAGAACTCTCCTCTCTTTTGGATAGGGTGGTTGTGATGGGTATTTTCACATCTAATGCCGTGTACACACGATCGGGATTTTGGCTTGCATACACACGGTCACACAAAAGTTTGCTGAACTTTCGACCGTCAAGAATGCGGTGACGTACAACACTACGACGAGCCAAGAAAATGAAGTTCAATGCTTCCGAGCATGCGTCAAATTGTTTCCAAGCATGCATAGGAATTTTGCGTGTCAGAATTGCTACAGACGATCGCATTTTCGGATAGGAACTTTTTCTGACCAAAAAATTTAGAACATGCTCTCAATCTTTTGCTGGCTGGAATTTGGCCAGCAAAAGTCCGATGGAGCATACACACGGTTGCATTTTCCGACCAAGAGCTCTCATCTGTGTTTTGCTGGCCGAATTTTCGATCGTGTTTATGCGGCATTAGGAAAATAGACATTTATTCCTGAGTTTCCAGTTGATGCCAGTTTTTCATAACCTCCCTAAATTGCATAAAGGGCTGACCCCTCTTCAAGGTAGACCAGTGGTTCTCAACCTTACTAGTGCCGTGACCCCTTGATAAAATTTCCCAAGTTGTGGGGACCCCTAACAGTAAAATTATTTTTATAGCGTGGGTTGTCAGCACACAAGGCAAGATAAGTAATTTGCACCTCTAACCCATGGACATTTAGCACTCCGAGTCCCTTCCACTCCCACAGCATTAAAACCCCGTAGGGTACATTTTAGGATGTACCACTCTCTTTGTTCTCCCGTCTTTCCCTTTTATCTCCCTCTATCCTAAATTTCTTGTTTTTTTCCCCCATCCCTTTCTCTAGTCGTCTTTCTCTTGTTCTTTCTCTCCTTTTTCTTTGTTCTTCCCCCTCTTTTCCTCTCCCTTCCATGTATTTTCTATTTGTATTCCTTCTTACTCCTTGGTGGGGGTGGGGGGAATGGGATGAGTGGCAGTGCTGGGGGGGGGGGGTTCTGATCAGCCAACTTAGGTGCTCTTGATCAAGGTCATCTGCTGATCTGAGAACTGTAGTGGGGACTTTTAATGGCAACTATAATCACAGGTAGTGTTACTCACTGTGTCTCCAGCTTCACTGTGTCTCTAATTTTGTGGTGTCTCGTAGCAGTGACACCTATGCCAAAATCAGCAGATTGGGTCTCCTCCAGACCCTCCCACTTCACATTCCTCACCAGTCACCTGACCTCTAGTCTCTGCCCCCCAGCCATGCCGTGAACTGAAAGGCAGCTGCGAAGAGGCAGAGTGGGCGGCCGCAGGCTCCAGGAACAGCCCAGCTGGGCGGCCACAGGCTCAAGGGACAGCCCTGCTGGGAGGCGGCTAAGAGGCTGGGAGAGCGGTGCAGGCTTCAGGAACAGCCCAGGATTTGGTGTCCCCTGGCAAATCATCATTCGACCCCTGAGGGGGTCCCAACCCCCAGGTTGAGAACCACTGTGGTAGACCCATCGTAGTGGGCATAAATTCACTCAACGAAAGGCTAAGCCAGTGGGTGGATCGACATCTACAACCCCTAGTGATGCACCTGCCAGGTTTTCTCCATGACACTAAACATTATTGTCGAAGTTGGATGGTTTGACATGGGATATTCATCAATCCCGCATGCTTTAGGTCTACAGGCTGTCTCTTTTTTCATGAGCAGGTCAGGAAAATTTTCCTTGGAACTACAGGAATTTATCATGTGCCTTGAGTACTTGCTCAAACATAATTTTTTCATGTTCAGCGGGGACAATTATCTCCAGAAATGCGAGGCCTCTATGGACGCTAAATTTTCGACATCCCCTGCCAACTTATACATGGGATGGTGGGAGAGGTCCTGCATTTTTGCTGATAGTCCCCGTCGAAAGGATACAGTTTTTTACTGTTGGTACATTGATGACCTCTTGTTTATAGTTTCTGCACAACATATTGGTATAAAGAAATGGTTAGAATACATGAACGATAACCTGCTAAATTTAAAATTCACGGGGCAACACGAAATGGGGTCTATAGAATATTTGGATGGTAAGTTGACAGGAGAAAACAATGAGATCACTTCAAACATTTACAGAAAACCCACCGCAGGAAACACACTTTTGCGTGCTGATTCTAGCCACCCCGGACACACTATTAATAGCATTCCGGTGGGCCAATTCCTCAGACTAAAAAGACTGTGTAGTAGACAGTCAGATTTTCAAAGGGAAGCTGCTCACATGTCTTTAAGATTTGAGAAAAGAGGATATCCAAAATCAGTTATTAATAGGACACTAAAAATTGCTAGTAAGGTGCCCCGTCACAAATTACTTACAGATAAATCCACTAATGATTCCAAACATGGTAAGTTTTATAAATCCAACTACATCCCCACCTTCTCAACCCCATATAGTGCTGAATTCTGTAAAATACAAAAAAAATTTACCAAGTACTTGCCAGTGTTGTCCAATGATCCTACTTATTCCAAAATTCTTGATAAAGGCATATGAACGGTATCTAGGAAAGCACCCTCACTTAGTGGGTTACTATAACCTAGTCTTTTTCCAAGCAAAACACCTCCCATAGATTGATTATCTTTTAAGGGAAATTGTAGGTGTAGTGGTTGATGCTGCTCGTATTGCCTGTACATCAAAGGATGCAACACTGTCTTGTCAACATCTACAGGTAAAAGTCATAAAATACATTCCTTTATTAACTGCAATACATGGTATATTGTATTTGCCATCACATGCACAATATGTTCAATCCAATATGTTGGCAGGACTACACACAGACTTAGGGACTGGCTCTTTGATCATCTCCATGATATAGAGAGAGAACATTCTACCAATGTCGCACGCCATTGGAATTATTTACATCATAAAGACACATCCAGTTTGATAGGGTATTGACAAAATAGTGAGACCACCCAGAGGTGGTGATAAATTTGGCATTTTATGTAAACAGGAAGTCCGATGGATTTTTTATGTTGAATGCCAGACGTCCCACCGGCCTTAATTTTGAATGGGATGTATCCTATTTTTATGAATAATTATATTTTTGGTCATTAACCACTTCAGCCCCGGACCATTTGGCTGGCCAAAGACCAGAGCACTTTTTGCAATTCGGCACTGCGTCGCTTTAACTGACAATTGTACGGTCGTGCAAAGTGGCTCCCAAACAAAATTGACGTCCTTTTTTCCCCACAAATAGAGCTTTCTTTTGGTGGTATTTGATCACCTCTGCGGTTTTTATTTTTTGCGCTATAAACAAAAAAAGTGACAATTTAGAAAAAAAACGCATTTTTTACTTTTTGCTATAATAAATATCCCCACAAATCTATAAAAAAAACATTTTTTTCCTCAGTTTAGGCCGATACGTATTCTTCTACATATTTTTGGTAAAAAAAAAAAAAAAAATCACAATAAGCGTTTATTGATTGGTTTGCGCAAAAGTTATAGCGTCTACAAAATAGGGGATAGTTTTATGGCATTTTTATTAATATTTTTTTTTACTAGTAATGGCGGTGATTTTTATCTTGACTGCGACATTATAGCGGACAGATCGGATTTTGGCGCTATTTTGGGACCATTCACATTTATACAGCGATCCGCGCGTTCAAAAATGCATTGATTACTGTGCAAATGTGACTGGCAGTGAAGGGGTTAACCACAAGGGGGCGCTGTAAAAGGTTAAGTGTATCCTAGGGAGTGATATAGCGGGTATTCCTTCTACGGGTTTGGCTAACATGACTACATACACTTTTTTCCATATCCATCGGAGTATTGTTACAGCTTTTAATATCTTTCGTGACTATTTGGTAATGAGTTTCATAACTGCACTTTCTGACAAGGTTGTATTTCTGGTTTCTGTAAATTCATACATACATACATACATACATACATACATAAAAAATCTCTTTAAATCAGGATAATCAATGCATCAATGTTTGTATCGGTTATTATTATAACTTTGTCTTCTGTGCCCCTTGTAGCCTTTCTGCTACCATTCCCTTTTTGCAGCGTGTGGAGTGAGGCTATGGTTTCCCACTATATGTGATTTATAGCATGTGCGGTGGGACTGTGTTCTCTCGCTACACACTGCATTCTTGTCTAAAAGTTGTTGTTCTTTTGTAGCGATCTAGTTCCATTGTATCCCTTTGCAGCATGTGCAGTGGGGACCATGTCCTTCGCTGCGCGCAGTCTACAGCACGGGAAGTGAGACCATGGCTTCTCGCTGCAATTTTTCCTTTCGTGTTCTATATCTAGCGGGTGCTTCTTCTATGTATTTGGTCAACATGATTACAGACAGTTTTAGCCATATACACCGGAGTATCATCACAGTCTTTGATATATTTTTTGCGGCTATCTGGTAAGGAGGTCTATAACAGTATACTCTGATAAGGTAGTATTTCTGGCTTCTGTTTACTGAAACTTATGCATATTTGCATAGTTTCTCTATATCAGTATAAACGATGTGTTAAAGTTTGTACTTGTTTTATCATGACTTTACTTTTTGCTGCCATTTCTCCTTGCTACGAGTGGAGTGAGACTATGGTTTCTCGCCATACACCTCATGTAACATGTGCGATGGGACCATATTCTCTCGCCACACACTGCATTTTTGGTCAAAAGTAGTTGTTCTGCTGTGGCTATTTAGTTTCATTGTATCTCTTTGCAGCATGAGCAGTGGGACTATTGCCGCGTACACACGAGCGGACTTTTCAACCGAACTAGTCCGACGGACTTAGACGGACCTTCGACGGACTTACGATGGACTTTCCCAACGAACGGACTTGCCTACATATGATCACACCAAAGTTCAAAGGATTCGTACGGACTAGCATACAGACGAGCGGATTTTGATAGGAACTGGGTCCGGCGGAGTTCCGACGTAAAGATTTGAAACATGTTCCAAATCTAAAGTCCGTCAGATTTTTGACCGAAAAAGTCCGCTGCACGTCCGATGAAGCCCACACACAGTCGAATTGTCCGCCGGACCAGTCCTGTCGAAAAGTCCGCTCGTGTGTACGCGGCATATGTCTTTCGCTCCGCGCAGTCTGCAGCATGGGAAGTGAGGCTATGGCTCCTCGTTGCATTCTATAATTCAAAATTTGCTCTGTCATTGTTTCTCCTTAAATTTAGCCAGGGTCCTTCTTTCTTTACCTTCACAATATTTTATGCTCTTTAATCGTGTGCTGGTTTTGTAGTTTCTCATTTTCTTTTTGATAAAGTAGTACATATGTAAACATGGATTTGTAAATTTACAAACACCATTTCATTTGATTTGTTATGTTTTTGCATTTGCATTTATATTTGTGAGGGTATGATTGGAATACTTACAATATTCCAACAGGCATTTTTATTGCAATATTACTTTGTTTTATTATATTTGTAAATAGTTTTATAGCTTAAACGTCTGTTTAATTATTTTTATTTTGATTATTGTCATAAGTTTTGTGCAGGCATAAGTGACAATTTGACTCATTTACAATTTATGTGTTTTCTATACATTTATATTGGAATTCACATCTTAACTTGAGATATATGTCTCTTTATTGCTGTTCATCATTATTTCAATGTCAATTTTATGTTTATGAACACACACTGTAAGGGAGGCACATTAAGACAGAATTTAAAGGCCTTTTCTTTATTTTTCATAGCCTCATTAGGTTTAAATTTTGGTGTGCTTTCTGTGTTTTCTGTTCTTCCCCTTCGGGTGTTTTTCTACATTGGTATTCCCAAGGTCTGATCGTGTGGGAGGAGTTTCTTTCTAAGACCATCACAATTTTTGATTGGCTAATTGTCGCTCTAGTTCCCTTCATTTAGCTATGATGAAGCACCATGGTCTGGTGGGAAACGCGTTAGCTACTTGTCCCTGTCCCTCTTGTATATGAGGTTGCTGTATTGGGTTTTTTTTTTACAACAATAAAGATGCTTTCAGCCGTGTGCGGCAATCCAGGATTTCTGTTCTTCTACCAGGCGTCAGCGGTAAAGCGCTGTTATTTTTAGCTGCGCTTTACCCTCGTTTTTGCAGCACTTTTCAGGTGCTAGCAGCCCCACTAACGGGCAAAAAAGGGTTAAATGCACTCATAAATGTTCTACAGTGTGTTTACAATTTGCTTGAGGCACATTTCAATAGATGTGAATGGAGATGGTTGCAAAGGGTCAAAGCCTTTTAACCACTGCAGGCAGCGTTATTTTTCCCTCACCACAATACAAGGTAAAGCTAACCCTGCATTGCGTATGCATTAATCCGCTTGCTATTTTAACAGTTTTGAGTGGTGTTGATTGGTGGTCGGGTAATGGTAACAATGTCACCCACCTTCCTATTTGCATCGACTGTGTGAAAAATGCCCTAAAAGTGACTTGTACCAACTGAATAAAGCCTCCTACACACGATCGGATTTTCCACAGACAAAAACCTCTGACTTTTGTCCGAAGGGCATTGGCCCCAAACTTGTCTTGCATACAAATGGCACACAATTGTCGGCCAACAAACCCAAACGTAGTGATGTACTAGACGTACTACGAGCCGATAAAGAGGAAGTTCAATTGTCATGCGCCACCCTTTGGGCTTCTTTGGCTAATTTCGTGTTAGTAGAAGTTTGGCAAGTGTTGATTTGCACTTTTCATTTTGCGCTTTTCAGTTTGTTTCTGAACAGCCATCGGCAACCAGACATGTGGAATCGGAAGAGATAACATGTTATTTATTATTGGCCTTAGAGTTATTGCTTTGACCCAAGTCCAGTCCAGGAACAGGAGAAGGAGGATTTCTTGGACCAAAAATTGGTTGCTTTATTAATCGTGACCAATTATGTCATATGCCATTGCTGCAGGAGAATAATCCGGATGATTTTTGGAATTATCTCCGGATGATGGACCCCTGCTTTCACCAACTCTTGGCATTGTTGACCCCCTATATTAAGAAGCTGGATTAGGCTTTTATTTTATTTTTTGGTTGAGTAATGATTTGATTTGGTATATTTTCTATATTTTTATATGCATAGAATGCACTTTTTGGTTAAGTTCTATTGGCAGATAGCATGTCTAATTTTATTTGTTTACTTTTTTTAATGCACGATAAAAAAAAAAAAAATTGTGGATGATAATACTTGGCCATGTGTTTTACTTCAAATGACAGTTTTGGAGTAGGCAGTTACATTTAAAGAATACAATGTACAATAAACAAGGGACACTAACATAGTTGTATATTTGATCTTAAAAACTACGGAATAATGGTGTTGTGGTAACTTTCCCAAAAAAAAACAAAAAAAAAAACAGAAAAAACCCCAAGCATAATATTATTCTTGATATCACTAGAAAATAAAAGCCTTTTAAAATAAGTCTGGCAGAACTCCATCAGTATCACCAGCAAAGCAGCTTCATTATTATCCCATTAAAGAAATAGAATGTGCGCTGCATATCGACATTTCATAATTTGCCGCGTCGCTAATGTTAATTCTCCATTACGAATGATAGTTTACAAGACCGACCGCTTCTGGCCCATCCTTCTTCTGAGCATGCGTTTGTACTTTGAACTTTTGTCCGATGGACTTGTGTACACACGCTCGGAAAATCCGACAACAGACCATTGTCCGTGGAAAAATTTAATTTTGTGCGTCGGAATTGTGTACACACGATCAGAATTTCCGACAACAGATTTTGTTGTCGGAAAATTTGAGATCCAGCTCTCAAATTTTTGTTGTCGGAAATTCCGACAACAAATGTCCGATGAAGCCTACGCATGGTTGGAATTTCCAACAACAAGCTCACATCGAATATTTAGTGTCAGAAATTCCGAGCGTGGGTACGCGGCATATGTGTTCAGAGAATCTTATAATTCACCCCCCGCTGATGGAACGCTGCTGCTAGCCAACACATAGCCTCTTCTGAAGGATAGGAGAGGAAGACCACAAGACACGGCATAACCCCCAACCCGAACAGCAAGATTGTGATATGGGGGTGCATCGGATAACTAAAATAGTAAAATATGCTTATTGGACTGGCTTCTATATTGCTTAAACTAAACAACAAATGTGAAAAAGGCAGTTTAATACTTACATCATTGCTGCAAAAAGATGTCCACAGCTGCCTATGTGCACTAAAATGGGCCGTCAATGGCGACTGTGTTGTCTGGAAAAAATGGGGTATGATTATAGTCTATGGATCACATCCCCATATATTGAAAAAGTTCATTTCATGGGTTTGTTTAGGGTTGAGGGCAGAGATAAGTGACATCAAAAATTGTAGGGAATCCTCATAGACAATAGAGCAGCATGCCCCAAAAATGACATACCTAGAAAAGCACTGACACTGTCTGTCCAGCCTGATAGTGAGCCTGTTGCAAGGGGATCCCGGGCACCTCTGTCCCTCAGAACACCAGGGGCTCGGAGATCCCACCTTGCTGCTTAAAGAGGAGTTCCCATTTAAAAAAAAAAAAAATTAAAAGTCAGCAGCCACAAATACTGCAGCTGCTGACTTTTAATTGGACACTTACCTGTCCCAGGGTCCAGAGATGCGGGGGGATCGAAGCCCCGCTTGTCTCCCCCTCTGTTCGGCGGCGCCGGCATTGCAACTGTGGGCGCCGGGCTGTGGCTTCACAGCCGGGCACCCACTGCACATGTGCGAGTGGCGCCGTGCGCCGTGATTGGCCGCTCAGTCATATGGGACCTGTAATGGGTCCCAGATGATTGACAAGAGGGAGGGAGCAGAGCTGAGCCCTTCCTGTGCTGAGGGGAAGTGATGTCACCAGCCCAGGCACTGAAAGAGGCAGACTACGAGGGACCCCCTAGCAACAGACATTTAGAGGTAAGTTAAAAAAAAAATTTCCAATTTTTTTTTTATTTTTTTTTTTTAGGCACATTCATTTTTTTTTTTAGGGTGGAACACCACGTCAACGTGCGTCTGATGCCAACTCAGACGGCCATCAATGACCGCGCATGTGCCAAGAGGTGCGCACGCACCGGATGACATAGTGGCCCGGAGCCCACCCCATGGAGCAGTGCACGGATGTAAGTGGAGACGCTGCGTGGTAGCGTCTCCACAT
This sequence comes from Aquarana catesbeiana, assembly GCF_042186555.1. NCBI lineage: Eukaryota > Metazoa > Chordata > Amphibia > Anura > Ranidae > Aquarana > Aquarana catesbeiana. The sequence goes on from NC_133330.1 coordinate 131,495,494, forward strand.
GTGCCACGAGTAATACCCTGACTTTCGCCCCTCCCCCCATGGTGTCGAGACAGGAGCGAACGGGGCATAAAACTCGTGGCTTGGGTGGCTACATATCACACCGCATTCAATGCCGTTCAGTGGGGGGCGCCACCCTGCGGTCATGTAGCTCATTGCAGCAGGATTCCTATGGTCAGCAGGAGAGAAAGAAAGATACATGGTAGACTGCATGTTAGCCATGCTATAGAAAAACACAGCTGCCGGGAACCTCAGCTGCAATAAAGATTATTGTTTCAAAATGCAGGTATACCACCTCCCTGCCTAATAAACTAATTGTACATAACATAGACCTATAAGGTACAGCTTAATATCTATTGATTAATTAATCCATTAAACAATCATTGTCGGAGAGTGGTTGATATGATTATAAATATCAAATAGGGTGATTAATAACACATCCTAGTGCCCTAATTATAGGGCAATTTTACATCAGTACGCTTGAAGGTATATCTTCAACCCATACATGTGGGAATCGGCTTGATAAAAAGCTTCCATACGCATGATTTCAGAAAAATTCTGGTATTGAGGAGATCCTAGAGGACACCCAGGAATCAAGAGGGCCAGTAGGATAACACCTCATTGATTTCCGGCGGTTTGGTCGCTTCCAGTCTCTCAATCCAATAGGTCTCCTTTTGGAGGATACGCTTATCCCAGTTGCTGCCAGTGCCACGTGGGTCCTGGGGTATTACCTCCAGCACAATAAATTGGAGCATGGTGTTATCAAATCTATGATACAGACCCAGATAGTGACTCACTGGGGTAAGCATTTTGGCCGACTGGGAATAATAGATATGATCAAAGATGCGCTTCTTTAATTGTCAAATTGTCATTCCAACATAATATGCCCCGCATTTGCATCTCATTAAATATATTACTCCTGATGTGTTACAGGTAGCATAGAACCATGGACTAAATCTTTCTCCATTGGGCAGACAAACTGGTGCCTGCCTGTATCCATGGACAGTAAGTACATTGTCCAAATGGATATATCCCCTTTGGGAGAGTGTCTGTATGACAATTAGGTCTGTAATGGCTTGCAGTTAATTTGTCACCTATAAAGGGTCTTTTACGGAAGATGATTTCTGGGGTATTTCTTACATACTGATGGAGTGTTGGATACTCACTTAACAAATGCCAATGCTTGGCCATACATGTACAGAGTTGTTGATGCTGGGCTGAATACTTGGTGATGAATTTCATGGTTTGTTGATCTGTGTTCGATTTGGTTTTTGAATACAGTAAAGATGTTCTATCCCTGTTTAAAGCTTTATTGTATGCCTTTCTCAAAAAGCTCTTACTATAACCGGACTTCTCGTGAACATGTACGTAACTCAACTGCCTAGATTTTGAATTGTATTTCATGCATACAATTCCGTCTCAAACGGATATACTGTGCATATGGTATACTATGGACCAATGATATAGGGTGTCCACTTCCTGCATGCAGTAGGGTATTACCCGCTGTACTTTTGTGGTATAGTTTGGTAGCTAAATTATTTGAGACGTCTCTATATATCATCAGATCCAAAAAAGATATATTGTCCCTATACCACTCAAATGTGAATTTGGGATTATAGCTATTGATGTTGAGTTGTTGGATACATTTTTCCAATTATGTGACCGTCCCTGTCCATATCATAAGTATATCATCAATATACCTGAACCAGCAGAGTGCTTGGTCAAGGTACTGACTCATACTTTCGTCTGAAAAAATCTTGTGCTCCCACCCCCCCATGTACAGATTGGCGTATGCCGGTGCACAACAAGTGCCCATAGCAATGCCCTGTACTTGGAGGTAGTGGGAGCCAAAACATGAGAAAAAAATTGTGTTTTAAAATATACAACAGGAGTTTCAGAACAAAGGAGTGGAGCTCCCATTGCCTATGATCTTGTTCCATTAGGAATTTTTTGACGGTTTATATACTAATTCATGTAATTCAGTATGCTAGAGTATAAAGCCTCTACATCTATTGTAACCAAAAATGCATCCGGAGAGGTTGTTAGTCCATCCAGGCATTTCAGGAGGTCAGATGTGTCTCTTACATAGGATGGAAGCCCAATGACATGTGGCATCAAAAAAAAATTGTTATAATATTTTATATTTGCCGTCAAAGTCCATTTTTCTCTAGCCTTCAATTTAATACTATTAGGATGTGGCACTTTTTTATTTAGGGTGTTTGATTGCCACCCCAGAGCAAAGCAATCAATCTTTTTCCATCGCTAGATATTGGCCAAAACAAGAATGCATGAAGCATTCATGAAAATGCATGAAAAATACATAAAAAAAAGCACAAAAACACACTACAAAAGCATACAGAAACATGCATGATTACGCAGCAGCACCAGAGTGAACCTAAACTGTTAGATCAAGTAAAGCAGCGTGCAGGTGGAAGGAGAAATTAAGGGGGAAATTCCGTTTGTTCTCATGACTTACTATGGACTAGTGTTGGGTGAATGGTTCGGGCTGAACATAAGTTCAGCCAGAACATTGGCTGTTTGCCTGTTTGGCAAACACCTGAACTGTTGGGGCTTTCGAAAGTTTGTTCGGCCCACCGAAAGCCTCACAATGCACTGGACGCCGCACAGTGCATTGGAAGCCCTGATTGGCTGACGCAATGAAGGCTTTGCCCAGAACACTTTCAGAGCCATGACTGGAGAAAGTAATGATGACTGTGCCCAATCATGGCTCATTGCTTATAGACCCACCCCACACTATAAAAGGTTCCTTCACAGAGAAGCCATTTACAGTGTGATATTGGAGTGGAGATAGATAGAAACAGGGCTCTGTTCATTGCTAATAGTGAGTTAGTGTGCAATTGTGATTCTATTGTGAGTGTAAAGTATCAGTGTAGTGTGAATATAGTGATAGTGCAGCATAAGTGTAGTGTAACCTTCCTTTTTTAATTTAGTGTCAGTTTAGTGCAGGGGTCTCAAACCCTCAAGCTGTTGCGAAACTACAAGTCTCATCATGCCTCTGTCTGTGGGAGTCATGCTTATAACTGTCAGCCTTGCAATGCCTCGTGGGAGTATATTGAAGTGTGTCAGTTTAGTGCGTCAGGGCAAGTTTACTGCAGTATGTTGAAGTGTGTCAGTGTAGAGCAGGCGTGTTCAACCTGTGGCCCTCCAGCTGTTGTGGAACTACAAGTCTCATGAGGCATTGCAAGGCTGACCGTTACGTACATGACTCTGAAAGGCATGGGCATGATGGGACTTGTAGTTCCGCAAAACAGCTGGATGGCCACAGGTTGAGCACTCATGGTGTAGAGTGTCGGGGCAGTTTTACTGTAGTATATAATAGTGCGCCAGGGCATTTTACTGCAGTATATTGAAGTGTGTTAGTGCACTTTTACTGCAGCATATTAAAGACATTTTGTAGAGAACAGCTGAACGAACTATAACGGTACCAAAGAGGATGATAACCAACAATTTATACAATATTGTCTTTATTACAAAAGTTAAAATCTATACATAACATTTTATTCGTAAAACCACAAAAATATTGGTTCAATACAGATATTCTAGGCCAATCGGTTATTCTAATATTGACTCAGCCGCCCTTCAACACAATTGTTACTGTGTCAGTTACTATTTAATTTGTTCATAAACGACCCGGAGGATGGGGTAAACAGTTCAATCTCTGTATTTGCGGACGATACTAAGCTAAGCAGGGCAATAACTTCTCCGCAGGATGTGGAAACCTTGCAAAAAGATCTGAACAAATTAATGGGGTGGGCAACTACATGGCAAATGAGGTTCAATGTAGAAAAATGTAAAATAATGCATTTGGGTGGCAAAAGTATGAATGCAATCTATACACTGGGGGGAGAACCTCTGGGGGAATCTAGGATGGAAAAGGACCTCGGGGTCCTAGTAGAAGATAGGCTCAACAATGGCATGCAATGCCAAGCTGCTGCTAACAAAGCAAACAGAATATTGGCATGCATTAAAAAGGGGGTCAACTCCATGAAGACAAAACTGAAGGGAAAATGCCCCAAGAACAAGCAGGAACTGAAGACAGTTGCAGTAGAGGCCTGGCAGAGCATCACCAGGGATGAAACCCAGCGTCTGGTGATGTCTATGCATTCCAGACTTCAGGCTGTAATTGACTGCAACTGATTTGCAACCAAGTATTAAAAAGTGAAAGTTTGATGGGTGATTGTTAATCTGTTCCATTACTTTTGGTCGCTTAAAAAGTGTGAGGCACATATACAAACTGTTGTAATTCCTACACCGTTCACCTGATTTGGATGTAAATACCCTCAAATTAAAGCTGAAAGTCTGCAGTTAAAACACATCTTGTTCGTTTCATTTCAAATCCATTGTGGTGGTGTAAAGAGCCAAAAAGATTAGAATTGTGTCGATTTCCCAATATTTATGGACCTGACTGTGTATATGTATATATGTGTATATATATATATATATATATATATATATATATATATATACACACACACACACACACACACACACAGAAGGACCAAAAAGAGAATGTCCAAAATAAAAGAAGTGAACCAAGTTTCCCCTTCTCAAAACCAACCCTAATATTTGGGCATTTCTATCTCAAGTTACATCTGACATCAAAAAATGTAATTTTGGAGTCCCCTGGAATGATAACAATAATAACCTGAGCAACAATAGGCAATAACTAAACTACAAAAAAAAGAAATTTAACAATTAAAATGGCAGATAAAGGTGGCGATGGATATTCAAGGATACCGGAAGATGTGCCTGGATATTCTTTCCAACAAGGACTGGTATGCTCATATCCCAGAAAAAAGAATCCATGATTGCAAAAATGATTTTGATATGATTATTAGCAATTCATATGCAAATGGAATCATTGATAAGGTAATTTTAGAGGTCCTAAAAGTCCCCTACCCTAGAATTCCATCATTCTATTCTCTGCTGAAAACCCATAAAAATGTAATGAAACCTCCAGGGCATCCAATTTTTGCAGAGATTGGTGCTAAAACTGAGAAAGGGAGTCGTCTGGTGGATGTACAGTGGGGGCGGAAAGTATTCAGACCCCCTTAAATTTTTCACTCTTTGTTATATTCCAGCCATTTTCTAAAATCATTTAAGTTCATTTTTTCCTCATTAATGTACACACAGCACCCCATATTGACAGAAAAACACAGAATTGCTGACATTTTTGCAGATTTATTAAAAAAGAAAAACTGAAATATCACATGGTCCTAATTATTCAGACCCTTTGCTCAATATTTAGTAGACACACCCTTTTGATCTAATACAGCCATGAGTCTTTTTGGGAAAGATGTAACAAGTTTTTCACACCTGGATTTGGGGATCCTCTGCCATTCCTCCTTGCAGATCCTCTCCAGTTCTGTCAGGTTGGATGGTAAACGTTGGTGGACAGCCATTTTTAGGTCTCTCCAGAGATGTTCAATTGGGTTTAAGTCAGGGCTCTGGCTGGGCCATTCAAGAACAGTCATGGAGTTGTTGTGAAGCCACTCCTTCGTTATTTTAGCTGTGTGCTTAGGGTCATTGTCTTGTTGGAAGGTAAACCTTCGGCCCAGTTTGAGGTCCTGAGCACTCTGGAGAAGGTTTTCATCCAGGATATCACTGTACTTGGCCGCATTCATCTTTCCCTCGATTGCAACCAGTCATACTGTCCTTGCAGCTGAAAAACACTCCCACAGCATGATGCTGCCACCACCATGCTTCACTGTTGGGACTGTATTGGACAGGTGATGAGCAGTGCCTGGTTTTCTCCACACATACCGCTTAGAATTAAGGCCAAAAAAGTTCTATCTTGGTCTCATCAGACCAGAGAATCTTATTTCTCACCATCTTGGAGTCCTTCAGGTGTTTTTTAGCAAACTCCATATGGGCTTTCATGTGTCTTGCACTGAGGAGAGGCTTCCGTCAGGCCACTCTGCCATAAAGCCCCGACTGGTGGAGGGCTGCAGTGATGGTTGACTTTCTGCAACTTTCTCCCATCTCCCGACTGCATTTCTGGAGCTCAGCCTCAGTGATCTTTGGGTTCTTCTTTACCTCTCTCACCAAGGTTCTTCTCCCCTGATAGCTCAGTTTGGCTGGATGGCCAGCTCTTGGAAGGGTTCTGGTCCTCCCAAATGTCTTCCATTTAAGGATTATGGAGGCCACTGTGCTCTTAGGAATCTTAAGTGCAGCAGAATTTTTTTGTAACCTTGGCCAGATCTGTGCCTTGCCACAATTCTGTCTCTGAGCTCTTCAGGCAGTTCCTTTGACCTCATGATTCTCATTTGCTCTGATATGCACTGTGAGTTGTAAGGTCTTATATAGACAGGTGTGTGGCTTTCCTAATCAAGTCCAATTTGTATAATCAAACACACCTGTACTCAAATGAAGGTGTAGAACCATCTCAAGGATGATCAGAAGAAATAGACAGCACCTGAGTTAAATATATGAGTGTCGCAGCAAAGGGTCTGAATACTTAGGACCATGTGATATTTCAGTTTTTCTTTTTTAATAAATCTGCAAAAATGTCAACAATTCTGTGTTTTTCTGTCAATATGGGGTGCTGTGTGTACATTAATGAGGAAAAAAATGAACTTAAATGATTTTAGCAAATGGCTGCAATATAACAAAGAGCGAAAAATTTAAGGGGGTCTGAATACTTTCTGTCCCCACTGTATTTCTGCGACCCCATGTATTGGAACTTCCATCCTATATCCAGGACACCCTGGATCTATTGAGAAAATTACATCATAATACCACCGGACAGTATGTTAGGCTCCACTGATGTGGAGACTTTATACTGTAGTATCCAACATATACTAGGTATCTCAGTGGTGGAAACTTTCCTGGGTGAGATGGATATGGCAATGAGACCGTATAATGCTTTTTTAGTGCAGTTGCTATATCACATCCTTACTAAAAATGTTTTTACTGTTGATGGCTCCCACTACCTTCAGGTGCAGGGGGTTGTGATAGGGACATGTTGTGCCCCATTGTATGCCAACCTGTACCTGGGGGGGGACGTACTTTGTTTGCCGATGAGTCCTTGTCTGTATACCTGTCCAATGTACTATGTTGGTAAGGGTATATTGATGGTATGGAATTCCTATGGGACCGACTCAATTGATCAATTAATACAGTCACTTCCAGGAGTTTTCTATGACCACTAAACCTAGAAAAGGTATGTACAAATGTGGTACTTGAGAGTATTGTAAATGGATTTTGGAAGGAGCTTCATTTGTCTTGCCGGATGGAAGCACACACAAGGGTTATGTGTTGACTGCCAAACCAAGGGCATTGTATATATTATGTTCTGCAGGTGTGGGGCATTCTATGTTGGCAAGACATTTAGAAATTTTTGGAAAAGAATATACAATCATATCTACTATATTAGGCAAAATCTTCTATATACTCCCATTGGAAAGCATGTAGCCCTTCAATACAAACATGATACAGTCAGGTCTATAAATATTGGGATATCGAAATTCAGTTTGAATCTTTTTGGCTCTATACACCACCACAATGGATTTGAAATGAAACGAGCAAGATGTGCTTCAACTGCAGACTTTCAGCTTTAATTTGAGGGTATTTACATCCAAATCAGGTGAACGCTGTAGGAATTACAACAGTTTGTATATGTGCCTCCCACTTTTAAGGGACCAAAATTAATGGGACAATTGGCTGCTCAGTTGTTCCATGGCCAGGTGTGTGTTATTTCCTCATTATCCCATTTACAAGGAGCAGATAAAAGGTCCAGAGTTCATTTCAAGTGTGCTATTTGCATTTGGAATCTGTTGCTGTCAACTCTCAATATGAGATCTAAAGAGCTGTCCCTATCAGTGAAGCAAGCCATCATTAGGCTGAAAAAACAAAACAAACCCAGCAGAGAGATAGAAAAAACATTAAGTGTGGCCAAATCAACTGTTTGGAACATCCTTAAAAAGAAAAAACGCACCGGTGAGCTCAGCAACACCAAAAGACCCGGAAGACCACGGAAAACAACTGTGGTGGATGACCAAAGAATTCTTTCCCTGGTAAAGAAAACACCCTTCACAACAGTTGGCCAGATCAAGAACTCTCTCCAGGAGGTAGGTGTATGTGTGTCAGAGTCAACAATCAAGAGAAGACTTCACCAGAGTGAATACATAGGGTTCACCACAAGATGTAAACCATTGGTGAGCCTCAAAAACAGGAATGCCAGATTAGAGTTTGCCAAACAACATCTAAAAAAGCCTTCACAGTTCTGGAACAACATCCTATGGACAGATGAGACCAAGATCAACTTGTACCAGAGTGATGGGAAGAGAAGAGTATGGAGAAGGAAAGGAACTGCTCATGATCCAAAGCATACCACCTCATCAGTAAAGCATGGTGGTGGTAGTGTCATGGCGTGAGCATGTATGGCTGCCAATGGAACAGGTTCTCTTGTATTTATTGATGATGTGACTGCTGACAAAAGCAGCAGGATGAATTCTGAAGTGTTTCGGGCAATATTATCTGTTCATATTCAGCAAAATGCTGCAGAACTCATTGGACGGCACTTCACAGTGCAGATGGACAATGACCTGAAGCATACTGCGAAAGCAACCAAAGAGTTTTTTAAGGGAAAGAAGTGGAATGTTATGCAATGGCCAAGTCAATCACCTGACCTTAATCCGATTGAGCATGCATTTCATTTGCTGAAGACAAAATTGAAGGGAAAATGCCCCAAGAACAAGCAGGAACTGAAGACAGTTGCAGTAGAGGCCTGGCAGAGCATCACCAGGGATGAAACCCAGCGTCTGGTGATGTCTATGCATTCCAGACTTCAGGCTGTAATTGACTGCAAAGGATTTGCAACCAAGTATTAAAAAGTGAAAGTTTGATGGATGATTGTTAATCTGTCCCATTACTTTTGGTCCCTTAAAAAGTGGGAGGCACATATACAAAACTGTTGTAATTCCTACACCGTTCACCTGATTTGGATGTAAATACCCTTAAATTAAAGCTGAAAGTCTGCAGTTAAAGCACATCTTCTTTTCATTTCAAATCCATTGTGGTGGTTTATAGAGCCAAAAAGATTAGAATTGTGTTGTTGTCCCAATATTTATGGACCTGACTGTACATCTATGGTTCAGTTCACGGTCCTAGAGAAGGTTCTGGAAGACCCCAGAGGAGGTGATCTTGACAAAAAGTTGCTACAACATGAGGCAAGGTGGATCTTTAAATTAAACGCAACCTGTCCACCAGGGTTGAACGAGGCTTTAAGTTATAAGCCCTTTTTGGGTTATGCCGCGTACACACGGTCGGACTTTCCGGCATACTTGGTCCGGCGGACCAGAGTGTGCCGGACAATCCGCCCGTGTGTAGGCACCGGCGGACTTTTCCGGCGGACTTTTTCCCAAAAGCCCGCCGGACCTAGATTTGAAGAAAGTTCTAAATCTTTCCGCCGGACTCAGTTTCGGGCGGAAAGTCCGCTCGTGTGTGTGCTGGTCCGACGGAAAGCCCGCTCGTGTGTAGGCTGGTCCGACGGACCAGATACAACACGAGGGCAGGGTATTGCATCTCACGCTCGCTGCAATAGGAAAAACACATTTTCCTATTGCGGCGAGCGCGGGGCATACCAGGCCCTTAGGTCTGGTATGGATTATAAAGGGAAGCCCCTACGCCGAAAAAAACGGCGTGGGGTCCCCCCTAAGATCCATACCAGACCCCGATCCGAGCACACAGCCTGGCCGGTCAGGAAAGGGGGTGGGGACGAGCGAGCGCCCCCCCCCTCCTGAACCGTACCAGGCCGCATGCCCTCAACATGGGGGTGGGTGCTTTGGGGGAGGGGGGCGCCCTGCGCCCCCCCCCCCCAAAGCACCTTGTCCCCATGTTGATGAGGACAAGGGCCTCTTCCCGACAACCCTGGCCGTTGGTTGTCGGGGTCTGCGGGCGGGGGCTTATCGGAATCTGGGAGCCCCCTTTAATAAGGGGGCCCCCAGATCCCGGCCCCCCACCCTATGTAAATGAGTATGGGGTACATGGTACCCCTACCCATTTACCTAGGAAAAAAGTGTAAGTAATAAAACACACTACACAGGTTTTTAAAATATTTTATTAAACAGCTCCGGGGGGGGGATCTTCCTCCGGCTTCGGGGGTCTTCTTCCGGCTTCGGGGGTCCCTCCGCTTCATCTTCTCCCGGCGTCCGGTTGGTTCTTCTCCCAGTGTTCCAGTTCTTCGGCCGGCTCCTCTGCTGTCTTCAGGTAGCTCTCTTGCCAGCAGAGGTCCGGACTTCTGGGCTTCTGGGCTTCTGGGCTTCTGGGCTTCTTCTCTTCTCTTCTCTTCTCCAGATGTTGACACGACGCTCTCTCCGGCTGGACTGCTCTCCGAGGGCTGCGTTGTGACTTATATAGGTGGAGACCCCGCCCCCTTTTGATGTCACAGTCCCTGGGCATGCTGGGACTGTGACGTTTTAGGGGGCGTGGTCAACATCACCCAGTGACCACGCCCCCTAAAACGTCACAGTCCCAGCATGCCCAGGGACTGTGACATCAAAAGGGGGCGGGGTCTCCACCTATATAAGTCACAACGCAGCCCTCGGAGAGCAGTCCAGCCGGAGAGAGCGTCGTGTCAACATCTGGAGAAGAGAAGAGAAGAGAAGAAGCCCAGAAGCCCAGAAGCCCAGAAGCCCAGAAGCCCAGAAGTCCGGACCTCTGCTGGCAAGAGAGCTACCTGAAGACAGCAGAGGAGCCGGCCGAAGAACTGGAACACCGGGAGAAGAACCAACCGGACGCCGGGAGAAGATGAAGCGGAGGGACCCCCGAAGCCGGAAGAAGACCCCCGAAGCCGGAGGAAGATCCCCCCCCCGGAGCTGTTTAATAAAATATTTTAAAAACCTGTGTAGTGTGTTTTATTACTTACACTTTTTTCCTAGGTAAATGGGTAGGGGTACCATGTACCCCATACTCATTTACATAGGGTGGGGGGCCGGGATCTGGGGGCCCCCTTATTAAAGGGGGCTCCCAGATTCCGATAAGCCCCCGCCCGCAGACCCCGACAACCAACGGCCAGGGTTGTCGGGAAGAGGCCCTTGTCCTCATCAACATGGGGACAAGGTGCTTTGGGGGGGGGGGCGCAGGGCGCCCCCCTCCCCCAAAGCACCCACCCCCATGTTGAGGGCATGCGGCCTGGTACGGTTCAGGAGGGGGGGGGGGCGCTCGCTCGTCCCCACCCCCTTTCCTGACCGGCCAGGCTGCGTGCTCGGATCGGGGTCTGGTATGGATTTTAGGGGGACCCCACGCCGTTTTTTCGGCGTAGCGGGGTTCCCCTTTATAATCCATACCAGACCTAAGGGCCTGGTATGCCCCGCGACGGGGCTAGTAAGGTGTCAATCTCGCCGATAAAAGCGGCAAGATTGACATCCTTTTCTAGTCCCGTCGCACCTGAGTCACGTTCAAAATGAACGGACTTGTCCGTGTGTGGGCAAGTCCGTTCATTCTGAAAGTCCGCCGGAACTCCGGCGAAAGTCCGTCGGAAAGACGGGCGGACTTAGCCCGCCGGAAAGTCCCGGCGTGTGTGGGCAAGTCCGTCCGTTTTAAAGTCCGGCGCACCTGGCGGACAAAGTCCGTCGGAAAGTGTGCCGGACCAAGTAGGATAGAAAGTCCGCTCGTGTGTACGCGGCATTAGTCATTCTGTTCCTTTAGCCATTCTCCCACAAAAAATGTATCTTTATATATATTTTTTACTATTTTTTCCTTTTTCTTTTATCCTCCCACTTTCCATTGCTTCTCTTTTAGTAGGGGAGATTATCTGTTATGTCAGATTAAGGAGCCAATATATGTAACCATTGGTTTGAAAATTATGAAACAAATATCAATGTAGAGAATTATTATGTAATAGTGGCGTAACTATTATGCTGCTTTCATGCTCTAATGGACCATGTAGCATTATTTTAGTTCATTGGTGATACAATGGTGTGCCACTTGTCTCTGGATATGGTTTTGGTTGATGCTTATATTTGAATAATAGTGGGGCCCCATATATGGTTAAGATCTGAGGGCAGGAAGGCTAAGTATTAGCCTCCTGCTCGGCCAAGGTGGTAGGTGTAGCGGGGTGCCTGTAAAACAGGTTAAAATTTACAGGAAAAGTAATTGATGGGGATATATGTTCCTCCACAGATTCCATAGATTTGCAATCTAAGAAAATTCCAGCAAAGACTTCAGGGTAAAGGATAGTTCTTTACCCTGTATTGGTAAAGTTCATTCCAGGGCTGGTTTTATTGGGAGTCTGAAAGAGATCCAGATGGGACAGACTTCCAAGTCCATGGACCACAGTTTAAGGTTTTATTTTCAGGTCTTGATTAAGGTAGCTGGTCCTAGCTCTAGGAGAGAGAGTGTGTCTCCATGTGAGGAGACATCTAGGAGCATGGCTGCTCATCCCTGATGTTGGATTTAAAGGATTTGAGTTTGTAAGGACACTTACTACAAGACCAAGGACTGGTCAATCTATGGACACAGTAAGGCTCGGTAGAGCAGAAGTTTATTGTTGTTTGGTTGCTGGAAGAGCTGGTGGTTTGAGGGACCAGTACCTGTAGTAGCAGTGCTGTTGAAGAGTAGCCAGGTGGACTTGTATATTCAGTTGTGTCTGAATGACATGTATACCCCTGCGTGGGATTCCTGAGTGGACTTTTGTTTCGTTTTTAGCATTTAATAAACGTGGGCTACCAGGCCCTTAACTATAAACGCCTGTCTGATGTGAACTCACTACATGAAAACGCATCTACCACTGAGCTGAACAATCCCTCATGCCATAATATATTTATTTATTTTAATACATTGCCTGCAATGACTACACTTTACATACAGTGCCTTGAAAAAGTATTCATACACCTTGAAATTTTCCACATTTTGTCATGTTACAACCAAGAACGTAAATTTATGTGATAGACCAACACCAAGTGGAAGGAAAATGATAAATGGTTTTACATTTTTTTTACAAATAAATATGTGAAAAGTGTGGCCCCTTTACTCTTGTACCCCTAACTAAAATCTAGTGGAACCAATTGCCTTCAGAAGTCGCCTAATTAGTAAATGAAGTCCACCTGTGTGTAATTTAATCTCAGAATAAATACAGCTGTTCTCCTCAGAGGTTTGTTAGAGAACCTTAGTGAACAAACCGCATCAATGAAAGCCAAAGGAACACACCAGACAGATCAGGAATAAAGTTTTGAGGAAGTTTAAAGCAGGGTTAATTTTATAAAAAAAAAATCCTAAGCTTTGAACATTTCACGGAGCACTGTTCAATCCACCATCCACAAATGGAAAGAGTATGGCACAAAGGCAAACTACCAAGACATTGCCGTCCACCTAAATTGACAGGCCAGGCAAAGAGAGCATTAACCAGAAAAGCAGCCAAGAGGCCCATGGTAACTCTGGAGGAGCTTCAGAGATCCACAGCTCAGGTGGGAGAATCTGTCCACAGGACAACTATTAGTCGTGCACTCCACAAATCTGGCCTTTATGGAAGAGAATGGAATGGAGAAAGCTATAAGAAGTCCTGTTTTCCGTTTGCGAGAATCCATGTGGAGGACACAGCAAATGTGTGGAAGAAGGTGCTCTGGTCAGATGAGACCAAAATTTTACTTTTTGGCCTAAAAGCAAAACGTTATGTGTGGCGGAAAACTAACACTGCACATCACCCTGAACACACCATTACAACCGTACAACATGATGGTGGCAGCATCATGTTGTGGGGATGCTTATCTTCAGCACTGACAGGGAAGCTGGTCAGAGTTGATGGGAAGATGGATGGAGCCAAATACAGGGCAATCTTAGAAGAAAACCCGTTAGAGTCTGCAAAAGACTTGAGAACGGGGCGGAGGTTCACCTTCCAGCAGGACAACGACCCTAAACATACAGCCAGAACTACAATAGAATGGTTTAGAACAAAGCATATTCATGTTTATAGGTTGGACTTGATGGACTTGTGTCTTTTTTCAACCTCGCCTACTATACTATACTAAGATGTTTTAGAATGGCCCAGTCAAAGTCCAGACCTAAAACCATCCAATCTGACAGAGCTTGAGCTATTTTGCAAAGAATGGGCAAAAATTTCACTCTCTAGATGCTGGCAGAGACATACCCAAAAAGACTTGCAGCTGTAATTGCAGCAAAAGGTGGTTCTACAAAGTATTGACTCAGGGGGGCTGAATACAAATGCATGCCACACTTTTCAGATATTTATTTTGTAAAAAATTTGAAAAACCATTTATCTTTTTCCTTCCACTTCACAATTATGTGCCACTTTGTGTTGGTCTATCACATAAAATCCAAATAAAATACATTTAAATTTTTGGTTGTAAGACGACAAAATGTGGGAAAATTCAAGGGGTATGAATACCTTTTTCAAGGCATAGTATATTGTTTTCAGTTGTCTGGCTGTTTAAAGGAAAGCTTACTAAAGGAGGAGACATATTTCTGATATTGAGATTGTTACTATATAGCATTTGATACAAGGCTGCTGGTAAATGCTATATCATGATTTTTTTTTGTCAATGGGTTTGTTAATGTAGTGTTTGGTATGGATTGAGATAGGTATATATATATATATATATATATATATATATATATATATATATATATATATATATATATATATATATATATATATAAAAAATATGTGTATATATATGTATATATAAGATTCAAATGGGATTGCTGCACAAACTGTATTTATTTGAAAAAAATCATCAGAAAGACAGCAATAAGGCATCATAAAATCAGGCATACATGATATTAAACGTTTTTGGGCTATTGTAGATCGCGCCCTTCCTCAGAGCATCATGCCTATCGAATGGTCATACATATAGTAATATATATATAGTCCACTAATAATCAATTAATCAGTTAAAGTGAACAAACAGTTTATCTGGAATCAATTAAACCATCATTGAAATCATCTGAAAATATCATTAAGTACAAATTTTCTGTGGTCTTGGAATCAAAGTCACAAATGAGATCGAAAGAGAAGAACCCACACCTTGTAGAATACATTAATCAGGAATCCTAAAAACAAATTCAATAAAATTAACAAAATATAAATAATATAATAATATGAAGAAAATTTTTTCTTATTAAAGATATTTGCTATCTACAACTAGACGGAGCAGCGATGGGCAGTAATATAGCACCTCCCTATGCTAACGCATTCATGGACATGATTGAGCAAGCTTTCATCTTCCCTGTGGTGTCCTTTATGTGGGGGAGACAACACAAAAGGTTAAAGATTGCATAGCCCGCCATAAATATTCTATTCGAGACAAACTTGTCAAGCTACCTTCAGCTAGACATTTTGTAGAGCAGGGACACACTGTGTCACAACTGAGATTTATGGTGATAGATGGCATCACTATTAATAGACATGGAGATGATAGAGAAATGGCTCTAAGAAAAAGAGAAGTTAGCTGGATCCATCGATTGGATACACTCCAGCTGAAGGGGTTAAACTCCGATTTTGATCTATATTTGTTCCTGTGAACTTTGTTGCGTTAGCTGATGAATCATTCCTGGATAATTTAGTTATTTATTTATCTTTAATTGTTGGTATATTGTTCGTCATGTCTATAATCCTATACAGATTGTGTGTGTGGGGTTACATAGGCATGCCGACACACGCTGAGGATTTTATATTCTCGGTTTTATGGTGGTTAAATGATACTATTATGGTTATATTGTTACAATGTTATTAGGGTTCCTGATTAATGTATTCTACAAAGGTGTGGGTTCTTCTCTTTCGATCTCATTTGTGACTTTTTGATTCCAAGACCACAGAAAATTTGTACTTAATGATATTTTCAGATGATTTCAATGATGGTTTAATTGATTCCAGATAAACTGTTTGTTCACTTTAATTGATTAATTGATTATTAGTGGACTATATATATTACTATATGTATGACCATTTGATAGGCATGATGTTCTGAGGAAGGGCGCGATCTACAATAGCCCGAAAACGTTTAATATCATGTATGCCTGATTTTATGATGTCTTATTGATGTCTTTCTGATGAATTTTTTCAAATAAATAGAGTTTGTGCAGCAATCCCATTTGAATTTTTTCTATATCGAAGCTTGTGGGAAGGCTTGATTGCTAAAGTACAACTAGCTGTGACTGATGTGCACCTTATCCCCTGGACTGTATCTATATATATATATATATATATATATATATATATATATATATATATATATATATATATATATATATGTATGTGTATTATTATATATATTTTTTTACCATTTTTAGGCACTGTCCTGTATGAATATACACATATGGGAGATTCAAATTCCTGAGATATGAGTACAGCCTTTGGTTATTATGCTGAACATCATTTAGGTATAGACTAATGTCTGTGGATTTTATTATTATTTTTTCTTATGAGCAAAGGAATACCATAAAAAAAGGTAATGCCTATTCATTGGATATTATAGGTCATGGTGTCCTGTATGAAACTGAATACCATGATACTCACAGCTATAGCTTAGTCTGGGCCTTGGGCCTCATGCTCTTGTGATTAAATATCTAGTGTTTCTTTGGCTGATTTGTGTTGTTTAAATCTAGCCAACCAGTGTTCTGCTCATTTTCCTTTATAATAGGACTACCTAGTTAAATCTTCCTGTATGACTTAAAGGCATCACATACTAAACCACTTCCAGATGACATACAGTATGGCACACCATTCCTTCTTTCCTTCTTATTTTTCTACTGGTTCACCTTAGACGTGTGTAAGTGGTCCTTCTTTGTATATATACAGTGGATATAAAAAGTCTACACACCCCTGTTAAAATGTTAGGTTTTTGTGATGTAAAAAAATGAGACAGATAATTCATTTCAGAACGTTTCCCACCTTTAATGTGACCTATAAACTGTACAACTCAATTAAAAAATAAAATTAAATCTTTTAGGGTTCAGAAGCAAAAATAAAAAACTAAAATAATGTGGTTGCAGAAGTGTGCACACCCTCTTATAACTGGGGATGTAGCTGTGTTCAGAATTAAGCAATCACATTCAAACTCATGTTAAATAGGAGTCAGTACACACTGCCATCATTTAACATGCCTCTGATTAACCCCAAATAAAGTTCAGCTGTTCTAGTAGGTATTTCCTGACATTTTCTTAGTCGCATCCTTCAGCAAAATCCATGGTCCGCAGAGAGCTTCCAAAGCATCAAAGGGATCTCCCTGTTAAAATATATGAGTCAGGAGAAGGGTACAAAAGAATTTCCAAGGCAATAAGAAATGGACGTCCCTCCAAAATTGATGAGAAGAAAACTGGTCAGGGAGACTGCCAAGAGGCCTACAGCAACATTAAAGGAGCTGCAGGAATATCTGGCAAGTACTAGCTGTGTGGTACATGTGACAACAATCTCCCGTATCCTTCATACGGGGGCTATGGGGTAGAGTGGCAAGATGGAAGCCTTTTCTCACAAAGAAAAGCATCCAAGCCTTGCTAAAAAGTCTCCCAAAAGCATGTGAGAAAATGTGTTATAGTCTGATGAAACCAAGGTTGAACTTTTTGGCCATAATTCCAAAAGATACAACACTGCACATCACCAAAAGAACACCATACCCACTGTGAAGCATGGTGGTGACAGCATCATTCTTTGGGGCTGTTTTTCTTCAGCTGGAAAAGGGGCCTTAGTCAAGGTAGAGGGAATTATAAACAGTTCCAAATACTAGTCAATATTGGCACAAAACCTTCAGGCTTCTGCTAGAAAGCTGAACATAAAGAGGAACTTTGTCTTTCAGCATGACAACGACCCAAAGCATACATCCAAATCAACTAAGGAATGGCTTCACCAGAAGAAGATTAAAATTTTGGAATGACCCAGCCAGAGCCCAGACCTGAATCCCATTGAAAATCTGTGGGGTGATCTGAAGAGGGCTGTGGACAGGGGATGCTGTCACGTACCTGGTAGGAGTCTGAAGTTACGAGGTCGGCCTCCCTTGTATCTCCAGCCCAGGCCCCACCGAGGGTGAGACAGAGGGTGCCAAGGGACAGGAGGAACACGAGTGCCTGTAGATGTTGGTTGCAGAGCTTGTGGCAGAAGTTTTGGGCTCGGAGATTCAGGCAGAACATCAGGTCAGGAACTGTGATGATGCTGGGTAGATCAACCGAGATTAAAGGAGAACTCCACCAGGCTTGCAGGTTCAGAATATGTGGCTTGCCGAGACTTCCAGCAGACAGGAGACAGGAGTGCACTGTGTCCAATGGAACTTGGATGAGAGGAAGCCAGTTCAGGTACTCGGAGGTGGCGTGGAGCCAGACAAGAAACAGGAGCGAAGTCAGAGGATCAGCCAGAGTCAGCAGCGAATGGGCAGCGAAGTACCAGGGCATCAGATAGAAGCAACGGCAGGGATAGGCCAGAATCAGGAACCAGTAGTCAGCAGCATAATCGGAATCCAAAGGACAGGTCAGTGGTAAGCCAGGTCAGCAACAGATAACCTAACAGGATACAGGCAGGTCACAGCGAAACAGCTGAAGACCAGTCAGCGTTGAGCAAGGGTCAGAGAGCCCTTTAAATTGGCCATCTGGCGCCAAAGGGAATTGATGCACCAGCCAGGTTCCATATGCGCGCATGCGCGCCACAACTGTTCTCTTACACATGCCCTCACAATCTGACAGATTTGGTGTTTTTATGCAAAGAAGAGTTTGCAAAAATTGCCAAATCAAAATTTGCCATCCTGATAGAGTCATACCCAAAAAGAGTGCTGTAATAAAATCAAAAGGGGCTTCAACAAAGTATTAGTTTAACCACTTGCCGCCCGCCATATAGCAAAATGACGGCAGCAAAGTGGTTTCAATATCCTGACCGGACATCATATGACGTGACCAGGTAATTAAGCCTCTGCGCGCCCCCGGGGGCGCGCATCGCGGCGACCGTTCTTGCGGTGTGTCAATCTGAGGCTCTGACGGAGACTCTTTACCACGTGATCAGCCGTGTCCAATAACGGCTGATCACGATGTAAATAGGAAGAGGCGGTGAACGGCTTTTCCTCACTCGCGTCTGACAGACGCAAGTAGAGGAGAGCAGATCGGCTGCTCTCCTGACAGAGGGGGGTCTGTGCTGATTGTTTATCAGCACAGCCCCCCTCGGATCCAGGACCACCAGGGAAGCCGCCCAGGACCACCAGGATGGCCACCACACTGGACCCCCAAGTATGCCCCCTTGACCCCCAGGGAAATACCAATCTGTGCCCAGGCAGCTGCCAATCTGTGCCCAGGCAGCTGCCCACTCCAATGCCTACCACTGCCAGTGCCACCAGGGATGCCTGTCAGTGCCTCATATCAGTGCCGTGTATCAGTGCCCACCAGTACCACGTATCAGTGCCCAGCAGTGCCGCCTATCAGTGCCCAGCAGTGCTGCCTATCAGTACCCATCAGTGCCGCCTATCAGTGCCACCCTATCAGTGCCCAGCAGTGCCGCCTTTCAGTGCCCATCAGTGTTGCCTATCAGTGCCCATGAGTGCCAACCAGTGCCACCCATGAGTGCCCATCAGTGCCGCCTATCAATGCCCATCAGTGCTGCATATCAGTGCCACCCATCAGTGCCGCCTACCAGTGCCCATCAGTGCCGCCTATCAGTGCCCATCGTCAGTGCCCATCAGTGCCCACTCATTGGTGCCACCTCATCGGTGCCGCCGTATCAGTGCCCATCAGTGAAAGAGAAAACTTACTTATTTTCAAATTTTTTTTAACAGAAACAAAAGCAAAACTTTTATTTTTTTCAAAATTTTCGGTCTTTTTTTATTTGTTTAGCAAAAAATAAAAACCGCAGAGGTGATCAAATACCACCAAAAGAAAGTTCTATTTGTGGGAACAAAATGATAAAAATGTAGTTTGGGTACAGTGATGGATGACCGCGCAATTGTCATTCACACTGCGACAGCACTGAAAGCTGAAAATTGGTCTGGGCAGGAAGTATAAGTGCCCTGTATTGAAGTGTGCATAAGTGCACACTTATGCAACCATATTATTTTATTTTTACTTTCCTCCACCTAAAAGATTTCAGTTTGTTTTTAATTTTGTTTTCATTTTAACAGGGGTGTGTAGACTTTTTATATCCACTGTATATGTATATGGGGGGGGGGCATGGCAATGGAGACTGATATACATGTTATGTTCATGTCTAATGAAGTATAATTAATAGCTATATTTTCTTTTGGATAGGCCACCTCTAATTGTGGTCAAGACATTGAGATCTTGAAGCAGCAAATTTTGCGAAACGCGTTGACCTCTTGACACACTTACAATAGAGTCAATATTACAGTAACCAATTGGCCTATAATATCTGTACTGAACCAATGTTTTTGTGGTTTTATGAATAATATGTTATGTATTGATTTTAACTTTTGTAATAAAAACAATATTATAGAAATTGTTGGTTATCATCCTCTCTAGTACCATTATAGTCCGTTCAGCTGTTCTCTACAAAATTTCTAGTATAAAATAGGGATGAGGTACCAATATAGCCCATAATTCCTTGTATCTGCAGTATATTGAACTGTGTCAGGGAACTTTTACTGCAGTATATTGAAGTGTGTTAGTGCACCTTTACTGCAATATATTGAAGTTTGTTAGTGCATTTTTACTGCAAAATATTGAAGTGCGTTAGTGCAATTTTACTGCAGTATATTGAAGTGTGTCTGTGTAGTGAGTACACAAGTAAAAGTGCACCAAACACTACTTTCCATTGATTAAAGTGCATCCAAGTACACATTTCCCTATCTCTATTACATTTCGCTAATAAGCCCCCCCCCATAATGTTTGGGAGACCATCAAGGAGAGGCAGATGTTCCCTTGGCACTGTGAGGGTGCCAGATGCATTTGTGTCCACAGGCAAAGGTGGAAGTGGCCTGTCCTCAGACAGGGCACCATTTTGTCTGTTGTAGTGATGTTGCCAGTGCTATCCAGCCACAGCATGCAGAGGGGGTGGTGAACTGGCTTACTAAACCAGCCTCACCCTCCATATTCTCTATCACTGTCAGGAGACTAGTAGACCAGACTGTGCACAGAGATAACCCAAAACGCATGTAAGTGAATAAATAATATTTATTAAAATAGGTGATAATTCAGAAAATACAAACAGTGCAAAATCAACACAACAATATATACAGCAAGGGGCAATACCGGAATCACAGATGTCAGCCAGGCCAGGGTCATACAGAGCAGGTCAGCAGGAACAAGGGATATACCAGAAACATAAACGTTTAGCCAAGCCAAGGTCATACACAGGAGATAAGCAACTGAACAAGGGCAGGTTAGGAGAGGGAGATAATGGAAGGGATAGGATACAGGCTCAGGAGCAGGTTCAGGTTCAGGTTTACAGGATAACAGGATAACAGGTCAGGGCGCAAGGAAAAAAGATACCAAGGCAAGCCTATGAGGGCTTGCCGGGTATTTATAAGGCTGTGGTAATTGACCTCATGTTACAGCTGAGCGCAGAGTGTGCTGTTTGCTCCACACTGCCGGAGTGCACCCGCTGGTGGACACCGGTACTACGGCCCAAGGATGCAACAGTGCCACCAGCAGGAGAGACCTCTTACTACAGGTCCCAGGTGTTGGAAGACACCCGCTGGTGGACACTGGTACTGCGATCCAAGAGACCGATAGCGCCACCAACGGATAAACCCTCTCATGACAGTACCCCCCCAAAGGAGCGGCCTCTGGACGCTCCAACAAGGTGAAATTGTCCAAAGTTCAAGGCCTCAAACCGAACAACAGATGAGGGCACATCAGGCTGGGCATCGGGTACATCAAACTGGACAGTGGGTACATCTGAGAAGACAGCGGGCACATCCGGGCACATCCGGGCAGACAGCAGGCACATCCGGGCAGACAGCGGGCACATCCGGGCAGACAGCGGGCAGGAATACACCAAGCTGGGCAGCGGGCACTTCAAGCTGGTCAGCAGGCATGGGCACTTCGAGCTGGGCAGCGGGCACTTTGAGCTGGGCAGCGGCATGTCAGTCTGGGAAGCTGGCACATCAGGCTGGGAAGCTGGCACATCAGGCTGGAAGGCAGGCACTGGGACAATAGGCTGGAAAGCAGGCACATCAGACTGGGAAGCTGGCACATCAGACTGGGAGGCAATCTTCGAGACATCAGGCTGGAGGGCAGGCACTGAGACAACAGACTGGGAAGCTGGCACATCAAACCGGGAAGCTGGCACATCAAACTGGGAAGCTGGCACATCAGGCTGGGAAGCTGGCACATCAGGCTGGAAGGCAAGCTTCAAGACATCAGGCTGGGAAGCTGGCACATCAAACTGGGAAGCTGGCACATCAGGCTGGTAGGCAGGCATTGAGACATCAGGCTGGGAAGCTGGCACATCAGACTGGGAAGCTGGCACATCAGACTGGAAAGCTGGCACATCAGACTGGAAGGCAATCTTCGAGACATCAGGCTGGAGGGCAGGCACTGAGACAACAGACTGGGAAGCTGGCACATCAAACTGGGAAGCTGCCACATCAAACTGGGAAGCTGGCACATCAGGCTGGTAGGCAGGCATCGAGACATCAGGCTGGAAGGCAAGCTTCAAGACATCAGACTGGGAAGCTGGCACATCAAACTGGGAAGCTGGCACATCAGACTGGGAAGCTGGCACATCAGACTGGAAGGCAGGCATCGAGACATCAGATGGAAATGCAGACACCGAGACATCAGGCTGAAAGGCAAGCTTCGAGACATCAGGCTGGAAGGCAGGCATGAAGACATCAGACTGGGAAGCGGGCACATCAGACTGAAAAGCGGGCACCGAGACTTCAGGCTGGAAGGCAGGCATCAAGGCATCAGACTGGAAAGCAGGCACATTAGACTGGAGAGCGGGTACATCAGACTGGAAGGCTGAGACATCCGGCTGGAAGGCAGGCATCGAGACATCCGGCTGGAAGGCAGGCATCGAGACATCTGGCTGGAAGGCAGGCATCGAGACATCCGGCTGGAAGGCAGGCACATCAGACTGGATAGCAGGCACCGAGACTTCGGGCTGGAAGGCAGACATCAGGACAGACTGGACAGTGGGCACATCAGACTGTGAGGCAAAGACATCAAGCTGGGAGGCAGGCGCCGAGACATCAGGCTGGAAGGCAGGCATCAGGACATCAGACTGGAAAGCAGGCACATTAGACTGGAAGGTGGGCACATCAAGCTGGAAGGCAGAGACATCAGGCTGGAAGGCAGAGACATCAGGCTGGAAGGCAGAGACATCAGGCTGGAAGGCAGGCATCAGGACATCAGATGGGGAGGCAGGCATATCAGACTGGATAGCAGGCACATCAGACTGGGAAGCAGGCGCCGAGACATCCGGCTGGATGGCAGGCACCGAGACATCCGGCTGGAAGGCAGGCACCGAGACATCCGGCTGGAAGGCAGGCACCGAGACATCCGGCTGGAAGGCAGGCACCGAGACATCCGGCTGGAAGGCAGGCACCGAGACATCCGGCTGGAAGGCAGGCATCGAGACATCCGTGCAGTTTGTATGTAGGTGCAGGGCTGTAAGAAAAGAAAGTAACTGGGCAGAAGGAAGACCAAGGAACTGTAGCTGGAGGAGGGTTTTGTGGGACTGTTACAGGTGGAGGAGAAGAGACAGGTGGATTGAAGGCAGGATAGGTGCTACGCTTGGAGACTGGGTAGTAGTATTTGGTAGGGGGCTGATTAAACTGGGCTGTAGCTGAGGTTGTCATAGGAGATGGGGAGATAGATTTTTGGGAAGGCAGATGATTAATGGCAGGGCTGGAATATTGTGGCTTAGCTAAAGACAGGAGATCTGACCATGCCTGCAGCACAGGTTGAACAAACGCTGATTCAAACACAGCCTGACTAACCAAGGATTGCACCGACTGGATGCAATTAGACAACACCTGCTGTGAACAGGAGGAATAATGTTCCATGAAATAGGCTGGATCATCCTCTAACAACCAAACCAGTGATTCAACTTGGCCATAATTGAAGGGGGGAGAAAAATCATCGCTTCCTTTGGGAATGCATGACAGGGCTGGTTTTGCACATAACTGGATCAGGGGCTGAACATCTTCAAATGACATATACCCTTGATCCACTAGGGAATGAGCTGATCGGATAGTTTCCATCAGCTGGTCACTAGTCCACCCTTTTAAAATCTGGCGACAATATTCACCATCCTCTTCTGCTAGCAGAGAATAATAAATTATTTCATTGAAATCCATATTAGCAGACCCGACAAACCAGGATGGTTTCCTCAATGCAGTCACGTCTGGTCAGGGATGGCCTTGGTATACTGTCAGGAGACTAGTAGACCAGACTGTGTGGACTGCACAGAGATAACCCAAAACGCATGTAAGTGAATAAATAATATTTATTAAAATAGGTGATAATTCAGAAAATACAAACAGTGCAAAATCAACACAACAAACCCACTACAAACAACAATATATACAGCAAGGGGCAATACCGGAATCACAGATGTCAGCCAGGCCAGGGTCATACACAGCAGGTCAGCAGGAACAAGGGATATACCATAAACATAAACATTTAGCCAAGCCAAGGTCATACACAGGAGATAAGCAACTGAACAAGGGCAGGTTAGGAGAGGGAGATAATGGAAGGGATAGGATACAAGCTCAGGAGCAGGTTCAGGATAACAGGATAACAGGATAACAGGATAACAGGATAACAGGATAACAGGATAACAGGATAACAGGATAACAGGATAACAGGATAACAGGATAACAGGATAACAGGATAACAGGATAACAGGATAACAGGATAACAGGTCAGGGCGCAAGGAAGAAAGATACCAAGGCAAGCCTATGAGGGCTTGCCGGGTATTTATAAGGCTGTGGTAATTGACCTCATGTTACAGCTGAGCGCAGAGTGTGCTGTTTGCTCCACACTGCCGGAGTGCACCCGCTGGTGGAGACCGGTACTACGGCCCAAGGATGCAACAGTGCCACCAGCAGGAGAGACCTCTTACTACAGGTCCCAGGTGTTGGAAGACACCCGCTGGTGGACACTGGTACTGCGATCCAAGAGACCGATAGCGCCACCAACGGGTAAACCCTCTCATGACAATCACCCAAGCAGAGACTAGTGGACAGTCAACCGAAGCTGCCAGAGCAGCTTATTCTGTCAACTTGTCCACAGCTACTCCTGCCATAGCCCCAGCATCATGCATGGAGGAATCAGCTGAGTTAATTTAACACAGCGTCAGCTACTTGAACCTTGATTATGCACAGGAATTACTTGATTCTGATGTTGGTTCTGAGGTTGAGGAAGGTAGGAACATGAACCTACAGAGAGGAGAGAACACTGGTAAACAACAAATTGGCAGTCATGTTCTCCCAGCCGCAGCATATTGCCATGTTGGCTCCAGTGAAGATGAGGATGGAAGGGATGATGATGAGGTCACTGACGCGACTTGTGTGCCATATAGAGCAGAGGAGGAAAGTGAGGGTGAGGCACAACCCCAACGAGGCAGCCCTCATGGAAGAGTAGAGAGCAGCCCCCCTATTGCATCACATTGTGAAGCCGTTATCTCCTGGCCCACTTCCCACAGCTCAGCTGTCTGGGCCTTTTTAAGCACATGTGCAGTTGATCGCATTGTTGAAATTTGTAAACTTTGCCTCAAGCAGATCAAACGTGGCAAAAACACCAGCCATTGGGTACCAATTGCTTGACAATCTCCCACCACTCAGTCCGTTGGCAAGAGCACCTAAAAGCCATACAAAAGGGATGCAATTCCGCTTCTCCTCAATCCTCACCATTCAGGTCTGTCCCCGCTATATCTCATGACCTCTCAGCAGCCTCCACTGAGAGGGATGATGGTATAGCGAAGGGTGTCACAGGTCCTTGCAGCACATCCTCCAGCAGCACACCACCAGCTGTAAAGTATAGCAGGAACATTTCTCTGCCCCAGCTGCTACAGCAGGCTTTACAACTCCTAACCTTCCATCTGGTGGATTCTGCCCCCTTCTGTGAATTTTCATTATGTGCTGTACAACAGCAAGTTCCTAGTTGCTGTTTCTTTTCATGTAAGGCCATCCCAGCTCTGCACCATCACATGGAAGGCAACAATGTGGCATTGTTTGGCAAGGCAGTCAGCCACAAGGTCCACGTTACTGCTGACACGAGGTCCAGCAACCATTATCGGGGACGATATATTTCATTCACAGCACACTGGGTAACTCTACTTGCAGCTTGGAAGGATGCAGGACAGGGCTTAGTGCTGCAGCTTGTTTTGTCGCCAAGTCGCCATACACCTGGTGTTGATGCAAGATTTGTCATCTCCACCCCCCCCACTCCTCCTCCATGCCCTCCTCTGTTGAATTGTCCTATAAACCACCAGTACCCCCTAAGCATTCAAGGGGCAATTCAATGAGTCAGGCTAAAAGATGCCATGCAGTGTTTCAGTTGAGCTGTCTAGGAGACAGGAGCCACACCCAAGCAGAGATTCTTTTCAGCTCCGCAGGGGCAAGCCCACAGGTGGTTCACGCCACCCCAGCTGGAGCCAGGAATGGTGGTGTGCGATTATGGCACTAACCTCCCATCCGCCCTTCGACAGTGAAAGTTGACACATGTACCATGCCTAGCAAATGTCCTCAATTTGGTGGTGCAGCGTTAAACAGGTACCTAGGGTTGGAAGATCTGCTAAAGCAGTGGTCATCAACCCTGTCCTCAGGGCCCACTAACAGGCCAGGTTTGCAAGATAACTGAAATACATCACAGGTGATATCAGTGATTGCAGTATTCTAGTCTGCATCTCCCTAAGGTAATACATAAAACCTGGCCTGTTAGTGGGCCCTGAGGACAGGGTTGATGACCACTGTGCTAAAGCATACACAGCCAGTGCTCGGTTTGCTGAAATTCAACAGGAATTCCACCTGCACGTAAACCACCTGATTTGTGACATGCCTACCAGGTGCTCAACGTGGTAATGCTGCATCGGCTGCACAAGCAGCAGAGGGCCGTCATCGAGTACCTGTGTAAGTATGATACAATGAAAGGGCAGCTCATCTTTTTGTCCCCATGCCAATGGCTGCTGATAAAGGATGCATGCACTGTACTGTCACCATTTGAGGTGGCAACAGGGATGGTGAGCTGTGACAATGCTTGCATCAGTGACACAATCCCTCTTATCTTCTTGCTGGAGCAGAGTCTGCGTGGACAGGGACCAGGACATTATGGACAGGGCACTCGAGGCAGAGCAGCGGGAGGAAGAGGACTTCCTTTTCTCTCAAGACCTGCTTTATGCAGACACGATTCTTGCGAGGTCACAGTACACACAAGAGGAGGGGGGAAGGAGGAGGATTCTGGCGGCTGTGGAGGCATTAAAGCAGAGGAAAGACATACGTCAAATCAAATCTTTAAGGGATACTAAAGTCCTGGGGGTTTTTTTGTTTAAAAATAACAAACATGTTATACTTACCTGCTCTGTGAAGTGGTTTTGCACAGAGCATCCCAGATCCTCCTCTTCTCAGGTCCCTTGCAGGCTCACCCTCCCCCCTCCCTCCTGCAGAGTGCCCCCCACAGCAAGCAGCTTGCTATAGGGCACCAGAGCCGAGTCACTGTTCTGTGTGTCCATTCAAGAAAAACACAATAAGTGTAGCGCTAATGAAATAAATGTCCAATGTGGAAAAAACGTATTAAATTAATACTTTGAATGTAAACCATAAAAAAGTCATCCGTATATATATAAATATGGAGTCTTCAAAGAACTGAACACTTCAAGGAGATATGTACGGCATCTGAGATGAAAATAAACACACCACCACCTAGAGATGAAGAGGCTTACCAGATGGGATGGACCCAAAGGGCATACGCCGAGTTGGGTCAGATAAGGCTTAGGTGGTGAGTGACTTGGGATGACCGGGAGACGATGCTTGTGGATTGACCCGCTTGATGATGTATCCCTACCCGACGCGTTTCATCTTCCCAGACGACGTCTATGAAGACGAAACGCATCGGGTAGGACCCCACTGTCGCCACTTTTTCTCTCAGCGCTGTTTTATTTGGATTTACATGTGAGTGTATATCTCTTTATTTTAATCAATTAATTTTTTTTACGGATTCACACTATGTGGCCATTCCTTCCTTTTCCCATTTGTCCACACCATCGTTTGGCTTTTTAACTTCATTCCGAGGGATACGATAACGCCTGGCTTGTTTCATCTATATCACCCCCCCTGGTTCCGGCACCCACCGTTCAGAGGGATACATCATCAAGCGGGTCAATCCACAAGCATCGTCTCCCGGTCGTCCCAAGTCACTCACCACCTAAGCCTTATCTGACCCAACTCGGCGTATGCCCTTTGGGTCCATCCCATCCGGTAAGCCTCTTCATCTCTAGGTGGTGGTGTGTTTATTTTCATCTCAGATGCCGTACATATCTCCTTGAAGTGTTCAGTTCTTTGAAGACTCCATATTTATATATATACGGATGACTTTTTTTATGGTTTACATTCGAAGTATTAAATTAATAGGTTTTTTTCCACATTGGTCATTTATTTCATTAGCGCTACATTTATTGTGTTTTTCTTTCTTGTAATACCTTGTTGGTTGTGTTAGCTGCTTGTTCCTTTTCTTTTTAGGGCAGCGCAGAATTGTTTTGTATATATTTCCTTCTGTGTGTCCATTCAGACATGGAGCCAAGGCTCAGCCCCGTACCCTCTCTCTCTTCTTTGGCTCACTTTGATTGACAGCAGCCGGAGCCAATGGCACCCACTGTGTGTCTCAGCCAATGAGGAGGGAGAGTCCCAGACAGCCAAGTCTCTCATGCAACATCACTGGATCGCAATGGGGCTCAGGTAAGTATTAGGGGGGCTGAGAGGGGCTGCTACACACAGAAGGTTTTTTATCTTAATGCATTAGATAAAAACTTTCTGCCTTTAGAAGCACTTTAAGAGATGTTTTTCCATCCCCAGAACCCTTGGGAGTAGTACGTGGCTGTGAGGAGGCAGTTCCAGATACTTGGGATAGATAAAATATTATAAAATATGTGGCGCTACCTCAGCCTAAGTGCAACAACTGATCAAAGAGCAATACGCAAAAAATAATATAAATAGTGCAATGATATACTATGATGCAATAATAAATGGTCAATAAATGACATAACCAATGATCAATAAAATAAAAATAAGTATGAAACCACTGATAGTGATACAGTGCAATAAGCAATAAAATAAGCCCATTCACGAAAGTGCAATGTACATAAAAGTGAAAAAACAATGTGCAAAAAAAAGGGAACTAGTGACACATGATAGCAAGTAATAAATGTCCAAACAGGATAATGATAATAAGTAAAAAGTAAAAAGTGCAGTCCAAAGAAGCATGCAATGCGACTCCCAATACCAGCATGATTCAATCTTCTGAGGGTAATAAAAAAGTGCAAGTGCAGTGAACAATCACTGTGGCAACAAGTGTCTGCTGCTAAATGTGTTCATCCAATCATGTTCCAGAGTGCGGCAACTGTTTCCCCCAGCCTCTCACCTGTAGTAGCGGCCCCCAATGGGCCGAATCGAGCGTGAACCAACAAGTAGTAAAACTGTATGCAAGGGATCAGCTTCTGGTAGTGGTATCAGCTCCCGGAGGGCACACGTAATCGAGCCAAAGATGGCACTCTCTCACACTCAACAGATGTCCTCAGATGGATGATGAAAAGAGAAGAAGTAGCTCCATAGTGCAGTATTTAAAATATTTATTCCAAAAAAAATGTAGCAACTTACATAAAAGATCAATACGATCAGCAGTAAAAAAAATTATTATTTTTTATGCTACTCATATCTATTATGCCTTTTGAAGAGGTCTTCCACTGTTTAGTATTTACATAGATTCGAGTTGGTTTGATTATCCGCTGTAGCCATGACAGCGGCTGCTACTATTTATACTGGCCGTTCGACACCTGACTCCTTGACCCCTTGAAAAAAGTCATGTGTGTTGTGACGCAACGCGCCAGGGAGGAGCCAGGTGCCGCTGCTTCCAGGTACGGCCGAACCCGGAAGCTTCTGCTTTTACTGCTGATTGTATTGATCTTTTATGTAAGTTGCTACTTTTTTTGGAATAAATATTTTAAATACTGCACTATGGAGCTACTTCTTCTCTTTTCATCAGGACATCTGTTGAGTATGGGAGAGTGCCATCTTTGGCTCGATTACGTGTGTCCCCCGGGAGCTGATACCACTACCGGAAGCTGATCCCTTGCATACAGTTTTACCACTTGTTGGTTCACGCTCGATTCGGCCCATTGGGGGCCGCTACTACAGGTGAGAGGCTGGGGGAAACAGTTGCCGCACTCCGGAACATGATTGGATGAACACATTTAGCAGCAGACACTTGTTGCCACAGTGTTTGTTCACTGCACTTGCACTTTTTTATTACCCTTAGAAGATTGAATCGTGCTGGTATTGGGAGTCGCATTGCATGCTTCTTTGGACTGCACTTTTTACTTTTTACTTATCATTATCCTGTTTGGACATTTATTACTTCTTATCATGTGTCACTAGTTCCCTTTTTTTGGCACATTGTTTTTTCACTTTTATGCACATTGCACTTTCGTGAATGGGCTTATTTTGTTGCTTATTTCACTGTATCACTATCAGTGGTTTCATACTTATTTTTATTTTATTGATCATTGCTTATGTCATTTATTGACCATTTATTATTGCATCATATTATATCATTGCAATATTTATATTATTTTTTGCGTATTGCTCTTTGATCAGTTGTTGCACTTAGGCTGAGGTAGCGCCACATATTTTATAATATTTTATCTATCCGAGTTATGTGAGTACACTGTTTTATGCTGGCGGCTCCTCGTTTAGCTTATTAGTTAGTGTGGTTTTGCGCACTAGTTTTGTTTTCTGTAGTTCCAGATACTGTAATCCTTAGTGACCCCAGGGACTCTGCTTCTCATGCCTCTGCAAACTTGTTCCCTCATTCTTCAATGCCTGCAAAAGGACCAAGAATTTGTGGCATCAAGGCGAAGGATCACTATTGGTTGGCAACCCTGCTTGACCGTTGTTACAAGGGGAAAGTCTGGGAACTCACCCTGTCCCCACGGAGGAAGCAGAGGATGAAATATCTTGAGGATACCTTAAAGAGGAGTTTATGTAATGCCTTTCTAGACTCCTGTAGGTTACAGTCCCATGGAAAAGCTAGTTTTGAGGCTTCTGTTGGTCAAGACAGGAGCAGTGGAGAAGGGGGCCACCTCAGTGATGCATTTCAAAAATGTTTTTAGTCCTTGGTGCCCATGGCCGTATGGTGGGAGATTATCTAGGGGTGAATACAGACATGGAGAGCTTTCCAGTTGACGATCCTCTGGGTTACTGGGTCCTGAGAATAGACCACTGGCCAGAACTTGCCCAGAATGCAATTGAGCTTCTGGGTTGCCCTGCATACAGCGCGCTTTCCAAACGGGCATTCAGTGCTGCTGGAGGTTTTGTGACAGATAAAAGAGCGTGTTTGTCCACAGACAGCTGAAATTTTATCAAAATGAATCAGTCCTGGATTAGCAGCAGCTATCAAGCCCCTGATGCTGTTCTCACCTATTTAAGTGTTTTTTGGATCTGGAATCTCTGCAAGACCATCTATGCTACCTAGCTTTGTGGGTGTTAATTTTATCTGGAAGAATTTTTTTGTTATAGGTTTTATGGGCACAATTAACACCCAAGGACCAAATTTTTCTGCACCTGTTTGGCTTTATAAATGTCATTTTTGCTGCAGCATGTGCCACTTTACAGGCAGACTAAGGGGACCCCCCAGGCACTATATTTTAAAGGAATTTTTCATTTTTTTAATTTCACTTTAAGCATCAGTAAATCACTGCTCATATAAAAATTAACTTTCCTGTCGCATCATGGCAGCATACACTTTGGGTTGTGACTCCGCCCTCGCAACCTGATAGGACCACATAACTATAAGTTGCAGAGAGGGCCCCCGCCCCAGTATTCTCTTATTTTTCCTCACCTGTCAGGACCGAATGGATTAAGAAGCACCCCCTTACCGCCTCGCCCCAGCCAGGTTCTAGCCTCTCCTGGGTGGAAGTCCTTACCTGTACAGCCTCTAAATGAGCTAGTTGGAAGGAACCCCGCTCTGGTGATCTCAGGGGTATATCTGCGGCTCCAGTATGAACCTTAAATAGGCTTAGTAGTTTTGCAGCGGCCTTCGAATATTTTAATCACTCTCACTAAGGTTTCTGTGCCTTGTAGTACTTCAATGGCTCCCTGCAGTGCACCGAGCGTCTCAGTGCTTCCGTGCAAGCGCAGTACACGGCCTCAGGGCATCCTTCTCGTTCTACCAGGCTCCAAGATGGCGCCGAGAGTTGCGCGGCACTACTGTGCATGCGCGAGCGGGACGCGACCTCAGCGGCCAGGGCGGTAGTTTTAAAAAGCCTCTGATGCTGTTTTCTCTGCTCCTGCCTGTTCCCTGTAAGTTTTGGCTACTTTTGTGCTCCGACCGCAATCCTGGTATATTCCCCTTCTGGGTGAGTAGCTGTCCTATTGCATGCCCATTTCTCTGCCTTACTCTGCATGTTCTTACCTTCCTGTCTCTCTTAGGTGAATCACTCTTTCTCCCTATGGAGGCCGCTGCCCCAGCAGATCACCATCAGCCTAATAGGTAAGGGGGGAGGAATCCTTTTGGTAAGTAGTGAAGATTAAAAAAAGAGAGCAGGATTCCACTAATGCTGCCTAAATTGGTCAGCCCTATCAGGTCCTCAAGATCATCCAAATCAAGACGAAGAGAGACTTTGCACAGGAGAAGC
The DNA here is from genome assembly GCF_042186555.1 of Aquarana catesbeiana. NCBI lineage: Eukaryota > Metazoa > Chordata > Amphibia > Anura > Ranidae > Aquarana > Aquarana catesbeiana. The sequence goes on from NC_133330.1 coordinate 131,528,249, forward strand.
CGCTCCAGCCACAGGCGAAGCCGCTCACGTGGAAGAAGTCGCTCAGGCCACAGGGGAAGTCTCAGAAGGAGTCAATCCTACTCAAGGCATAGCCACTCCTATCGCAGAAGACACTCGGCACGCAGACGCCAGTCACTTGTGCACCCCTCCCGTCCTGTAGGGAACGCTTGCTGGGTATGTGGGGCCACAGCTCTCCCAGATAAACTGGCTTGTCGCAGATGCATTGACAAAGCCACCAAGGGGAAGGAGCCAGACACCATAAAACCTACTGGAGTCTCAACTCCGCAAGTCTCAACTCGCGATGCAGAGTTTACAGTCCAAAGTGCCTCATCCACTCATCCCAGTACATCAAGGGAACTCTTGACAATGAAGAGCTGGAAATATCAGCCGGATTCGATTTTTCGCTAATAGAGGCTTTTGTTAAATCGGTCAAGGAAGAGATAAACTGGGAGGAACCCAAAGAGACCCAGCAGAAACAGAGGAAATATTTCCCAAATCTTAAAAGAGTTCCAGAGACTTTTCCGTTCATCGACGAGTTAGATGAGCTGATTAAGGAGGAATGGCAGAACCCTGAAAAGAAGACTAGTCTAACCAACAAACTTACCAAATTGTACCCGCTCAAGGAGCCCAATGTGTCCCCTTTGGTTTCCCCCCCAGTAGTAGACGCATCCTTGATGCGTCTAGCCAGACATGTGACGCTCCCTATCGGGGACACAGTGACGTTCAGAGACGTGCTCGATAGAAAGGTTGACACTGACCTTAAAAGAGCTTACCTATTTGCAGGAGGCGCTTGCAGACCAGCCGTGGCATTGGCTGCGGTGGGAAGAGCTATCTCCAGTTGGTCCTCAGGCACCGCAAAACTCGTTGCTGAGGGCGCAGACCAAGAACAGATAGTCAAGGCGCTTTTAAGAACTTAGCCTTGCAGGGGATTTTGTAGTGGAGGCTTCGGTTGACACTATTAGATCCGCATCAAGGTCCATGCTGGCCTCCGTAATGGCCAGAAGGGCACTATGGCTAAAGCCCTGGTCAGCAGACCCCACCTCTAAATCCAACTGGTGCCGAATCCCGTTTGATGGGGAAAACCTCTTCGGGACGAAGTTAGATACAGCAATTTCAAAAGTGACGGAAAGTCAAGCCTAATCCCATCGGACAAAAGGCCGAAACAGCAGAGACCGCCTCCCTTCAGACGCAATCTCCCAGAGAGATACAGGGATGCAAAAACCTATAGGCCCGGGAAGGAATATAGAAGGAGTTGGAAGAACCCTCAGACGTCCTTCCTCAAATTCCAGAAACCCAAAACCCCTGCTTCTGGTGACCAGAAGTCCTTTTGAAGGTAAGCCCGCCCAGCCAGCGGTAGTGGGTGCCAGACTCACAAAGTTCAGGCTGGTTTGGGCGGAAACAATAAAAGACCCATGGACAGTGGCCACCATTCGATTCGGGCACAGATGGTCATTCAAAGTGCACCCCCCAAGGGATCAGTTCTACTCAAACTACCACCATCCCGGGAAAAAAAGCTGTCATTAATCCAGTACATCCAGGATCTTCTCCAAAAACAGGCGATAGTGGAGGTTCCGCTAACACAAAGAGGCAAAGGCTTTTACTCCCCGCTTTTCTTAGTCAAAAAGAAGTCAGGGGATCTGCGTCCAGGCTTGGACCTGCAAAACCTCAACCGATCAATCCGGATAGAGTCGTTCAAAATGGAAAGCCTACAGTTGATCCTCCAAGCAATAAACCTTGGAGATTGGATGCTTTCAATCGACCTCCAGGATGCATATCTGCATATCCCCATCCACGGCGCATTCCAGAAATTCCTTTGTTTTACCTTAAACCATCGGCACTTCCAATTCCAAAGCCTCCCGTTCGGGATTTCTACTGCACCCAGGACATTTATGAAGGTCCTATTTCCCGTAATAGCCTACTTGAGAGAAAGAGGACTAAGGGTCCACCATTACCTGGACGATATCCTGCTTCTCTCAGATGGCCAAGAGTCTCTCATCCAACATCGGGAAATGCTGGTCTCCACGCTGCAGAGTCTAGGGTGGCTGATAAATTGGAAGAAAAGCAATATCCAGCCCACCCAGAGAATGGTCTTCCTGGGAGCTGAACTGGACACCAGGGCGAACACAGTGGAGCTCCCACCGGAAAAAATCCCTCCCCTAATCCAGATAATGAGAAAGTCAATCTCAGCCACAACATTACCAGCCAGAGCTGGCCCAGTATCTTAGGCTCATTGTCAGCGACCATTCCAATGGGCACAATGGAACTCAAGACCCCTCCAAATCTCCTTTCTGTGCCAGTGGGATGACATGTCAATGTCCCAGCCAATCTCCATCTCAGAGGAGGTCAAGCAATCGCTACGATGGTGGACACGGCCTCACAACTTCAAGAGATGCAAGCACATAGTCACACCTCTTCAGGAGATAGTAACCTCAGATGCCAGCCTGGAGGAGTGGGGGGCACACTATCAGAACTACGCGGCTCAGGGCCACTGGCCATTCAGGACACAGGACTCAGTTTCAAATATTCTGGAAATTAAGGCAGCATTTCAAGCTCTCCTGGCCTTCAGCCCTCACTTGAGGGGGAAGCAGGTCCTTCTCAGAATGGCCAACAGAGTGGCTGTCGCCTACATCAACAGGCAGGGGGGCACCAGAAGCAGCTCCATGATGCAGGAGGTCCGTCCTGTTTTAGAATGGGCACAGCTGAACCTGTCAGACTTGAGGGCGGTTTACGTCCCGGGAGCTCAGAACCTCTTGGCCGACTCACTAAGCAGGAGCTTCACCTCCAACAAAGAGTGGCCTCTGAGTCCCCAGACATTCGCTCTCATATCTCGGACCTGGGGATCTCCAGATATAGATCTTGCAGCAACACCAGCAAACACAAAATGCCAGAGATTCTTGTCAAGAATTCCCTTTCCTTCAGCAGAGGGAACAGATTGCCTCCAACACCCCTGGGGTTTCCGCCTGGGCTACATCTTTCCACTGACTCCCCTCATAGCTTGGTTCCTTCTAAGGCTTAAGAGATCAACGGCATTAGTAATAGCAGTGATCCCTTTTTGGCCGAGGAGGCCATGGTTCACTACCCTCCTGCAACTGAACATGGCAGACCCGCTCCTTCTCCCGTTATCGGCGGACCTGCTCTCCCAGGACCTTCTACTTCAGCCGAACCCAGAGAAGCTACATTTGATGGCTTGGAGGCTGAAAGGGCTAAGTATTTAGATCAAGGCAGTTCCCAAAAGGTGGTTGATACCTTACTCCAGGCCAGAAGATCTACCACCAACACCTACAGAAGGGTCTGGGAAAAACTTGTCGCCTTCACTCAGCAGCAAGGCTGGGAATCATCCTTTCCTTCGGTATCACAGATTCTGGAGTTTCTACAGTCAGGCCTGGAAAAAGGCCTTAGGTCAAGCACCCTGAAGGTCCAAGTGTCGGCCCTATCCACCTTGACAGGAGTGGGCACAAGATCCCCTTGTTATCCAGTTTCAGAGGGCCTGCCTAAAACTAAGGCCCCCCAGAAAACCTTCCTCCTTCCCAGTCTGGGACCTCTCAGTCGTTCTGGAATCCCTGTCTAAAGAACCTTTCTTCCGCTCGAAAACATCTCCCTCTGGGACCTAACACTAAAGGTTTAGTTCTTAATAGCCATAACATCAGCTAAAAGGGTGTCAGAGATGCAAGCTTTACTGGCTAGTGAACTGTACCTGATCGTTTACCCAGACAGATTAGTCCTGAGGCCTTCAGATCGCTTCATCCCCAAGGTATCCTCACCCTTTTATTTCAACCAGGAGATTAATCTCCCAGCGATTGTCACGGATCAGGGTGACCCTCATCCATTAGACGTCAGGGGCAACATCTTGGAGTACCTCTCGGCAACCAAATCCATCAGGAGAAAGGAGAGCCTTCTAATCATCCCGCGTGGCTTCAAGATTGGTCAGGCAGCATCCTCACGCACCATTGCGTCATGGCTAGTAAAGGCCATCAAGAAGGCTTATTCGTTAAGTAATCATCAGATACCTAAGGGCTTAAAGGCACATTCCACCAGGGCAGTGGCAACTTCCTGGGGGGCCTACTGTAGAGTCTCGGCGAAAACCATTTGCAGAGCGGCCACCTGGTCTTCCAGGAACACCTTCATGTCTCATTATAAGGTGGATTCCACTCGCTTATCCACAGCAGATTTCGGAAGAACCGTTATCCAGGCCAACTCTTCTATTCTTTGTTAATAAACGTAATTTGCATTCCCACCCAGTTTTGCGAGTTATTCCCCAAAGTGTATGCTGCCATGATGCGACAGGAAAACGGAAAATTGTATACTCACCTTTCCGTAAATTTTCCTTTCCTGTCACATCTTCATGGCAGCATACAATCACTCACCCTTCTGAGGTGATGTATATATACAGAGAATACTGGGGCGGGGGCCCTCTCAGCAACTTATAGTTATGTTGTCCTTTCAGGTTGTGAGGGCGGAGTCACAACCCAAAGTGTATATGCTGCCATGAAGATGCGACCGGAAAGGAAAATTACGGAAAGGTGAGTATACAATTTTCCGTTTTTTTACAAACATTTTTTTTATTGATACATGTCCCCCGGGGTCGTACCCGGACCCCCATACACTTTGTGGGCACTTTTGATTTTTCAAGTTTGGGGCCCATAGACTTCAATAGGGTTCGTTGTTTGGCTACGAACTTTTGCTCAAAATTTCAAATGTTCAAAAGTTCTGGCGCGAACCGAACCGGGGAGGTGTTCGGCCCATCTCTTCTATGGGCATGTTTCACATGCTAATAATAACTTTTCAATGCAAAGAAATAAACTATAGTTTTATTTTGTTTTGTTCCCACAGAAGCTGACAAACTTAGCTTATCTCTATTTGGCTAACAATCAGCTGGACAGTGTGCCACCAAATCTGCCTGAAAGCCTTCGGGTCATTCATCTACAGGTTTGTATACCCTTATGATTATATCTGTAAGTTTATAAATCCTTAAGATTACAAAACTCTTCTAGATAAATATTTTATTTACACATCTAGAACTGCACAATGTGGATAATGTCACATGGGCGCAGATTGTTGTATGTCTCTAGAACAACATTATGAGCATTTTTCACAACAGGGTTAAGGGTTGGGCTCCATTCACAAAGCGGTATCTTACCGCATCCGAGTATGCATAGTGTTTTTCAATAAGTTTTTTAGTATTCACTAAAAAATGCTACTAAAATACCGCATGAGTTATTTTATGAAGTCATGCGGTATTTTAGTAGTGGAAGCATGTGATAATTTCCCCCGTTGGTAGCTGTCACTAGCTGGTTGTTAAGGAGCGGGCATTCGCCACATACTTAACAACCGATGAGTCATCAGCTGAAAGTAAAAAATAAATGCTGGCAATTGGATCAATTGCTGCGCCAAAGTGCAATACTTTTTTATGAATGAGCAATTCGTTTAACCATTAAACGTTATTATTATTATTATTATTGAGGATTTATAAGCGCTTTACAACTTGCGGGTAGACAGTACAAATACAATACACTTTAATACAGGAGGAATCAGAGGGCCCTGCTCCTTAGAGCTTACAATCTAAAAGGGAAGGTCAAGAGGTACAAGAGGTAATAACTGTGCTGGTTGTGCTGATGGAGAAAATAAATGTACAGTTGTTAGGTGGGGGCCAGATAGCCTTCTCTGAAGAGATGAGTTTTCAGGGATTGTCTGAAAGTGGACAAAGTAGGAGAAAGTTGGACAGATTGGGGTAGAGCATTCCAGAGGTTGGGAGAGGCTCTGGAGAAGTCCTGAAGGTGAGCATGGGCAAGGGAGTTTGAGAGCAGGAGGTCTTGGGAGGAGCGAAGAGAATGATTAGGTTGGTATTTTGAGACTAGGTTAGTGATTTAGCTGGGGGCCAGGTTGTGGATGGCTTTGTAAGTTACAGTTAGTATCTTGAATTTCATTTGGTGGCTCAGTGGCAGCCAATGGAGGGATTGGCAGAGGGTTATAGCAGACGCTGAGTGGTTTGTGAGGTGGATGAGCCTGGCAGCAGAGTTCATGATGGACTGAAGTGGGGATAGCCTATTTAGAGGTAAGCCAATGAGGAGGCAGTAGTCAAGGCGAGAGATGACCAGGGATTGGATTAGAAGCTTTGTGGTGACATTGGTTAGGAAGGGGCGTATCTTGGAGATGTTGCGGAGGTTGAGGTGGCAAATTTTTGATAACGATAGGATGTGAGGCCGAAAGGTTAGTTTGAGTCCAGGATTACACCTAGGACCTTGGCGTGGGTGGACAAATTGATAGTTGAGCTGTTGAAATTGACAGGGAAATCAGGGGAAGTGGCACCTGGGGGAGGAAATATCATGAGCTTGGTTTTGGATAGGTTGAGTTTGAGGAAGTGATGTGACATCCAGGCTGATATGTCTGCTAGTAAGTTGGTGATGTATGAGGAGACAGATGGAGAGAGCTTGGGGGTGGAGAGATAGATTTGGGTGTCATCAGCATAGAGCTGATATTGAAAGCCATGGGAGGCAATCAACTGACCCAGGGAGGTGGTGTAGATTGAGAAAAGGAGAGGTCCAAGAACAGAACCTTGGAGGACCCCAACTTAAAAAGGAAGAGGAGAGGAGGAAGAATTGTAAGTGACACTGAAGGAGCGGCGGGATAGGTAGGATGAGAACCAGCGAAGAGTACAGCCACAGAGACCAAAGGAGTGGAGTTTGAGGAGGAGGGGGTGGTCCACTGTGTCAGAGGCAGCAGAGAGGTCCAGGAGAAGCAGTACAGAATAGTGTCCATTGGTTTTAGCCGTTAGTAGGCCATTTGAGAGTTTAAGGAGAGCATGACCAGTGTAGCCCAGATGTCCCCAACCTTCTTAAACTGCCCAACCACTCATACTTCACCAACCCCCTCTTACCATTCCAAATTAACCTGAATTTGGAGTATAACTGGCAATAGCAGCCTTTTATTAACAAAATATTAATAACTCAAAATTTTAACATCTGTAACGTCAACTTTTCATCCTCTGTCTGCTGGTCTTTGACGGCACCCCAAACTTCACACTTCTTCCACCTCTACACTGCGGGACCTTTTCTCCATGATAGGCATCCAGCCGTACCACCAGCTCGGAGACAACCCCCTTCCTGCAGTGCAACCATTACCGTATTCCAGCTAACTGTTCTACCGGAATACACCAGAGGGGCACATACTACCAATGAGCCCCCGAACACTTCCACTTGTATGTTTTCTGACACCATCAAAGACCAAAAACACCACCACAGCCCGCAAGGATAACACCTTAACCTTAAGGGCCCCTCCACACCTGCAGGGCCCGCTGAATCCCATCTTGCAGAACCAGTGCCCACAGGTCAATCCCCACTGCTGAGAGGTGAACCCCATCTCCTCTTAAATACAGGCCAACATTGGATTCCAACTCTATGTGTCGGGTGACCATGCCCCCATTCCTAGAAACAAATCTCCCCACAACTTTGTTCACTTTTATGCGAGCCTTGTTGAGCCCCGCTACCGATCGTGTAATGCGCCAAGTTTTCGGAGCAACGATGTGGGACCACAACAGCAGCATGTCAGGAAAAGCCATGCAGAGTTTCAGGAAGTATGATTTCACATCCAAAATCAGTTCTCTGATGGACCTGACCCCCAAATCGTTTCCCCCAACATGCAGCACCAAAATGTCTGGCAGCCGGTCCAGCCTGGCATAACGGTGCACTTCTGGCACAATCCTACCCCACATCATCCCCGGTATCCCCAGCCAGCGAATACAAGCCACCCTCTTAGAGATACCTGTCTGCCATCTGGTCTAACATCAGCTCTCCTGGCCCCCCAAAAGACATATGAATGCCCCATAATCCAGAAGAGGTCTATGTACACTCCATCTGAAATACAAATGACAGAACACTACATAGCACCAACACTATAACATTTTATCCGCACCACAGATGATGAACACAGAACAAACTGAAAGTACCCCTTTCCTCCCCCTGTGCATTCCCCCTACTCAGCCAAAAGATGCGGCCGAATGTACGTCCGAAATCTCTTTGATTCCCATCTTCCAATTCTCTTTTCTGCCACCTCATCCAACCCACACCGGGCAGCCTCTGTGGCCGCCCTGATGCGGAAGGAGTGCGAGGCGTATTGTGTGTAATCCAAACCCGCTGCCCAAAGGCTTTTCCGAAAAACTGCAACAAACTGAAAAATTAATAAATATGATAAATAAATTAATTAATAAATATTAATAAATATGACCCATCCCCGTGTATGAAGAATGGCCCTTCTGTGCCTGGGCGAACCACCAAGAACTCCCTCACCGCCCCCACCAGGCAATCCGGGGAACCCAGTAATGGAAACAGCTGCACGCTCACTCCTTTTCCCTTTTGGTCCGTTTTCGATCTCCGCAGCCGTAACAAGACCCTGTCATCCACACAATTCACGTCCCGGGCCATAAATCCACCTGCTACTTAGACGGGCTTATTAACTCCCCAATATGAAATGCCCCAAAGAACGCTAAAGAAAACGCCACCCTAAATAAAGAGAGCTCGTAGTCCAATGTACACAAGGATCCTAAATGCCCGCAAATGGCCTGAAGATTCTAAACCGAAACTGGACACCTAGTGTCCTTGTGCCTATGTACCTTCCTATAACCCTTAACTGTCTGTCGTCCCCAAAAATCCTTTGTGAAATCCGCCATGCCTTGTAACTTGGAGAAAAAGGCTAGACCAGCCAACTTCCGTTCAATGGTAGACACCGACCCCGTTCCATGTTTCGCGACACGAAATACAGAACCAGCAGCTTCACCTCAACACCCCCTTGTTCCACCCCTGCCTGTTGAACTGAACCAAATCATTCCTGCCATACCTTGGCATATGCCGCCCATGTAGACTCACTCACCGACCTTCTGATCCATCCCACGGTGACTCCAAGGCAATCTCCCATAGCCAACCCGGGCAAGGAATCCCTACCTTCTCTGCCAAAGGAGCCAACTCTCTAAACCTTTCCCACTGAAACCGAGATAAAGCATCAGCCAGAGTGTTCTCAACACCTGGCAGCTGAACAGCATATAGAAAGATGTTTATTTGCAAGCATCGCAGCACCAAGTGGGCTGACCAGGAATGCCCCCCGCAGCCGGCGCTCCCACCTCCATCTATGCCACGAGCCTCTGCGACTCCTCTTCCTTGGAGCCGGACAGCTCCCTTCAGACCATACTTCAGGAGCCTATGGTGTTGAACTCTGCAGCACCCCAGGCGAAAAGGACCTGGAGGCCGTGGATACCTGCCTTAGACCGCCCACCAGCACCGGACCCGCTTGCTGCTGTGCTGCTGCCCCCTCTTGTGGAGCCCTGGCCAGTTCTTCCCCCTCGTCTCCCTCTGCTCTGCACCCCTTCCGACCTGGCTTGTGGACCCCTCTGCACTCTGGAGCCACCAACCGTGTCTGGTGATGGCTCGGCGGCCGTGGCTGAACTTCTCCAACGACTAGCCTCCTCCCGCGTGGGAATCACCAGGTGTGGGGAGACCAGTGATCCTGGACCCTGCGACGCACGGGCAGGGATGAGGCATGATGGCGGCCTGTAGCCCCGCCCACCGAGCTCTTCCGGCAGAGAGGATTCTGACCAGATGGTCGCTTCAACGGGGGGCCCGACGGCTCCTGTGGGGGGCTCCTGGTGTGGCGCACATCTCTGGGGGAGGGCCCTGGTGAGAAACGCTCCAGAGGCCTAGACCTCTGAGCACATGCCGCCGCCAACCTCGATGAGGGAGGACACCTGGCCATGCAGCCATTCTGGTCCCCGAGTCGCGGCAGCCGCATGCAACAGCGCCAGAAGGAGGTCTATGTCAGCCATAATGTCTGAGGACAGCAGCGTGTGTATACTGCTTCCTCCTCTCTATCCCTTCCTCTGCTGTCCGGAAGTCCCCGCCTCCTTAAATAATGCTTCACCCCCTCAGTCTTTCTCAAACCGTTTTAACCCCTTCTTGTTACACTTTTCTTGTTTCACCATTTCGTTAACCTTTTGTTGTCTCCCCTTGCACACTGTCATGCCCGGCCCTGCACTACTTTCTTCTTTTCCTTTCCGTTTCGGGCCTCACTGTTTCTGTGGAGTGTTGATGCTATGCTATGATATATCCCCTGGTCTGTTTTCTCCCCTGAGTGCTACATGAGGATGTGTTGGAAAAACTCACTGTTGTAACCTTTAGAGAGTGCTACAGCGATGGATGAGTAATTGGACTCTTTTGGATTGATTCCCTACTGGAGTTTTTTTCAAACAAGCACATTTGACCTTCTTATGCCCTGTACACACGGTCGGATTATGTGATAGGACCTTGTTGTCAGAAATTCCGACCGTGTGTAGGCTCCATCACACATTTTCCATCGGATTTTCCGACACACAAAGTTTGAGAGCAGGCTATAAAATTTTCCGAAAATCGGAAATTCCGATCGTGTGTACACAAATCCGACGGACAAAGTGCCACGCATGCTCAGAATAAATAAAGAGATGAAAGGTATTGGCCACTGCCCCGTTTATAGTCCCGACGTACGTGTTTTACGTCACCACGTTTAGAACGATCGGATTTTCCGACAACTTTGTGTGACCGTGTGTATGCAAGACAAGTTTGAGCCAACATCCGTCGGAAAAAATCCTAGGATTTTGTTGTCGGAATGTCCGAACAAAGTCCGACCGTGTGTACGGGGCATACTGCTAAAGAATCAGTGAGCATACCTCTGGGGTGGTTTAACAGAGCTGGTGAGGAAGTGGCACAGTATTTCGCTAGCACAGATGCATTTTGTTACACTTTATGTATATTGAATGGTCACTTTTTCTGTACTATTTAATATTTTTTGCACAGTATTTGCACAGTAGTTGCAAAGCAAGCACTCTACATTTTTCATTTGCATTTTTAGAATGTTTGACAGTGATTCATATGGTTTGTTTTAGCACAGTTGCACTTTGTATTATTGTAAATTTATTGCGTGTTTGCAAAGTGAATTATGCAGTTTTTTTCTTCATAGTACAGTAATTGCATATAGCAATTAGTTATTGCACTGTTCTAATTGAGTGGAAGCTTTTATAGTCTTGGATGCAGCTGGTGACTAACTTAGCCTTCTTAGCAGGGAAACAACCTGGACAACCTAACTTCTTTCAGTGATATTACAAGTTTCTTCAATTAATGAAACCATTCTTGCTTCTGGACCTATTCACTGTTACATTTTCCCCATTAAAATAACTGTACTTCACCATGAGACCTCCTTTTTGTACTAGCCCAAGCTTCCTCTAAGCTGGTTCTAGGGCTATAGTAGTATTCTTCAGTATTCAATTGGGCCTCTACTGATCTGTTTGGCTGGAGTCCATCCTGTCATTCTACATTTAAGGTAAATTCAGTAAAAACTATTGCTTTTAACATCATCCAAGGCATCCAGTTTTGTACCAGCTCCTTATGGGGACATGTTTCTTAAGGTGGATTAGCTTTCACCCCACAGACCATATGATCGTGCCATTGATTTAATCCTGGGGGTAGTGTTCTTAGAGGGTTGGGTGAGGTGCTCAGATATCTACAAAACTAGACCTGTGTGAAGCCTACAATCTGACCTGCATCAAGGAAGACGATAAGTGGAAAACAGCACTTATTACCAGAAATGACCACTATGGCATGCATTTCTGCAAGTGTGTGTAGGGACAGGTTTCCCATCTGTCAGGGAAAGTGTTGAGAGTTAGGGAGAGGTTCCCAGAGGTGTAGGGACAGTTTAGGCCTATCCTTTGGTTGAAGTAGTCTTCCATTGGGTGAGGATCGACCAGACCACATTCCTGCTCCTCATTGCAGAAGCAGTCGGCATAATCCGAAGCTAACAGATATTTGTTACAGTTTTCATAAGTGGCTCCGGACGGCTGTGCCTACCCGCCAGACCTGCCTGTACCTTGTTGGAACTTTCTGTGAATATGCTGTTATCAATCTGGGCCTCTGTGTGATCTCTGGTCACCGACACACCACACCTTTTTAGGCTACATATGCATTAAGGCCTCTTGCACACTGGACTTTTTTGGATGTTTTTTACAGCAGCTATTTTTGGCTTCAGATGGTTTTTTCTACAGTCAATGAACTCCCCATCATGTTATCCTATGTGTCCATGCACACATAGGCTGTTATCAGCAGTTTTTGGCTGGGGCGATTTTTGGCAAAACGAAAACTAGTGGGTTCTGAGAGGAGTTTTTCAGCTGTTTTCAGCTGTAAAAAAGCTTTAACGTCAAAAAACGCTGATAAACGCTCAAAAATCGTGGCTCACCAGTGTTTTTTGACGTTTTAGATAAAAAAAAACCGCTAAAAACCGCTAACACTGAAAAACGCTATTGCAGAAACTTCAAAAACTCACTGCAAAGCTACTGGCATTTTTATAACATTATTTTAAAGTCCTTTGTGCATGAGGCCTTAGGCTCCATGCATACTGTACGTTAAAATAACGTTATAAAAACGCCAGTAGCTTTGCAGTGAGTCTTTCAAAGTTTTTAACATTTTTTGCATTAGCGGTTTTTAATGCTTATTAGCGTTTTTCAAGCCACTGCAGCTGAGCAACTGCCCTGCCAAGGCAATGGACACAAGAAAGGGCATCTACGCTGTCCTGAGGTTTCCAAGTTCTATTCTATTCAAGTTCTAAATTTAAATGCTTGTAGAGCTAGGAAACCACCTTGTTGCACGACTGTTTTTCTCGTTATTTTCACACATTCACTTGAGATGAGCATGATCAATAACTAGTTTGATTTGTCCACCCAACAGGTAATTGAGAGCTTCAAAGCCCATTTGATAGCCAAGCATTACATCTGAACAGCGGCTTAGTTCCTCTCCTGTCTATTAAGCTTTCTGCTTAGGTAGACCACCTGGTGTTTCTCCCCATCTCTGATTTGGGACAGTACAGCACCCAGTTCCACATCAGAGGTGTCTGTCTGTACCACAAACGCTTTTGTGAAATCTAGAGTCACAAGCACAGGTTGTGCACAAATAGCTTGCTTCAACATTTGAAATGCCTTCTCTGCCTCTGGATTCCACTTAATCAGGACCGACCCCCCTACCTTTCATCAGATCTGTCAGTGGGGCTGCACTGGTGGCAAAATTGGGAATAAAGCACCTATAGTATCCTGTGATTCCAAGGAAGGCATCGACTTGCTTTTTTTTTAGGTCGGGGCCACTTTTGAATCACCTTAATATTATTGTTTTGAGGCTTAATCAGCCCTTGACCAATAATGTAGCCAGGGTGTTTGGCCTCCTCCAAGCCTATGGCACACTTTTTAGGGTTGGCAGTAAGTCCTGCTTTCCTAAGGGAATCTACCACTGCTTGTACCTTGGGCAAAAACTAAAAGGCATCCGTTTATACTGGAACGACCCCTCATGTGTAGAGAATGCTTACTTTTCTTTTGCAGATTCTGTTAGGTGTATCTGCCAATAGCCTTTAGTCAGCTCCCAAAGTAGTTATCTACTGGGCAGTTCCCAATCTGTCAAGAAGCTTGTCCATCTTAGGAACCAGGTAAGCATCAAATTTGGACACTCTATTCAACTTTCTGAAATCATTACAAAATCCTATTGTTCCATCTGTCTTTGCAACCAACACTATTGGACTTTACCAGTTACTATGGACTCCTCTATCACTCCCAACTCCAACATGTTCTTTTTTTTTTTTTGTTTGCGACTGCTTTCCGCCTGGCCTTAGATATTCTATAGGGCTTTACATTCACACGGACACCTGGCTCTGTAATTATGTCACGCTGTATAACTGTGGTTAGTCCAGGTAGGTGAGAAAAAAAAATCTCTATTCTTTCTTACAAACTCTTTAACATCATTCTGTTGGGCCACTGACAAGGTTTCAGTCATGGGCACCTTAGGTGTCAAAGGGGTAAGTGTCCTTTTGGGGGGTTTGTACTGCCAGCAAAGTCTCTCTGTCCTTCCAAGGTTTTAAGAGATTGACATTATATATTTACTCTGGTTTCCTTCTCCCTGGCTGGTGGACTTTGTAAGTTACTTCCCCTACTCACTGGCTGTTGGACTTTATAGTTTACTTTCCCTACTTGTTCCATAATTTTAAAGGGGCCTTGCCACAGTAGCAGGTGCCGCACAGCTGCCTGCGGCCCCACACCTCTTGCCAGCTGCCGCCGGGACACAGACACAGGCTCTCAGGGAAAAAGAGCCTGTCAGCTCCTGTGGAGAAATTCTCCCTTCTCCCTCTCCTCTTCATTACAGTGTGTGAGCAGTGCTCCCGATGGACTCAGCAACACCCCCTGCTCCCTCCCCTGCATTCTCATTGGCAGGAGGAGAGCCACTGAACCCATGGCTGGATGGAGCAGAAAATAATCCTGGGACATGTAGTCCCCAGCACAGGCAGTCCCATTCTTCTTCTTCCCTGGGGGCAGGAACTACAAAGCCCAGCATGCCCCCACACAGCGAGGAGTTTTACATCAGAGGCTGCCGGGGAGAAGGGTAGACCACCACGAGACAAGGGGGAAGACTAACGTGACTGGACGGGTTGTTGTTGTTCATCAGGGCTATTTGTCTGCCACAACTCCAGAGGTCAGTGTGTTGATCCTGCCACAGCTCCAGTAGTCGAACGGTGATGGACATCCCACCAGAGAGGGACCCGAGTGCATCTCCAGGCGTTCCTGAGGACGCGAGCTGTTCCGATTGTGAAGTGGACAGCCGGGCCTTCCAGAGAACCTGTCTGTCAGGGCATCTCACTTGATTCCTTGGTCGCAGGATTGGTGAGTGGGCACTTGCCCACCTTTAAGACACTGCATGCAGGCAACGTTGCCTTACCTGTGCCAACATTTGTAGGAACACCTACACCCTGCTGAGCAGTCACAGTATCCATCTTGCTTACCAGGATACTGCTAGCATTCTGCACATTACTTTGCCTTGTCAGGATACTTCCAAATACACTTTACTCATCCTGCCCAACAGGACAATAAGTGCACCAACGCTAGGCTAGCTGAAGATACTGGATATCTCCATTGTGAGGACCTTCCAGTTTCCCCTTCAGTAGCAGTGATTTGGGGGTCCTAGTAATTCTCATTAAAGAGGAACTCCAACGTAAACCCTAAAGTTAATAATTTACACTGTTGACTATTTCCTAATGAGTGTATTGCCTGGGTCTATAATTTCAGGATTCGAGGGAAACAGATTGACCAAGCCAGATCTGTTCTCCTTCATGCCTGAGCAAATAGGCCGCATTAAAGCCATGTAAGTTGTTTTGATTGTGCTATTTGAAATTTACCCGTATCTTTGTGCTATATACCATTATGTCAGAGTTTTACTATTTTTGACTACTAGTTACCCATTTACAGTTTGTGTCTATCTATTACTGTGTCTGCAATTTGCACACTGTTTGCTAGGTGGGCCAGAGGAGTTGGGCCTGTTCTTGGGGTTAAAAGACAGAGTACAGAACCAAATATGTTTAAGCAACTCCTTCGGGGGTGGCGCTACACCACTTTACTAAGAATTTGCTCTCAATTGTGGGGACTAGTACAGCACTCTATCCCCAGGGTTGAAGGTATGGATCCTGGCACCCCAATTATAAATAAATTTCTGGGCCTCCTGGGCTTGTTCCATATGTTCCCTACGAGCAGCATCACGGCCACGATTCTATCCTGCATCAGCGAGATGTGTTCGATGATGCTTCTATAGGGCATAGTCTCTCCCTCCATTTCTTTTGCAACATCTAGCAATCCCCTGGGATGTCTACCATACAGTAGTTCAAAAGGTGAGTAATCTGTAGAGGCCTGAGGTACCTATTGTATAGCAAACATGAGGTACGGCAATAAAAAATACCAATTTCTCCCATCTTTGTCCACCAGCTTTTTTAACGTGTTTTTGAATGTCTTGTTAAATCTCTCCACAAGACCATCAGTTTGGGGGTGGTAGACAGAGGTATGGAGATGGGAGATTTTGAACAACTTGCACAACTCTTTAGTGACTTTGGACATAAATGATGTGCCCTGATCCATTTTTTTTTTTTTCAGAATACCCACATGACTAAATACCTGGAGGATAGCCTTAGTTGAGGTATTACGAAAGGGAATGGCTTCAGGATACCATTTGCCTTAGTCCAGCATTACCAGTTTGTGCTGACAACCCCAGGCAGCCTTTACCACTGGTCCCACCAGATCCATGTCAATTCTTTCAAAAGGCACCTTAATAACTGGCACCAGTGGACTGTGAAAATGGGGCAATGGTGCAGAATGACACTCTGGGCATGGCTCACAATTATCTTTGACATCTGCATGTAAATCAGGCCAAATGAATCTCTGGGTTATTCTCTCCTTAGTGTTCTCCATACCCAGGTGTCCACCCATTTATATGACCATCTAGTACCATCTGGTGATATGGTTTGGGGACCACTCGCTGTTGTACCACCTCCTCCCTTTGCTTTACCACTTGATACCAGGGCCGGATTAGCGTAGGGGCTATTGGAGCTGCAGCTCCAGGCCCCTACCGTAATATAGGCCCAATACACTGGCACTGCACACAATCGCCCACTGCCGGCCACTACATTGTACAGACATTGCAGAGCTTCAGCCGAGCGGTGCCTGTGTGCTAAGTGCGCTCCTGCTCAAGTCTAGGACCAACACACTTCCCTCCCTGTCAGGCGGAGTGATCTCCACCCGACAGGAGTTCCTGGTCCCAGCGCAACGTCATCATTCAGGGTCTGGGAGGCTGGATGGGAGAGGAGTGCTGGCGGTGCTGCGAGCAGCGAGGAGCTGCTGTACAAGTGAGCAGAGCAATAATCTAAGGGGTCTGGGCTGGCAGTGGCAGATGATTTTGTCTTATCCTATGTTGTGCCAGGTCAGTGTGAACTGGCTGAAGTGGAGTGGGGGAGGAGGGAGAGAAGGTTAATTAATTAACAATACTATTTGCATTATGCAGCACGATGCATCAGTGACCAGTGGCAGTTAATTATCCCCTTTTGTGTGCTGCATTACTGGCAGTGGCACCAGTGACAGTGAGCGTTAAATAACCCCTTCATGCTGCAGCATGAAGGGATTTATAAACACTGACACTGGTGCCACTAATGCAGCACAAAGGGGTTAATTAACTGCTACTGGTCACTGATGCATCGTGCGCATTATGCAAATAGTATTGTTAATTAATTTAAGGATAAGTTCACCTTTTGGAACATGTTACATGTTCCACCTGTTTTTAGGGTGGAACATGTAACATGTTACCACTCCTGCAGGTCTCTACGATCTGCTCCCTCTAGTGCTCTAGTGACAGCAGGCCAGGGATCTTCTCCCTAAGCTAGCTGTCACAATTAAACAAAAAAAAAAAAAAAACGCGGTTGTGCAAGGCTCCATCAGCCTGACCGTGTCTTTCATTCACAGAGCTCTGTAAATAGGAAACTACAAGTACCAACAGTCTCTGCGTCTGTCGGCTTGTAGTTCTCAATGAACTACCAGGATGCTGTTGGGTGCTCTGGTCAGGGCCGCCATCAGGGGGGGTACAGCCCATACACCTGTAAGGGGCCCCGGCGTTCATAGGGAACCGATTCTTTGGGTACTTTCCCTGTATACCCTGAAGACAGACGCCGCAATGATGCTCTCTGTGACAGACGTCGGCTGCTTATCACAGCAGCACACCTAGCCGATGGAGCGGGGCTTCTCCATTCTGACCAGGGGCGGACTGAAGGACCAGGGTAAGTGGATGGGGGGGTACAATTGCCACTGTGGGGCAGCAGCTTCTAAATACATACAATGTGCCAGTTTTCTGTCGATAGAACACCGGCGGTGTATGTATTTAGAATCTCCAAAGCTCCTCCTGTCCCTGTGAGATCTCTGACTCAAACCCCCCCTCCTCCGATCACCAGTGCGGTGTGCTGAGGGGGGCGAAGCTCCCTTTAGCTACTGCTGGCCGGGATGTCTGCTCACACTATAGGGAGGAGGTGAGAGGAGTTTTTTTTACTGAGTAAAGTCTCCTTGGAAGAAAAGCTGCCAAAATCTCTCTAGGATTTGTCTTGTAGGTATTGCATCGCTAAGGAGACACAGAGGATGAAGAGACAGTGAGTGTGACAGATATCTCCCAAGTAGGGATGAGCCGAACACCCCCCTGTTCGGTTCGCACCAGAACATGCGAACAGGAAAAAAGTTCGTTCGAACATGCGAACACCGTTAAAGTCTATGGGACACGAACATGAATAATCAAAAGTGCTAATTTTAAAGGCTTATATGCAAGTTATTGTCATAAAAAGTGTTTGGGGACCTGGGTCCTGCCCCAGGGGACATGGATCAATGCAAAAAAAAGTTTTAAAAACGGCCGTTTTTTCAGGAGCAGTGATTTTAATAATGCTTAAAGTCAAACAATAAAAGTGTAATATCCCTTTAAATTTCGTACCTGGGGGGTGTCTATAGTATGCCTGTAAAGGGGCGCATGTTTCCTGTGTTTAGAACAGTCTGACAGCAAAATGACATTTTGAAGGAAAAAACTCATTTAAAACTACCCGCGGCTATTGCATTGCCGACAATACACATAGAAGTTCATTGATAAAAACGGCATGGGAATTCCCCAAAGGGGAACCCCGAACCAAAATTAAAAAAAAAAAATGACGTGGGAGTCCTCCTAAATTCCATACCAGGCCCTTCAGGTCTGGTATGGATATTAAGGGGAACCCCGGCCAAAATTAAAAAAAAAAAATGACGTGGGGTTCCCCCTAAATTCCATACCAGACCCTTCAGGTCTGGTATGGATTTTAAGGGGAACCCCGCGCCAAAAAAAAAAAAAAAAACGGCGTGGGGTCCCCCCAAAAATCCATACCAGACCCTTATCCGAGCACGCAACCTGGCAGGCCGCAGGAAAAGAGGGGGGGACGAGAGTGCGGCCCCCCCTCCCTCCTGAACCGTACCAGGCCACATGCCCTCAACATTGGGAGGGTGCTTTGGGGTAGCCCCCCAAAACACCTTGTCCCCATGTTGATGAGGACAAGGGCCTCATCCCCACAACCCTGGCCGGTGGTTGTGGGGGTCTGCGGGCGGGGGGCTTATCGGAATCTGGAAGCCCCCTTTAACAAGGTGACCCCCAGATCCCGCCCCCCCCCCTGTGTGAAATGGTAAGGGGGTACATAAGTACCCCTACCATTTCACGAAAAAAGTGTCAAAAATGTTAAAAATGACAAGAGACAGTTTTTGACAATTCCTTTATTTAAATGCTTCTTCTTTCTTCTATCTTCCTTCATCTTCTGGTTCTTCTGGTTTTTCTGGTTCTTCTGGTTCTTCCTCCGGCGTTCTCGTCCAGCATCTCCTCCGCGGCGTCTTCTGTCTTCTTCTCCTCGGGCCGCTCCGCACCCATGGCATGGGGGGGGGCTCCCGCTCTTCTCTTCTTCTCTTCTTCTCTTCTTCTTTTCTTCTCTTCTTCTCTTCTTCATTTTCTTCTCCGGGCCGCTCCGCAATCCATGCTGGCATGGAGGGAGGCTCCCGCTGTGTGACGGCGCTCCTCGTCTGACAGTTCTTAAATAACGGGGGGGCGGGGCCACCCGGTGACCCCGCCCCCCTCTGACGCACGGTGACTTGACGGGACTTCCCTGTGGCATTCCCCGTGACGTCACAGGGAAGTCCCGTCAAGTCACCGTGCGTCAGAGGGGGGTGACCCCGCCCCCCCGTTATTTAAGAACTGTCAGACGAGGAGCGCCGTCACACAGCGGGAGCCTCCCTCCATGCCAGCATGGATTGCGGAGCGGCCCGGAGAAGAAAATGAAGAAGAGAAGAAGAGAAGAAAAGAAGAAGAGAAGAAGAGAAGAAGAGAAGAGCGGGAGCCTCCCCCCCATGCCATGGGTGCGGAGCGGCCCGAGGAGAAGAAGATAGAAGACGCCGCGGAGGAGATGCTGGACGAGAACGCCGGAGGAAGAACCAGAAGAGCCAGAAGAGCCAGAAGAGCCAGAAGAACCAGAAGAACCAGAAGATGAAGGAAGATAGAAGAAGCATTTAAATAAAGGAATTGTCAAAAACTGTCTCTTGTCATTTTTAACATTTTTGACACTTTTTTCGTGAAATGGTAGGGGTACTTATGTACCCCCTTACCATTTCACACAGGGGGGGGGGCCGGGATCTGGGGGTCACCTTGTTAAAGGGGGCTTCCAGATTCCGATAAGCCCCCCGCCCGCAGACCCCCACAACCACCGGCCAGGGTTGTGGGGATGACTCCCTTGTCCTCATCAACATGGGGACAAGGTGTTTTGGGGGGCTACCCCAAAGCACCCTCCCAATGTTGAGGGCATGTGGCCTGGTACGGTTCAGGAGGGAGGGGGGGCCGCACTCTCGTCCCCCCCTCTTTTCCTGCGGCCTGCCAGGTTGCGTGCTCGGATAAGGGTCTGGTATGGATTTTTGGGGGGACCCCACGCCGTTTTTTTTTTTTTTTTTTTGGCGCAGGGTTCCCCTTAAAATCCATACCAGACCTGAAGGGTCTGGTATGGAATTTAGGGGGAACCCCACGTCATTTTTTTTTTTAAATTTTGGCCGGGGTTCCCCTTAATATCCATACCAGACCTGAAGGGCCTGGTATGGAATTTAGGGGGACCCCCACGTCATTTTTTTTTTTTAATTTTGGTTCGGGGTTCCCCTTTGGGGAATTCCCATGCCGTTTTTATCAATGAACTTCTATGTGTATTGTCGGCAATGCAATAGCCGCGGGTAGTTTTAAATGAGTTTTTTCCTTCAAAATGTCATTTTGCTGTCAGACTGTTCTAAACACAGGAAACATGCGCCCCTTTACAGGCACACTATAGACACCCCCCAGGTACGAAATTTAAAGGGATATTACACTTTTATTGATTGACTTTAAGCATTATTAAAATCACTGCTCCTGAAAAAACGGCCGTTTTTAAAACTTTTTTTTGCATTGATCCATGTCCCCTGGGGCAGGACCCAGGTCCCCAAACACTTTTTATGACAATAACTTGCATATAAGCCTTTAAAATTAGCACTTTTGATTTCTCCCATAGACTTTTAAAGGGTGTTCCGCGGCATTCGAATTTGCCGCGAACACCCCAAATTGTTCGCTGTTCGGTGAACTTGCGAACAGCCAATGTTCGAGTCGAACATGAGTTCGACTCGAACTCGAAGCTCATCCCTACTCCCAAGCTAGCACACAGCCCTATATATATATATATATATATATATATATATATATATATATATATATATATATATATATATATATATATATATATCATCCCCCAATCGCTATGTCCAGAAAATGTGAATGTCATTTTTGACCATTCATGTAACCCTGTGTTTATGTGATGAGTTTACACCTCTGATTGTACAGAGCTTGGATAACACAGGGTTACATGAATTATCATAAATAATTTCATGTTGTCTGGACATACAGAGTGCTAGGTGCTGGATTATATAGATATATATATATATATATATATATATATATTTACATCTTATAACAGGACAATGTTTTCTTTGAGTACCAATTTTGTATTAATTAACTTGTATATATTAGTAGATGAGCACAATAACGGAAAATTGTATCAAATACTTACCGTAATTTTCCTTTCCTGACGCCAAACCATGGCAGCATACTAGTGATAGAGCTCTGCCTGATGACAAGGCTTCCGCATCTATTCCGTCAAGTTTGAGTAGGAATGTTGGAGCGACCATGATACCCCTATACAGATGGGCACCATAGCTTCTCTTGAATGTGTTGCCTATGAGGCTTTAACCGCTCTGGTAGAGTGCTCCGCCACCACTGACGGAGGCTCGCGACCTATAGTCTTATATACACAACCCAAGCCTGCTAGGATCCAGGCAGTAACCTCTTTCCCTTGATGATTCCCAGCTGGAATGACAAAAGGTTTATTTAGATGACCTGAAAGGGACAATTGTGGAGAGATACTCCTTTAAAGTTCTGAAAATGAACAGTACGTGTGACTTTTTTGTGTGATGTTCTGGAAAGTTAGGCAATGTCCAGCTGTCTGTTAAATAGCAGTCTGTTGCTATGTTTGATGCAGGATGATCTACAAGATCCAACTCTACTCTTTCTGGAAAGAATATATGAATATATATATATATATATATATATATATATATATATATATATATTTTTTTTTTTTTTTTTTTTTACTTTGAAGTTCCAAGAGCTTGAATCTTTGCTAACCTTCTGCTTAAAGTTCTTGCAATTGATACTGCCTTGTAAGTGATGGCCTGAACGGAACACTGCTCTGTTGGAACAAGCGGTTAAACTGATATGAGATCCAGCAACTGCAATAGATCTTTCTTCCTTGGTGACCGACTCCTCACGACTGTCCTCAAAAGTTGTGCAAACTTAAGGATTCTTGGCCCATTCAAATGTGTTATTGCCAATATAGCCCACACTCCTCAGTTATGTGAGGATAGGCTAAGGCCCGAAGGAAGTACAGAACAGCTGACACTGGCAGGGCAGTAGGATCAATGTCTTGCCCTACCAAGAAAACTTGTTCCAGAATTAGACCTAGATAAGTAAGTAGAATGTCTTCTCGCACACAACAAAGTAGAGATCACTCTGGAGTGAAACTGGAGCAACCGGAGTTGCCCATCCTCCCCCTTTAGTGTCCCTGCTTGCAGCCCCAGTCTGCGTATGTTATAGAGGGGAAATTTTTTCTATATCCTGAAATAAATGGCCAGGGAAAACCGAGGGCCTCCTGGTCAATATGGAGGACTGGCTATGACAACTATGTTATCCCTTGACAGCCTTAAGGGGAATCTCATTTACGGAAAATGTTGGGGAAAAATATATAGGTTAGATTGTAGTCCCAGGGAGAGACCAGAGCATCTGCCCCTTGCGCCTTGGGGTACAGACTAAATCAGACCAAAGTTTGTGATTACTGTGGGAAACGAGGAGGTCTGTCTGTGGTAGGCCCCACCTGTGGACCAGCTCAGAGAAGACCTGGGTCGTAGACCCACTCGTCGTGCTCTGGGAAGCTTGTACTTGTTCAAAAGAAACCGCTGGGAGGTAAACTGCTTCCGAAATTTTGCTGGTGATCTTCCACCCCAGGCGTTAAGGGTTTCACCTCTCTCAATAGAATATTGCTGCGAGTTTCATCCTGGAGCTGAATATAGGTGACTGCTGCCCTGTTGCTAAACTGCACGGAGATTGGTCCTCCTTGACTATGTGTAGTAAGGACAAAGTGCTAAAAGGGCTGTTTGAACCCCCAGCGCGTTCAAGGTTATCCTCCTTGGCTGGGAATCTCTGCTTGCCTTGACCGAAAGTCCTTCGCAGTGCATGTTCCCGGCTGTCTTGCAGACATGATTCGTAGCCATTCTCCAGTCTGACGGTCCTAACGGACCAAGACTTCCTTAAGGTCTTTCCATCACCGCGGACCGCTACTCATACTGAGTAATACCTATTAACTGTGTTCTATCCTGTTTCCTCCCTTGTACTAGGAATTCTAGTTGAAATTTGTGCAGGTGCCCATGCACCCCAGGAATCAACTATATGCATGATGACGTTGTGCCCAGATGACTGAGGCACTGAGAGGCCATCAAACAAGCGGAAATATTCATCCTCAGAATTCTGTTCCTGACTGTCACCACTTCCTCTGATGGAAATAAAACAGAGGAAATAGCAGAGCACCCCCGGGTACACCAATCATTGGGAT
This sequence comes from Aquarana catesbeiana, assembly GCF_042186555.1. Classification (NCBI taxonomy): domain Eukaryota; kingdom Metazoa; phylum Chordata; class Amphibia; order Anura; family Ranidae; genus Aquarana; species Aquarana catesbeiana. The sequence goes on from NC_133330.1 coordinate 131,551,817, forward strand.
GGAGAAAGGTTGACTTTGCTTTCCCTCTAAAGTGTGACGATCCAGCAACAGTCTCCAGCCATGTGGTTATACTGTTTAATGAACTCTCCAAAAGACATGCTGGTAGGTTAAAAAGCGCCCTGAAGCGATTCAGTTCGCATAGGTAGCGCTATACAAGTCACTCATTCATTCATTCACTTTGTCTTAAAGATCTCAAAGAGGGCCCAAAAGGGTTTGACTTCTTCCGATCTGCAACTGGACACTAACCAACATCCCCTGTGAACTCCAAACAGGACTGGGTAGAAAACCTGCAATCCCTCTTGAGTATAACATATACAACACTGAGGTGTCTGTAAGCATTGTAGCAGCCCACCTGCTGTTGTGGTGGACTTGGCAGCTCCGTGGGAGAGAAATGGTCTGGAGGAGGAGCAGTGAGGAATCTCCCGAAGTGTCCATGAGTGTCTGATTACTTCATCCAAGACTCTGTACAGCATACTGTCCAGAAACCTGTGAAGCATGCCTTCTAGGTCTTACCTTAAGTGTTTGCGTATGCACTTGTGTGACTGGCTCACTGATTTTCCCAGAAGTCTGCACTAAAATACAAGTCAGATTTTTTGGCATCCACTGCTACAAAAATATAATTTTTTGCAAAATACTCCCAATAGGAAATCATGTCTAAAGGGATGCAGACCCTGCCACTGTCCTCAGAGTCCTGCAGGTGCAGCAGCTGGTTGATAATTATTAAACCATTCCCATTAGACTCACCCAGTACATGGGCTGGATATTGCTTGCCTGCCGGCACTTGCAGATGCTACAGTATGTAGGAGCAGGTTGACCATTAGCTTGATCAGGGTACACAGTTTTGACAGCCTGGTTGTACGGGCATTTTTCTTAAACCCCTTCCATTCCTCCCCACTTTTGTTTCTAGGAAGCAATACGCAGTCCAGGGTCTCAACCATATGGCCTCCCTAGCCGCCAAAGTGCTAGGGTGCTCCTCCAGTGGTTATACAAGCAACTAGGGGGGACTTCCTGGTCAGCCTCCCTATTTTTGATTAGCAGACTGCTGCATCTATAATATATGTAGCAAGGACCCAGGACTCCTTCAGTCCAATGAGAACCTCCAGAGCCATGACTTGTCGACCTACCTCTACATAGAGTGGGTCGAAAGGCATAGTAGGTGCAGTGCAAAGTAGATTCATGGGTGCCAGACACCTAGGGTGTACCACCTGTCCAGGATTCAGCCGGACAGTTTGGGTTTTGAATCATGTGTCAGGGTTTCAGTCCCCATGAGACACCGGACATACTACCAGGCTGTGGTTCCCCAAGTAACCGAGATAGTCATACACAAATCTGTTGCCGTCGTAGGTGGCTGTTTGGCCTCACTGAATGGTGATGATGTCAGCAATGGCAATTTGGCCACACCCACTAGCGCGCTCTGAGCGCTACATTACCACTCTCCTTGGGACACCCAAATATGTCTGTGTAATGCTAACCCGGTAAACTCCCAGACTTCTACAGCACAGCCATGCAGGGAAAAGCATCCAGCAAGATGCCACATCTGCACGGATAAGAGCGCTGTCTCCTATGGCAACAGTCTCCAACAGTTTCCAATACAAGTTTAACAGTTGCTTCAGGTAATTAAGGCGAGTTCAAAACAGAATCTTGTGCCACTCTTATCAATAATAAAGACATTTGGCATTACCTGTGAGCTGTATACTCCTCCAGGCAGTGTCTACTCACCAGCCTCCTGGGTATAGATACTGCGCCACGGGCCCTGCAGGACTCTTGTTGGGGCGCTGGCTCTGGGGAAGAGGAGCAGAGACGTCTTCCTTGGAGCTTTTCTCCTGAGTGGGAGCGCCATTTTTTTTATTTTTTACGCTGGGCATGGTCATACTGCTTGCTGAAGTCCCCGGCTGATCTTCCAATGGGACCCTTTGGGCAGGTGGTTGGGCTGAGGTAAACTCAGACAAGGAATCTCGTACTACATTCTTCAGTAATGATGAGACTTGCGCAGCGTCCTGCTCCCTGTCTACTGCAGACTCCTCTAGACAGTCTTTGCACACCAATTTATTGGATAGGGGGACTGTGCCACAAGCCCAGCCTGATTTCTTGCTGGGACGCCTGTATTGCTCTGGAGAAGAGGAGGCGCGACATGCTCTTTTGGATCTTTTGACCGGGAGCGACGTCTGGAGCTATGCTCCTTTGGAGAATGCCTGTCCTCTCTTGTTCTTTAACTCTGAGAGCGTGAGCGTGCGGAGCTGAAACATATCAAAGCAAACCGCTTTAGAGGGCACTCTTTTAAGGACACCTGAAAACTTACCAACTGGTGGTCCCCCTACCTTAAGTATTGAGGGTCTTTCATAAGTGGTGGCTGACTCATGGTAGTAGGGAATAAGGCATGGCCAGTGGAAAAAGAGAGATCGTTGAAAAGAGAAACAGAAGGATGGAGATTGCCAGTAACCTAACATGAAAGTCTGAAAACTACATCAAAGCAAACAGCTGAAACAAACAAAAGGAAAACAATGTACCCTTTTTTTTTAAGTACAGAAAAACTTTCCTACAAGCAGATGGCGACAGAGACTGAGACTGGATCCAGGAACAAACTTCACAGTCTGAAGACAGTCAGGAGACTGTATATTGCCCATCCCACAGCAGCCCACTGACACTCTTAGATGATCCTGAAACAGGCAGAACCCGCCTCCAGACTCCTCCAGTTGTTTGTGGGCAAAACTAATTGCTTTGCCCAGAACCAAAATGGCGCCCAGAGCTTCCGTCGATCAGTGCTTATGTGCGGACCGGGCGCAGCCCTATGACATCATCGGGAGCGCCCTAGGCCAATAAATACGGTGCTGGGCGGCTGCCCCACGCCTATAGGGAGACCCTGACACCTACTGATGGTGCGGCCTGCTCCTCGCTCACCCAGGACCTACTAAAAGCCAAATAAGAAGGAAGAAGAGCAGGAACTGAATAAAACAGGTAAAGACATAGCCTAACGGACAAGGAAGCCCCTAGAAAAGGAAAGGACAGACTGCCCCCCCCCCCCCCCCCAAAGTTCCAAACAATGTACGAGCAAACAGATATACTAACAAGTCTGCAGGAGTCCTGCGTGGCACCTGCGATCTGCTGATCGTGGGTGCAATGCTTTTCAGGGCACTAGTAAAAAAATAATAAATTATTTTACTTCTGAGAAGATGTGTATGTATAGTTTTTTTTTTTTTTTTAAAGGTGAACTTATGTTTTAAACCCCCCCCCCCCCAAAGAGTTAACCACCTCCAGACATGCCATCAATGCTGGGGTTTATTATTACGTAAGCTAGCACCATTGCTGGGGTAGATTGTTGTGGAAATTGATGCTGGGGGTTATTATTGCTGCTGCTGACACCAATGATGTGGGTTGTTATTGCGTAAACTGGCACTGATGTTTTCGGTTATTATGGAAACTGGTATTTATGCTGGGGGTTATTATTTCCTAAACTGACACCTATTCAGGGTGGATATAATTGCAATTGGTTATTAATGTGCAAACTGGCACTTATGCAGATGGTCATTAACCACTTCAGCCCCGGAGGAATCTAACCCCTTCCTAACCAGTGCATTTTCTGCGATTCAGTACTGCGTCGCTTTAACTGACAATGGAGTCGATCAGCGATTTTTATCATGACTGCGACATTATGGCGGACGCATCGGACATTTTTGACACATTTTTGGGACCATTGTCATTTATACAGCAATCAGTGCTATACAAATGCACTGATTCCTGTGTAAATGACACTGGCAGTGAAGGGGTTAACCACTAGGGGGCTAGGGAGGGGTTAAGTATATCCTGGGGATTGTTACTAACTGTGGGGGGGCATGTCTATGTGTGACATGGCACTGATCTCTGCTCCCGATCACAGGGAGCAGAGATCAGTGACACTGTCACTAGGCAGAACGGGGAGATGCTTGTTTATATTAGCATCTCCCCGTTCGTCCTCTCCGTGAGGCGATCGCAGGTATCACCGCGGCCCGACTCACGGAGCTCCCGGCCGGCGCACACGCAATGGCACGGCGGCAAATTCAAAGGGATGTACGGGTACGCCCATTTGCCCAGCCGTGCCATTCGGCCGACGTACATCGGCGTGCGCCGGTCAGGAACCGGTTAAGAAATATTTTCAATATTTTTCTGTTATGACACTTTAAAGTGGAGTTCCACCCAAAAGTGGAACTTTGGCTTTAAGGAGTCCTGACCATCTGACATGCCACATTTGGCATGTCATTTTTTTGGGTAGGACGTTTTGACAGGTACCCAGCTCCCACTTTCGCTTGGGCCACCTAGGTGGCCCCTCCGTCCCTGTAATCTTCTGGGACACATCACAGGTCCCAGAAGATTGCCCGGCCATTCAGGACATGCAGCGCGACTTGCACATACACAGTACACACGGCTTTGAAGCCACAAGCTGTCACAGCCAGGTGCTCACAGTAGTAATTCTGGTGCCACAGAGAGGCGGAGGAGGGAACCGAGGTTTGGGGTGGCCTCGTCGCTGGACCATGGGACAGGTGAGTGTGTGTTTATTAAAAGTCAGCAGCTACACTTTTTGTAGCCGCTGATTATTAATAAACACAGAATCGGCTGAAACTCTGTTTTAATGGTAATTACAAATTTTAATTGGTTTTTACAAAGCATTGTTTGCGTTTTCATTTTATTTATATCCATAAAAAGGCCTACCAAAATCCTTGGCACCAGGCCCAGGATGTTCTTAATCTGGCCATGCTTGATACAGCAAGTTACTTATTTTTAAGAGCCATGTAGGGAAAAGACACCCAACATCAGGTTCAACAGCTCCTCATCTATCATTTTAATGTTTCTCTGGCTCTAGTAAGCATGGAGTCTTCCAAGCGCTCCATACAAAAATCGTCCTTTTGACTTCTAAGTCAGGCATCACATTCTGTCCACTCTCATTATTAGAGCCAGAGATAATTTCTTGTTCACTATTCTCAAGCTTGGGGTTGGATTCCAGCTCCTCTTATTCCCCAGTCTTTAGAGAGAAAGTAAAAGGTTCTACCCCTTCCTTGGCTACACCAACAGTTTTCCCTTTCATTTTGGGGTTAGAAGTTTTCTCACAAACTCCAAAAGTGGGGAAAATCTCTCCCCACTATAGCTTCATGAAGCAATGAGGGTACCACTCTTACTGACTGTCACAGAGCCCCAGGGTGTATCAATCTCCGTCATAGCAATCTAGTAGTCACGTTTGTCACCATGTATACAAATAACCCCAATAGTGCTAGGGTGAAACTTTGCAGGCTTAAGAAAACCACCTTTGACTAATGTCACAACGTTACCAGAGTCTAGTAGAGCAGTGACTGGCTTTCCATCAACTAAAATCACACACATTTGTTTTTCCATATGTTCCTGACATTATGCAGTATATGCCACTTGTGCAAAAAGAGACCTGCGTTTATTCAAATAAGCATTATCACTCTGCAATAGTTTATCAGTTAGGGAACAGTTAGCAGCAATATGACCTAACTCTGCACCCAGTCCTCTAAACCACCTCAGAGGCCTTCCTGACCTATTTGCCCAGTCTCCAGGTCCTGAGCCCACAGTCTCATCATCTGTCATCTTGCAACTTTTCCCCAAGCCCTTGAACCCTGGAATAATCTTACCGGATCCTCAGGGTGATTTTTCACCCCACAAGACACTCGGATGGAGCACAAATGCGCTCATAGGTCCTCAGCTGCAGTATATCTCTCCACCAGGTCTACTAGCTGGTCTGCAGTCTTAAGGTCCCCATGGCTGGCTCATTTTCTTAAAGTGGAAGGGAGTGCACGAAGATAGTGGTCCATGACCACATGCTCCACAATCTAAGGTGCTGACATGGTCCCTGACTGCAGCCAATTCCTTGGGGGGGATGTATCCAAACAAACATCTGGGAGCGAGGTGGTTTGTCGTTACTATATGATCACAAATGCACCCCTTGAGTGTGGACCACAATGGTGTTACCCAGGCGAGCAGAAATTTCATCTTTCAGCTTCTCATAATCCCGAGCCGCATCTGGTTGCAGGTCATTATAGGCTTTTTGTGGTCAACCTGTCAGAAAAAGGTGCTAGCAGTAACACCCAGTGCTCTTTTTGCAATCCTTCCCGAACAGCAACTCTTTTAAAAGTTGTGAGTTAGGCTCCCATATCATCTGTGGGTGTCATCTTTTGCAGGTAATAGCTGGCACACACCATTTTCTGTTACACCTGTAATGGACCTGCGGAGCCCTTCTTTAACTCCACAAAATGTTGGGCCACCCCCTTGAGGAACTCCTGGTCTGCTTGCTTGGCCTCCACAAACTGGTGATTTGTCCCCTGCTATGCTGCAGTGGCCTTCTGCTGAATCTCTACCATGTGCTGCTGAATCTCTGCAAACGGACGGTTGGCTTCCTGCTAGGTTGCTGTGGCCTCCAGCAAGGCTCTTATCACATCTTCCTCCATTTCCACTTGCTCAGGAAGTTGCCGGCCAAATCCACCATATGTGGTGGTTAGCTCAACTGGGGATCACCTTCCCTGGGAAAAAGGCAGTCCAACGGCAGGTCTTTCTTAAAATTCTGACCTGTAGTCAGTTTTATTAAAAAGGTTGCACAGAAACAAACAGAACAAAAACAAAAAAATAAATCCTTACCATCCAGGCACTAACTAAACAGTACAGATTCCACTCTGACAGGTAAAGGGCTTTTCCCAGTCACCAACAAAACAAGCATTTGGCAAACCTTTTTTACTTTTGTCAGGAACCATGAATCAGACTAAGACAGACATGCAGTAAAAATCACACTTTTTAATAAAATGGTAAAATAGTATAAACAGAGCAAACATAGTTAAAACATAGCCAGGGTTCGGTAACCAGAGCGGGTAGTCAGAACAAGCCAGTGAAACAGGAATCCAAAGATCAGAGTAGCAGAGGCGGTAAACAGAATCAGGAACCAGAAGGGAAGTCAGCCAAGCAAAAGTCTATAACAGGAAAACACAGCAGAGAGTATGCGGATATGTTGACCAGGTGAAGCCACAGGAGATCAGATCCAGGCAGTTTAAATAGCCAGCAGGGCTAGCTGACGGGCAGGAAATGAAGACCAGGTGATTCACTGTGGAATGAAGAGTACTGGCAATTAACCGACAGCTGAGCACTGAGCTCTGAGAAAGAAGGGCTGAACCCAGCCCTGACAACTTTCCCTTACAAAGCAATTTCCACATGTACCCTGTTTCCCCGAAAATAAGACCTAGCGTGATTGTCAGTGATGGCTGCAATTTAAGCCCTACCCCCCAAATAAGCCCTACCCTGTTTCCCCGAAAATAAGCCCTACCCTGAAAATAAGACCTACAAGGACTTTAACTAGGGCTTATTTGGGGGGTAGGGCTTATATTGCAGCCATCACCGACAATCACGCTAGGTCTTATTTTCAGGGAAACAGGGTAGCTTTCTCAGGTTTAGCTTCCTGAGTCACAGCCAGAACCATGTCTTGCTTCAATCCATCCTTATTTATCCCCCTTGCTGCTGGTCACAAGTGATAAACAAAACCTGGCTTGGATCCTACACTGTCAAGGTGACCCAGAAAAACCTGGACTGGATTCCACCTTAGTTTCCTACATATGAAAGCATGCGAAGTGATATATAGCATCCCTCAATCACCTCGCCTTTTCATTATATCACAGACCATTAAGTACAGTGCCTTGAAAAAGTATTCACACCCCTTGAAATTTTCTACATTTTTTTATAAATAAATATCTGAAAAGTGTGGCGTGCATTTGTATTCAGCCCCCTTTTACTCTGATACCCCTAACAAAAATCTAGTTGAGCCAATTGCCTTCAGAAGTCACCTAATTAGTAAAACGAGTCCACCTGTGTGTAATATAATCTCAGTATAAATACAGCTGTTCTGTGAAGCCCTCAGAGGTTTGTTAGAGAAGCTTAGTGAACAAACAGCATCATGAAGGCCAAGGAACACACCAGACAGGTCAGGGATAAAGTTGTGGTGTTTAAAGCAGGGTTAGGTTATAAAAAAATATCCCAAGCTTTGAACATCTCACGGAGCACTGTTCAATCTACCATCTAAAAATGGAATGAGTATGGCACAACTGCAAACCTACCAAGACATGGCCATCCACCTAAACTGACAGGCTGGGCAAAGAGAGCATTAGTCAGAGAAGCAGCCAAGAGGCCATAAGAAGTCAAGTTTGCAGTTTGCGAGAAGCCATGTGGGGGACAAAGCAAACATGTGGAAGAAGGTGCTCTGGTCAGAGGAGACCAAAATTGAACTTTTTGGTCTAAAAGCAAAATGCTATTTGTGGCGGAAAACTAACAGTGTACATCACCCTAAATACACCATCCTCTTCGTGAAACATGGTGGTGGCAGCATAATGTTGTGGGGATCCTTTTCTTCAGCAGGGACAGGGAAGCTGGTCAGAGTTGATGGGAAGATGGATGGAGCCAATAGCAGGACAATCTTAGAAGAAAACCTGTTAAAATCTGCAAAAGACTTGAGACTGTGGCGGAGGTCCACCTTCCAGCAGGACAACGACCCTAAACATACAGCCAGAGCTTCAATGGAATGGTTTAGTTCATAGCATATTCATGTGTTAGAATGGCCCAGTCAAAGCCCAGACCTAAATCCAATTGAGAATCTGTGTCAAGACTTGAAAATTGCTGTTCAGATGCTCTCCATCCAATCTGACAGAGCTTTAGCTATTTTGCAAAGAAGAATGGGCAAACATTTCACTCTCTCTAGATGTGCAAAGCTGGTAAAGACATAACCAAAAAGACTTGCAGCTCTAATAGCAGCGAATGGTGGTTCTACAAGGTATTGACTTAGGGGGGCTGAATACTAATGCACGACACACTTTTCACATATTTATTTGTAAAAAATTTGGAAAACCATTTATCATTTTCCTTCCACTTCATAATGTGCCACTTTGTGTTTGTCTATCACATAAAATCCCAATAAAATACATTTATGTTTTTGGTTGTAACATGACAAAATGTGGAACATTTCAAGGGGTATGAATACTTTTTCAAGCCACTGTAATAACATCTATCACACGTACACAGTGCAGCCTAACATTTTGACCAGCCAGTGTAAAAATGTATCACAATTCAATGCAGATTAGCTCCTGGACATTAAAGTGATTGTAAAGGCTCATTTTTTTTTCCAATAAAAAAAACAAACATGTTATACTTACCTGCCCTGTGCAGTGGATTTGCACAGAGCAACCTGGATCCTCCTCTTCTCAGGTCCCTTTTCTGTGTCCCTGGCCCCTCCCTCCTGTTGAGTGCCCCCACAGCAAGCAGCTTGCTATGGGGCACCCAGGCCGAGTCACAGCTCCCTGTGTCCATTCAGACATGGAGCCCTGACCCGGCCCCACCTCCTCTCTCTCCTGATTGGCTGACTGACTTTGATTGACAACAGCAGGAGCCAATGGCGCCGCTGCTGTGTCTCAGCCCATCATGAGGGAGAGTCTCGGATGGCCGAGGCACTTGTGGACATCACTGGACAGAGATGGGGCTCAGGTAAGTATTAGGGGGGCGGAGAGAGGGGCTGCTGCACACACGACTTTTTATTTTAATGCATAGAATGCATTAAGATAAAAAACCTTCTGACTCTACAACTCCTTTAACAAGAATACTACACAGAACACTTAGTGATCACTTGGTGAAAAAAAGACTTAGAAAAGGTACCCTCCCCATCTTGCAGCAGGCTGATAACATCATTATCCCAGAATGTTTTTTCCTATTGGACCTTGAAGTAGACAGCAGCTCAAGGCGAGATGTTTTATTGTTAAAATGTAACTAAAAAAAACAACAAATGTAACTGTTGCTGTATAATATGAAATGCCAAAAGTAATTTCTTTATCGTACATCATGGGACACAAATAGGAAGTCCCCCTCCCTATATAACCCCTCCCATACCGGGAGTACCTCAGTTTTTTCGCCAGTGTCTAAGGTGTTGGTCACAGTTGATGAAGTGCTAAGAGAGCTCCGCTAAGTAAACCCTGATGGGATCAAGGAGCTGTGCAATCTGATCCATCCAAAGTGCCTGAAAGCCAAAATGGATGGTACACGAGCCTCGTGAAAGAAGGAATGAGGTTTCTGTCTGTAATGCATTCTCTTTTGAGAGCTGGATCCTAGGACCCGGCACCTTGGTCATGTTTATACAACCAAAGAGTTCTTCGGCAGGGTGCTGTACATGTCCAAGGGAGTGGACCCCATAAAGGGGGACCTGGTCCTTGAAGGTCTGTCATGACACGGCCCACCGTGATGGGCGAAGGCTGGATCTGTCTGTGATAATCTCCAGCAGTCCTGTGGCAGGATGGGTAAGTCAGAAAGGTCCTAAGGAATATATATATATAATTCACTTTTGGACTTTTTTCTGTGAGTATGCATTGCCTTGCCTGTGTTTTGCCACTAGAGGGTGTAAAAGCAACATACCTGGTTTCCAACATTCCAGAATTCCCCCCGTGTTATGCTCAGTGTCAGCAAAGGCTTCTGCAGGCAACATTGCTCCCTCTCCGCTCTGTCAGCCATCAGTAGGGGTTTTGGGGGGGACAGCCGCCTTCAGCACAGCGGTCAGGTTCCCCCTGCTGAGACCCCTCGCCTCCCCCTCCCCCCTCGATCCATCTCCACCATGAGACCGGCCTATCCTCGCACACACGCGGGAAAAGTTTTCTTTTAAAAAAGGTGGAGCCTGGAACGTGGGGGCGTGGCTTAGATGCCGCCGGTGTGCACGTGAAAACGGCATGCACGTGATACCTGGCGCAGGTGCAAGGCTTACTGGCTTTAAAAGCATTCACGCTGGAAGTGTCTGGTTGGCTGACGGAGGGACAGAGAATACAAGGGAATGTAAGCTGTATGGGTGTTTGGATACAGGCGTTTTAAGAGGGCACGTTTTACTCAGCATTTAGACTGAGCATTTATACTGGCATATTATTAATTTGCTGGACTAGAGCTCGGCAGTAGATGCACTGTGTTAGTACCTCTGCTTTTTGTGCTTAGGATTATGTCTTCCCGTAAAAAGGGGAATACAACAGGGGGAGCACAAGGTCACTGCGGTCAGAGTCTGAGGCTCCTAGTCGCACGTCCGCAGTTCAATCCTCCCCTGAAAGACCTGGAACATCTGGCATCTGAGCCACCTAGACTCTCAGGCATTGTAGCTACCTCCAACATTTCAGCCTCTGCATACATCACCAAGGACGATTTGGCTTTGGCCCGGGCTGGTTTGGAAGGGAAAATAGCTGATATGCTCGCATCTTCCTCCCAGGAGGGGAGAAAACGCGGCAGATCCCCCTTCTCCTGCGCTTGACCTTCCAGTATTGGAACCAGAATGGGCAGGAGATATTGGGGTACCTTTGGGGGATCAGGCAGAAAGAAGTTCGGATGACTGCTCTTCTGAGGGTGCAGCATCTGAAGAACCTTTCTCAAACTTCGCAATCTCAGAAATTGCTTATTCAATCCCTTACGGAGTTGGGTCCTTTCTGGATATAAGTTGCCCACTGCAGAGGTGGATGTTTTCCTTCTCCTCCTTGGGTTCGCTAAAACCCCCACAGGGTTCACAATGCACCCGTTACTGGAACAACTAATTTATGCTGATTGGGATCACCCAGATAAGCAGTTTTCGCCTCCTGTGAAGTTCTCTCTTCTCTATCCTATGGAGAAAAAGTTTACAAAGAGGTGGGATTTGCCAGCTGTAGATGCTGCTATCTCCTCTGTGAACAGGAGTTTAACTTGTCCAGTGGACAAGTGTATAGAGATCCAGCTGATAAGAAGTTGGAATCTCTGCTTAAAGCCTCATTTGCTGTAGCTGGTGCGGTAGCACAACTTGCAGTAGCAGAAAATAGGCATTTGTCAATCCCTTAGGGATGAATTCAAGCAGGTTATTAAAAGAGTCCCTACTCAAAACTGAAGAGGCCCAAAGTTTAGCTGAGCTACCTAGGGCCTTATGCTTTGCAGTGGACGCTATCAAGGATTCTATCCATCAGGTGTCTTGCCTTGCGCTCATGTTGATACATATGCGTAGGATTCTACGGCTAAAGAACCGGTCAGCCGAGTTACCATGCAAGAAGCTCTTGACTGGGTTTCCCTTTCATGAAGAAAGGTTGTTTTGGGGAAGATTTAGATAAATATATCCATTTCTGGGGGTAAGAGTACCCTCCTGTCGGTTAAGAAAAAGAATAAACATCCTTCTTTCAAACATGCTTCCCCTCCGATGCCTGGGGCAACAGCCTCCATGCAGCCTCTATGGCCTCCACTGTCAGGGGCAAAAAGTAAGCCTCATAGCCAAACACAGGGCCAGAAAAAGCCCTGGGGTCAGAAGTCTACAAAACAGAGTCCCAAGGCTTCCCTGTGAAGGGGCACCCCTGCTCGATCGAGTGGGGGAAGACTTCAGTGGTTCAGAAACTTGGCAAATCCAAGACAAATGGGTCAGCTCTGTGGTAGCCCTAGGCTACAAACTAGAGTTCCAAGAGTTTCCACCATCTCGTTTTCTAAGATCAAAATGTTCCCAAGGACCCAGTAAAGTCCTTATTTCTGGCACTGGACCGGTTAAGGTCTCAGGAAGTAATAATAGAGGTCCCCTCAGAAGAGAGGGACATGGGGGTTTAGTCAAATCTCTTTACGGTACCAAAACCAAATGGTGATGTCAGAGCCATTCTAGATCTCAAAGATCCGAATCACTTCCTAAACATCCGCTCCTTTCGAAGGGAGTCAATCCGGTCAGTTATATCCACCCTACGGGGATGAGAAGTTCTAGCATCCATAGATATCAAAGATGCGTATCTACATGTGTCAATTTTTCCAGCTCACCAGAAGTTTCTGCGGTTTGCGGTAGAGCAGCGCCACTTTCAGTTTGTGGCCTTGCCCTTTGGGTTACCCACCGCTCCACGAGTATTTATAAAAGTTCTAGCCCCAGTACTAGTAAGACTAAGGGGCCAGGGTATAGCAGTAATGGCATACCTAGATGACCTGCTACTGGTAGATCAGTCAATAGCACGGTTAAACCATGGGGTGTCCAGAATGGTCAGTTATCTGGGACATCTTGGTTGGATTCTCAATCTAGAGAAGTCATCCTTACGGCCAGTAAGAAGGCTGGAGTATTTGGGCCTGGTCATAGACACAACCCAGGAAAGAGTGTTTTTGCCTCAGGCAAAAGTCAACGCTCTAAGAGACCAGGTCCAGGTGGTCAAGGCAAGGAAGGGTCCTTCTATTCGCCTTTGTCTGAGATTACTAGGGAAGATGATAGCTTCCTTCAAAGCGGTTCCCTATGTCCAGTTTAATTCAAGACTGTTGCAACACAGTATTCTGTCTGCTGGGAACAAACAGATCCAAGCCTTGGATTGTCCAATGAATCTGGCTCCAAAAGTACGCCAGAGTCTCAATTGGTGGTTGATAACCAGGAATTTACAGAAAGGAAAATCCTTCATTCCAGTTTCCTGGAGAGCACAACGGATGCCATCCTATGGAGCTGGGGAACAGTTCTAGAAGAGACCACTGTTCAAGGAAAGTGGTCAGAGTCCGAGAAGACCTTGCCCATCAATATCCTAGAGATTCGGGCAGTACGTCTGGCTCTAATAGCCTGGACGTTCAGGTTGCGGAATTCTCCTGTCAGGATACAATCCGACAATGCCACAGCAGTGGCTTATATCAATCACCAAGGGGGCACCAGAAGCCACGCAGCCCAAAGGGAGGTGGCACTGGTATAGTGGTTAACACTTTCGTCTAGCAGCAAAAAGGACCATATTCTGTATTGGGCAGAGAAACATGTTACTTACATATCTGCAGTCTGCATTCCAGGAGTGGAAGATTGACAGGCAGATTTCCTGAGCCATCAACAGTTGTTGCCAGGAGAATGGTCTCTACATCCCAATGTCTTTTTGGCCATATGACAAAGATGGGGTACGCCAGATGTAGATCTGTTGGCATCCAGGTTCAACAAGAAGTTGGACAACTTTGTGGCGAGAACAAGGGATCCACTTGCACTCAAAATAGATGCGTTAGTGACCCCATGGGATCAGTTTTCACTAATTTATGCATTCCCTCCAGTTCAGCTATTAACACGGCTGCTCTACAGGATCAGGAAAGAAGGTAAGCCGGTAATCTTAGTAGCCCCGGCATGGCCCAGAAGACCCTGGTATGCAGGGATCGTGAGAATGGCAGTAGGGGAGTCATGGACTCTTACATTTTGTCCGGACCTGCTATCATAGGAAGAATTCTGGCCTTTCTACAGTTAGGAGTAGAAATTAAGCTGGCATTGAGTACAATCAAAGGTCAGATTCCGGCCTTGGAAGTGTTTTTCCAAAGGCCGCTTGCTTCACATTTTTTAGTCCGAGCATTCATAAAGGGGTAACTTGGATAACTCCACCAGTTAGAGCACCCTTGTGTCCATGGGATTTGAATCTGGTTTTGTCAGTGTTGCAAGGACAACCCTTTGAACCTATATGTAATATTCCTTTGCTCCTTTTGACAAGGAAATTGGTATTCCTAGTTGCGGTAACCTCCGCAAGAGGAGTTTCAGAGCTGGCTGCATTCTCCTGTAAAGAGCCATACTTAATAATTCATAAGGATAAGAAGGTGGTGCTGCATCCTCACCCAGCCTTTTTACCAAAGGTAGTGTCTGATTTTCATCTGAATCAAGATGTTTCCCTACCTTCCTTTTTTCCAGAACCTCGTTCTGCAGAAGAAAAATTATTGCATTCTCTCGATGAAGTGAGAGCAGTTAAGGCCTATCTGAAAGCGACAGCTCAGATACGGAAAACTGATGTTTTGTTTTGCCAGAAAGCCCTAGAAAGGGCCAGGCAGCATCAAAATCTACTATTGCTAAGTGGATTTGTCAAGTGATTAGTCAGGCTTTTGGTCTGAAAAGAAAGGTTCCTCCCTTTCAGATTAAAGCGCACTCTACCCGGGTAGTCAGTGCTTTATGGGCAGTGCATCACCAAGCCCCTGTGGCTCAGATTTGCAAGGCCGCTACTGGGTCATCAGTACATACATTCACAAGATTCTACGAAATGGATGTAAGATAGCAGGAGGACACTGCCTTCAGGCGCAGTGTGCTGCGGGCAGCAGTATAGATCCTCACGTGGCTGTTTGTTTTGTGTCTCCCTCCCCTCAGGTGGCATTGCTTTGGGACATCCCACATAGTTATTACTATGGCTGCTCTGTGTCCCGTGATGTACAATATAGAAAATAGGATTTTTATAACAGCTTACCTGTAAAATCCTTTTCTTGGAGTACATCAAGGGACACAGAGATCCCGTCCGTTTTATTGGAATAAGTATATATTGCTTTGCTACAAAAACTGAGGTACTCCCGGTATGGGAGGGGTTATATAGGGAGGGGGACTTCCTGTTTTTTGAGTGTACCATTGTCCATTCACCTATAGGTGGCATATAACTATAACTATGGCTGCTCTGTGTCCCGTGATGTACTCCAAGAAAAGGATTTTACACGAAAGCTGTTATAAAAATCCTATTATGCCACATAGCCTATTATTTAATTATGCAGACTTTTTTACTGATAGTTCTACTTTAAAAAATGTTAAGTTCAATATTTCAAACATCTTTTTTAATGAACTACTCAAACTAACACCATCCATATTACCAATTTAACTCACACAATAAATCAAAATGTAACAATATGAAAAAATAACAAATATTAAATATAAAAAAATATGACCTGTATAATTGTCAGTCCTAATACCATTCCTTTCCTATTCTTTCAGCATAACAATATTACTTCCATCACTGATGACACCTTCTGTAAATCAAATGACACCCGATATCTCCGTACCAGACTGGATGAAGTAAGAATGGAAGGAAATCCAGTGATACTAGGAAAATATCCGAACAGTTTCACCTGTCTCAGAACTTTACCCCATGGCTCATATTTTAAATAATGGGGGAACATTACCACTATCAATTTGCAATGTCCTGTACTTCTTAAAAGAAATATCAGTTTACACACTGAATGTTTTATTTTACAGTGGCAAATGTTTTGAAAAGTTCCAGTAATGTAGATTGTTTCTTATAGCGATTGCATTTACTTACTGTAATTAATACTGCAGCTTACAAATACACCCATGATATTGATATACACCACTTACTTAATAATTATTATTACAATTACCACTTACACACACGTACAAATATGATTGATCTACCATATACTTTTGAGTGATTAGTAGCTTCACACACTGCATTACAGTTAATAATGCAAAGCATATGTGATCCATTATGACTAAGAGTGTATTCAGTTTCACATATATAAGTAACTGAAGTATAGCTTTACTTAACATTCTCTTACTACTGTCCACCTAATTTTCTATAGTAAAGCATCAGTAAGCAAACAGATGTGAAAATATGTACAAAAGCAGACTGAAGAGTCTTATTTCTGAAAAACAACATTTTTCAACCATGAAATATGGAATTCTAAGAAATTGCATGAATGTCTCTGTCTCATTATATGCAACAGTCCAGTGTGTTAAAGAGGATCTTCACCCTAGGAACAAAAAAATAAAAGTCAGCAGCTACAAATAGTGTAGCTGCTGACTTTTAATAAAAGGACACTTACCTGTCCTAGTATCCAGCACAGTCCTCACGAGCCAGTTCTTCATCGGTCTTTGGGGCCCTGTGCCATTTTTAGTGTAGGAAGCCAGCTGTGACTCCTTGCGGTTTAACAGCCGGCTTCTCAATGCACATGCATGAGCCGTTCTGTGCTTTGTGAATGGTCCTGCAGCCTTCTGGGACCTGTGATGTGTCCCAAAAGGCTGCAGGCAAAGGGAGGAGGGGGGAGCAAACTGTTCAGAAGCCTAGATGATCCAAGCAGAAGTGGGAGCGGGGTGCCTGTCAAAACCAGGTACCTGTTACTCCCCAAAAAAGTGTCCAAAGGTGATAGAGTATGGGGGGAGAGGCAGAAGGGGGTTGAAGTTCTGCTTTAAGATGCTGGAGGGTAGAAGTGTGGCCACTGTCTTCACGCACTGAAAGCCCATTTAGACCTATGCACTGCAGTAATAAATAGGGATCAATCGGCACAAACAAATATCCTAACCTAAAATACTGCTATAACACTCAAGGTCACATTACAAATCCTCAGTAAACTTTTAAAATCATAAATAGTGCAGCTCTAAATAAAACTAGACTAAATCACTAAGGATTTATAAAAGTATGAGTTTAAAACTTCAGAGAGAAAGTCCATGCATATAAACGAGTAAATATGGTGTAAAGCAGATAGAGTCCTCAGCTGTGAACACTTGTGCTGGTAAAGATGCTTTTCAATTTGGTGTAGATTCATGAAAATACCACCACTGACAGAAATGCAGGCCGCTCACCTTGCACAGTGGACCTACTGAGCTAACAGATAGGTCTACAAAAGCCTTCCCCTCACAAGGGGTTAAAGAGGTAAACATGTTTTCCAGAGATCCAGCTCATATTAAACATCCACTGCTTTACTGGTTCAAATCGCTCATCAGATCTCCCAATCAATGTTGTTACAGACAAACCTAGTTGTATGTAAGATTAAACTGAGACATCCATAGTCCATAGTACTTCTCTGTATGAACTCAGTACATTTTATTTAAATCCAAAAGTAAAACTACTTACAAGTGAAGCACTGTAATCTACGGTGACCAGACATCCCCGGTTTCCGGGGACAGTCCCCGGACTGAGGACATGGTCCCCGGTCCAAGACCGTCCCCTGATTTGTCCCCGTATTGCAGGCAGGGGCCACCGGGTCCAACTCCGGGCTGCGGTCACTGCTTTTTTCCCCCTGCAGTGCCGATCCAGCCCCAATAGGGTTGCCACCTGTCCGGGATTCACCCGGTCAGTACGGCTTTAGAGTAATTTTGAATCAGGTGTCCGGGGCTCCTGCCGCCTGGAACCCGGACACATGATCTAGACCACGCTGTGGCTCAGAGCTCCATCTGTTCAGCTGGGGGCCAGGCAGGAACATTACTAGTGTTTCAGGCACAGGTTGTTATCCTAATACAGCCGTTCGGACAATTTAATCAGTCCCGAACCCCCGCTTCTATAGTATCCGCCGGGGAAGGTAATTGCCGGGAAGCGCAGCTCACATGACTACAGGAGGAGAAGAGGTGCCCGGCAGAGACTGAGAGCACTCGAACCCTGGACAACTTTACTGAGGGCGAGATCGCTATAGAAGGAAGAGTCTGGCCAGCAGTGCCCTGTCAGTGTTCGGGTGTCAGTGTTGAATTGGAGGACAGTGCGTGTGTAGTTTATCACACAGACAGCTGACCAGGAACAGACCATGCAGGAGACCAGCCGCAGAATCAGCTACATTCACAATACTTGGCTGGGTAAGAAAACCACTGATCTGAGGAGAGAGGGGGGAGAGGGGGGAATTCTTAGGATTCATTGCTATCACCTCTGTGTTTTATGTGATTATTGGGAGTCAGGGCCGGTGCCAGCATACTATGGTGTCCTGTCACTCTGCCCCATCCATGTCGCTCTGCCCCCTCTCTGTCACTCTGCCCCCTCTCTGTCACTCTGCCCCCTCCCTGTCACTCTGCCCCCTCCCTGTCACTCTGCCTGTCCCCCTCCATGTCACTCTGCCCCCTCCATGTCACTCTGCCCCCTCTCTGTCACTCTGCCCCTCCCTGTCACTCTGCCTGTCCCCCTCCATGTCACTCTGCCCCCTCCATGTCACTCTGCCTCCTCTTGGTCACTCTGCCCCCTCCATGTCACTCTGCCTGGCCACCTCCCTGTTTCCATCCCTCTCACTCTGTCTGCCCCCTCCATGTCACTCTGCCCCCTCCATGTCACTCTGCCCCCTCTCTGTCACTCTGCCCCCTCCCTGTCACTCTGCTCCCTCCCTGTCACTCTGCCCCCTCCCTGTCACCCTGCCCCCTCCATGTCACTCTGCCTGGCCCCCTCCTTGTTCCCCTCCTTGTCACTCTGTCTGTCCCCTTCTGTCACTCTGCCCCCTCCATGTCACTCTGCCCCCTCCCGAGGAGGGAGGGGGGAGAGAGGGGAATTCTTAGGATTCATTTCTATCACCTCTGTGTTGTATGGGGAGGGGAGCCAGGAGAACCTGCGATGTGCCTCGAAAAGAGGACAATCAGGGGTGCTGTGTGCAAAATTATTACACAAAGCAGGTAAGTATAACATGTTTGTTATTTTAGTTAAAAAAAAAAAAAAGATTTACAATCACCTAAAGGGGAAATTTAAAAATGTAAATAGTGCCTAAACAGTACCCTAAAAGATTTACCTCTTTTTTTAATTGCTCCTGTGTTTTTGGCCCTATAGATGTATACCTGCAGTGTGAACATAAGGCACTATGCCTAACTTCTATTTAATATGTTCTGGAGCCATTGCTATTCTACTCACTGTTCTCCTTGCTGGAAAGAAAGCTGTACAATTGCTGCATTAGGCATCTCCCTGCTTCTGCATCATTGATTCTCTGGATCTGTTCCCACAGTGTCTTGTTTCCAGGCTTCAGATCACCATTTATTAAGGAGGCAGGATGAAGCAAAGCCTTGTCTCTACCAATATGGCCTCCTCCTCACAGAGACCAAAGTGTGGAACAAGGCATGGTAAGTCAGTATTAAGGAAAATACCAGCTGTAGGGAGGTAACACAGGCTACACTGGTGACTATTCGTCTGCCCTGTATTTGCCCTTTTGGGCACAGTAGTCACAGTCAAGGTTCTCTTTATAGATGCAGGCTCCAGGGTTGCTATTCCGAACCTGGATCTGCCAATTACTGATGCACTGATTTGGTACAGCATGCAGAAAAAAATTTGATCATTTACAGCCTGGAGCCTGCATGTTTAAACACAATGGGGTTAATTTACTAAAGGCAAACAGACTGCGCACTTGCACAGGTGCAGTTGCACTCTGCAAGTACATTTTCTCTAGAGCTTAGTAAATGAGGTAAAGCTTCACACTACAAAGAACACGCAGTCACATGCAAGGAAAATTGTAAAAAAAGTATTTTTGCTTACACTCGATCGGATGATGGAAATAAGCAGAACTTTATCTGATTTACTAAGCTCTGTGGCACATGCACTTGCAGAGTGCAACTGCACCTGTGCAAGTGCACAATCTGCTTACCCTTAGTAAATCAACTCCTATGTCTGCAGTGAGAGCTCCTATATTCCTGACTTCACAATTCCTTGTAAGAAAAATCTAGAGGAATTACATATACTTAACTATAACGGTACAAAAAAAAGTGTAAGAGGTAAAGAGGAAAAATATTCATCTCTGGCCACAGTTTGGCTTTAAATAGCCAAAAACTTTATACCTGGTACAACTAATATCATTTTGTAGTGAATGTGTGGTATAAAATTTTAATGTTGATACATATGGGGAATATTTAACTAAAGTAAAATGAGGGGCTTGGCAAATTGTAAATGATCAATAAACGGGTGGTGCCTGAATTATAACTATAGTTGATAGACAGTGCCTCCAGCCGATTATGGCACTTAATAAAAAAGTTAATAACAATATGAATTTTTGTTCAGACACTCAATAGCATACCACAACAATTTCCTGAGTTCTTTAACCGCTTCTCGACCGCCTCACGCAGATATACTGTGGCAGAAGGGTAGTATAGGCAGATTAACGTACCTGTACGTTGCCCTTTAAGAGGCGGCTTGCGGGCGTGCGCATGCCGGGAGCTCCTTGAGCATAATCGCGGGTCCCGCAGACTCGATGTTTGTGGGGGTACCCGCGATCGTCTCACGGAGAGGAAGAATGGGGAAATGCTAATGTAAACAAGTATTTCCCCATTCTGCCTAAAGACACTGACACTGATCACAGCTCCCTGTAATCGAGAGGGGTGATCAGTGTCATGTCATACATAGCCCCCCCCCCACAGTTAGAATCACTCCCTAGGACACACTTAACCCCTACAGCGCCACCTAATGCCCCCTTCACTGCCAGTCACATTTACACAGTAATCAATGCATTTTTATTCGCACTGATCGTTGTATAAATGTGAATGGTCCCAAAATAGCGCCAAAAGTGTCCGATCTGTCCGCCATAATGTCACAGTCACGATAAAAATCGCCGATCACTGCCATTACTAGTAAAATAAGAATTATTAATAAAAATGCCATAAAACTATCTCCTATTTTGTAGACGCTATAACTTGCGCAAACCAATCAATAAACGCTTAAATTGTCTCTCTTTATTTGTTTATAGCACAAAAAATAAAAACCACAGAGGTGATCAAATGCCACCAAAAGAAAGCTCTATTTGTGGGAAAAAAGGGATGTCAATTTTGTTTGGGAATCACGTCGCATGTCCGCGCAATTGTCAGTTAAAGCGACGCAGTGCCGAATCCCAATAAGTGCTCTGGTCTTTGGCCAGCCAAATGGTTCGGGGCTTAAGTGATTAATCTATGGTGATTTCTTAGCAATGTATAAATATCTCCCAATTAAATATAATTTCTTAAAATACAAGTATAATTATACAATTACATACAAAATTGGAATTACTGGTGATTAATATTTCACACACACACAATCAAAAACATGAATACAATAGGAAGGTAATTTCTCTTAAATTTCAAAGACAAAACCCGGAACAGCTACAAACCAACTATAAAAGGGTGATCAACTGTGCTTTAAAATATACAAAAGAAGAACCCTGAACACTCTTAAAGCGGAGGTCCACACAAATTTTTAAGTTGCCTTGCATACATTGTCAAATGGAATTTTTTTTTTTTTTTTTTTCAGAGGGGGTACCTGTATATCTGTGTTTTCTTGGTTTCTTTCTGTCTCTAACCCCCGCGGGTATGGGCGGCCATGGTCATCATATCCTGCGGTGCACGGTCTCCTGGGAGCAATGTGTTCTTATACCCAGGAGTCAGTGCGGATGGCCGCCTCTAATTCTTGCGAGATTCGGAAACCGGTTTATCTTCATTGCCATCACAACGCGCCATACAAACTGAGCATGCGTAGGAACGAACGGTGAATGCTGGTAGCTCAGCATCACCATATCCAGGAAGTTTATGCTTGTGGGCTTCACATGCCCACAAACAAGATGAAACCTGCCATTACTAATTTTTATAAGTACGTTTTATATACGAAACCGGACATTGGGGGATATATTTCATAAAATAAGTGAGTGTAACATTTACATTATATTAACTTATGAATTGTTAAAAAAAAAAGAATTAACCTGCCTGTACTACCCTTCTGCCACAGTATATCTGTGTGAGGCAGATATACTGTGGCAGAAGGGACACCTGGGACACCAAAAGAATTGTTGCGGACCTCCTCTTTAAGACAATTTCTTACTCTCTGCGGCCGGAGGAGAGAAAAGAATGTATCTTGAAGAGCTAAGCGAAAACACTACTTAATTTAAAATGAGTCCTAAATTCACTAGATCTGTTAAAGTAGGGTAGACAATAAACAATTTTCCTGGGACACCAACAATAGCCAACTTAGCTGCAATACAGATCTATACCTAATTTACCCGTACACAATTTCAACATATAACATAGACAGACTATGTAGGAAAACTTTAGTAAATAAATTGCCCTGCACACTGTATAAATGATATGTCTTAAGATGTTGCAAAGATTTCTTCTGTTGTTTGAGTATTTCTACAATTGGGCCAATGGGCAATGAGAAATCATCCACTGGAAGTGCATCTGGTCCCCAGTAAATACCGTGGAAACTTTCTGTGGTTTCTTCTAACACATAATTTTTTCCATCTCAATACAATAATGAAACGTTGTGTATGCAGCCTGAAAAGGGTAAATGAGTATCCACTTCAATGATGTTTACTCCACTTTCCATTGCCAAGCATACCCGCTGTGGGCCTACTTCTATAAACGCAAGTACACATGTTAACATCTGACCTGGCTAATCAACAGAGTTCAAACACAGGAGACCTATGTGTACAAACGAGACCCTTATCAGCTTTCTGACAGTCATCCAAACCATAAGTGTTGTTTGAACCTACAGCTATATAAGATCCATCATACTTTGGTTCCCATCATGCGACAGTATCAGTGATTACATCTGGCATAGGGATAGGGAGAGTAAAGAATTTACACATAGTGATCCCATAATCTTTAGGGACAAATACCTTAGACATTAGTCCCATACAATAAAAACTAGACATACTACTAAATATCTTGGTGTGACACACTGGGGGTAATTTACTATAGCGCTGAAAAATGATCCTGCAGTCCCAAAAAATAGCGCCCAATTAAAGCCAATTAAGCCTTCAACTCTCAGAAACTGAGCGCTAATGCAAATTGAAAGCAACGCTATTGCCGGCAAAAATGCCTGTCAGATCACATATGCGGGAATAGTGAATGGGGTTCGAACCTGCAAAGTCCAAAGTTCTCACTGAAGGCTTATATGCAAGTTCTTTGCCATAAAAAGTGTATGGGGACCTGGGTCCTGCCCCAGGGGACATGTATGAATTAGAAAAAAAATTTTTTAAATGGCCGTTTTTTCAGGAGCAGTGATTTTTAATAGTGCTTAAAGTGAAGCAATAAAAATTAAAAATTCCTTTAAATATCATGCCTGGGGGAAGTCCTTAGTATGCCTGTAAAGTAGCGCACCTTTCCCATGTTTATTACCGTACCGCAGCAAATTGACATTTCTAAAGGAAAACATTTCATTCAAAATTGCTTGCGGCTGTAATGAATTGCCAGTTCCCGGCAATATAGGGTTAAAATCAAAGAAAAAAACGGCGTAGGTTCCCCCCACCAGTCCATACCAGGTCCTTCGAGTCTGGTATGGATATTAAGGGGAACTCCACACCAAAAAAATGGCGTAGGGGTCCCCCCCAAAATCCATACCAGACCTAAAGGGTCTGGTATGGATATTAAGGGGAACCCTGTGCCAAAATTTGAAAAAAAAATGGTGTGGGGGTCCCCCCAAAATCCATACCTGACCCTTATCCGAGCACGCAACCTGGCAGGCTGCAGGAAAAGAGGGGGGATGAGAGAGCGGCCCCCCTCCTCCTGAACCGTACCAGGCCACATGCCCTCAACATGGGGAGGGTGCTTTGGGGTCCCCCCCAAAACGCCTTGTCCCCATGTTGATGGGGACAAGGGCCTCATCCCCACAACCCTTGCCCGGTGGTTGTGGGGGTCTGCGGGCAGGGGGTTTATTGGAATCTGGAAGCCCCCTTTAACAACCCCCAGATCCTGCCACCCCATGCGAATGGGTATCCGGTACATTCTACCCCTACCCATTCACCAAAAAAATATAGCCGGTTTTTGACAACTCCTTTATTAAAAATGTCTTCTTCTTTCCCCGCTTCTTCCTTCAGTCTTCCTTCACTCTTCCTTCGGTCTCCTCCATCTTCCTCCAGCTTCTTCTTCCCCCTGCTTTTTCTTCCATCCTGCTACACTTCTTCCTTCGGTCTTCTCCATCTTCCTCCGGCTCCTTCTTCCCCCGGTCCGTCCTCTGGTCTTTCTCCTCCGCCGCTCCCGCTGAACATTCAAAAAGCGAATATCCTCCAATGCTGCAATGGGGCGGATGATGTGACTCCGAGACCCCGCTCCTTGTGACTTTACCGCATGGGGCATGATGGCTCAGTGATGTCAAAAGGGGTTGGGTCTCCTGATGACGTCATCCGGCGGCCACACCCCATAGTTATATATGATATGTGCACTATGGAAGCGGACAGATCAGCTGGCTGCAGTGTCGGAGGAGATTCATTGTTTTCATATTCAGCAGGTCGGTGGAGGGAGCGGCGGAGGAGAAAGACCAGAGGATGAGGCGGGGAAAGAAGAAGCTGGAGGAAGATGTAGAAGACCGGAGGAAGACACGGAGGAAGATGGAGGACGAAGCGGGGGAAGAAGAAGCTGGAGGAAGATGGAGAAGACCGAAGGAAGACCAGAGGAAGGAGCGGGGAAAGAAGAAGACATTTTTAATAACGGAATTCTCAAAAACTGGCTATTGTCTTTTGTCCCATTTCACGGCTTTTTTTGGTGAATGTGTAGGAGTACAATTTACCCGATACCCATTCACATGGGGGGGCGGGATCTGGAGGACCCCTTATTAAAGTGGGCTTCCAGATTCCGATAAGCCCCCTGCCCGCAGACCCCCACAACCACCAGGCAAGTAGGGGTGCAACAGATCAAAAAACTCACGGTTCGGATCGTTCCTCGGATCAGGAGTCACGGATCGGATCATTTTCGGATCAACAAAAAAAAAATGAATTGAATTTACAAAAACCTGTGAAAATTCTACCACCATATAGTCCCCACAGTAATATCCACAATCTCCCCCACTGTAATATCCACAATCTCCCCACTGTAATATCCACAATCTCCCCCACTGTAATATCCACATCTCCCCCCACTGTAATATCCACAATCTCCCCCACTGTAATAATATCCACAATCTCCCCCACTGCTGTAATATCCACAATCTCCCCCACTGCTGTAATATCCACAGACTCCCCCACTGTATACAGTATGAGTATAGGAAGGAAGACTAGTGTTGTTTAGTCTTACCTTACAGAATAGAAGCCGCCAAGCAGATCAGATCCAAGAGTTGAGGGGTGATGACGTCAGCACGCACCGCCGCTGGGTGTACCAAGATGGCAGCCGCTTCGGAGCTAGGCCGAAGCCGTGGCCTTTCCTAAGGTCGAGGCAGCGGAGCACTCTGCGGGGCGCATGTTGACCCGTTCAGATCACAGATCGGTGATGATCCGTTGCACCCCCACGGGCAAGGGTTGTGAGGATGAGGCCCTTGTCCCCATGTTGAGGGCATGTGGCCTGGTACGGTTCAGGAGGAGGGGGGCTCTTTCTCGCCCCCCCTCTTTTCCTGCGGCCTGCCAGGTTGCATGCTCGGACAAGGGTCTGGATTTTGGGAGGAACCCCCACACCACTTTTTCTTTAATTTTGGTGCAGGGTTCTCCTTAATATCCATACCAGACCTGAAGGGCCTGGTATAGATTTTGGGGGGACCCCCACGCAATTTTTTTTTATTTTGATGTGGGGTTCCCCTTAATATCCACACCAGACCTGAAGGGCCTGGTATGGATTTTGGGAGGACCCCCACACAATTTATGTTTTATTTTTAAGCCATTTTTATTAAATTTTGATGTGGGGGTCCCCTCCGAATCCATACTAGACCCGAAGGGCCTGGTATAGACCTGGGGGGACCCCATGCAGTTTTTTTGCAATTTTTTTTTGGCTGGCATTAATTTTTTACTTTCATTAGGGAAGCCGCTGACAGCTGAAGATTCATTGGTTGTTAAGGACGCGGCCCCCCGGTTAGCAACCAGTTATATACAGTGTTAAAATAATAACCGCAAAACACATAAAAAATCACATCACAAACGCAACTGCTGCATTTCTAGTGCGGTTCCATTGAAATCTATTACCCACAAATCGCATGAACAAAAGTCCCCAACCATTTCCAAAAACGCACTTGGTGCAAAACGCATAGATGTGAACTAGTACCATAGGAAACCATGTTAAATGGACTGTAGAGTGTTTCTGAAAACTGCAAAATGCACTAAAAAAATGCATAGGTGTTAATCTAGGGTCAGGGCCAGTTCACACTGGAGCGATGCGGGAACCCTGCGAATCCAGTGCGGGTTCCCGCATCGCATACAACGCGCAGGCAGTTCACACTGCCATATGCGAACTGCTGGGAGTGTCAGTAGAAAGCTAATGACACCCCCAAATCAGTTCGCATATTGCAGAACAAACTGCAAATTCAGACAACAACCATGCAATCCGATTCTGCCGCGGACCAAAAAAAGGGTCAATCTGTATGGCTGAGTTTGCATCACACAGACATCGCATGTGATTTGCAGTGCGGGGCAAATCACATCCGATGTCGGACAGCACAGCAGTGTGAACCTTGCCCTAAGGCCCCTGTCACACTTATGCGACTTGTCCTGTGACTCCTGCGTCCATAGACTTCAAGATTACACTGGCATTGCTTCAAATCACATCAAATTTGCGGCAAAAAGCGATGCAAAATCAGGTCGCACAAGTGTGAAAGGGTCCTTATGGACCTCAAGTTGTATGAAAAGTCAGCCAAGCGTGAAAGGAACCTTTGAATTAGGTTCCATTTGCACTTGTGCGAACCAATGCCTGTGTAATCTTGTTGTATATTTACCTCAAGTCGCATCAAAGTCAAACCAAAGTAGTGCAGGAACAAATTTGACCCACTTGCAGGATGCACAAGTGAGAATAGTGCCTAATTCAGAGGTATTATCCATGAATCTAATTCACACTGCTGCGACCTGAAAGTCACACTACTTTGCTGCTGCAACTTGGCCCCAACTTCTGGGAATGCCTGTGTAATATTGCGCCCTATGTACCTCAAGTCACACCAAAGTAGTACAGGGACTACTTTGAAGTTGTTGCAACTTGAAGTAGCACAGATATGAATGGTTATCATTGAGAAACATAGGTGTGCACAGCCTATTGCATTAGGGTGTGCACCTCAAAGCTCAAATACATTTAGGTGTGCATGTGTATACATACTGACGTTGTCAGTAGAGCAGTGGCGGGTGCCAGTAAGGCAGAGATTGGTGTCAGTAAGGCAGTGGATGGTTTATTAGTATTATTATTTTTATTTTATCCATATCAGGGGTTTAAACAGGGAGAATCTGCACCACACAGGGTGATTAGGGTGTGCCCAGGCACACCTGGCACACCCTGTGTGCATGCCTATGTTGAGAAACATGGGGTACAACTTGTCATGCAACTTCGGAGGTCCAAATTTGCTGAAAAAGTCGCCCAACTGTGAAACAAGTCATATATATTTTAATACAAAGGAGCTCTCATTTATATTTGCATAGTCCCTACTGATTTACATCAGCAGAACAAATGCAGGAAGTGATGTGTGCACATGGGCCAGAAGCAAATGTGTGGTGATGCCAAACAGCTCAATGAACTACACCAAATCTAACTACCACATCCACCCCCACATTGAGTAAGTACATATCCTACACTTACCCGGCAAATCAGCAGCACCTCCTCTTTGCTAAAGAGGGACCTCGCCATGTCCACCTAGATGGAGATCCTGACCAGCACAGGAACTTCCGGGTGATTACAATGACTCATTTCCAGGTCAGAAGGTGAAACCACGCTCTTTTGATCACAGCTGCGAATATTTGATTGCAACCACAATTAGAATTTATTTATTTTTGTTTATTTGCAGCTATGCAAATCTGTATTTCTACATATGATATTTGAAGGTAAACTTATGGGAGTTTGATAATAAATGGTGTCCCTGGGATAGCAGCACGTGAATTACAAAGACAAAGGCCCAGTTTGAGCCCTGGTTCACACTGACGGCGAGAGGAAATCATGCGAATTCAGCTGAACTCACACAATTCCATTCCCGCATGTCAGTCTCAACTGCGGGGGAAATTTCAGAGACATCTGTGCAGGTTTCTGCACTGATGTCAATAAAAATCACACCCGAAGTTGCCAAAAAGTAGTACAGAAACTACTTTTGGAAATTGCAGTGCTGCACCAATTAGAACGGTGCAATTGCCACCGATTTGACATGTCAAATCGCACCAATGTGAACCAGGGCTGACACATACAACACTGCCTATCCGCCAGCTGAATTCATTACCTGCAATTCTCCAGAGCTGTTATATATAAAGATTCTACCTTTATCAGGTGTGCTGATAAAGGTAGAATTCTACCTTTCTACCTTCATGCAGGTGTACTGAAGAGATTTTTTGATGCACAAATACATATAGAAATGATAAGATATAAAATATTGCACTTCCCCAAAACTAATTAAAAAGAAAGAAAAGAGAAAAAAAAACAACAAACAAGCTCAATAATGTACTTTTATTTTGCCAGCAGAAACAAAATTATGTATATTCATTTACTAGCTTCAAAAAAATGTCTACAGAATATATGGTGCTACTTTTAGCAAAACAGTCAACAATTGGGTTTAAGGGCCCTGCTCATAGGAGCTTACAATCTAAAATTTGAGTGGACACAGCTTTACTTTCAGTGTATAACGGGCAACACATCACATTTTTATCTGCAAGAATATAGAAACATACTTAACAGTCATTATTCTTACAAAGCATTCCAACATAATATAAAAAAAAGTTCAACATATAACACTCACCACCACCCCACAAATCCACACACATACATAATTTGGGGACCATGTTCTGCTGGAAGCTGCATTTCTGTATACATAATTAAGCAATGAGATCAAAGAGTAGAAGGTCAGCACATGCTGCTAAACCATGTTTGCATGGTCAGACAGGAACAATACACACACAACATTGACAACATGGCCACACAAACCCACTTTTGATTGAAAAAATGCACAAGAATTTCAGCAAACAAACAGCCCTAGTTGGGCGTTGGTCAATAGGCACAATACCATTCCTTCACTACAAATCACAGCAAAAAACCTGGCCTTCTCAGGCCAAACAAACCCCCCCTACTGCAGCCCTTTATATAAGCTAGTTTGTTTTGTTAGCACACTGACACATGCCCAATAGAAGTACACGTCCACCAGTATCTTTCAATCTGTCTCTTTGTGTACGTCTAAAGTGATTTCCTCTGATGAGCAGGAACACATAATACTATTTGCAACTGTGTTAGCCTTTGGCTATGTACATCAAATCTCCAACTACAGGCCAAAGATTAAAGTCCATTTGCATGCACATAAACATGCACATAAACAAAGCAACAGTTTCCTAAGCATATGTACCTGTGCAGTGTAAACCCTACAATTTTAAATGTTAAATTTAAAAGTCACTGGGCATGATTAGTGCTAACATATGTTCATGTGTGCTCTGTCAGCTCAAACATAGAGAAATGATTAATCTACTCTCTATAGTGGGGAGTCCATGCATGAGAGTTCAAATGCAGCAAAAGGTGTGTAGATGTAGATGATCACAGATGGGCTGACTCTGGATGGCTTCCGGCTCATTAGCTAGAAGGGGCTCTGTAGACAGTAAAAAACAAAGGAGGAGGGCGTGGCTTGGAGCCGGAGCTGAATGGCCGCTTAGATCCCGAGCTCCCGTCCACGGAGGGTATCTTATTAAGCACAGCAGAGCCATCCTAGCCCTATCATGGGGAAAACATCCAGAGAACCATCCCCAGCCAGGTCCCGCTCTCCCAGAGGGTCCGGTTCACAAATCGGCCGCAAAATTCCGGACATCTTCCGGACCCAGGCACGCGAGGCCCCGGCTTCAAATCGGGCCTACTCGAACGCTGCACGCTCCTCCAGCCTCAGCCCCTCAGGGAGAAGCCACACGCAATCCCAGCCTCCAGCAGCAGCAGCATGTACCCCACAGCCCCTTTCTATGCAAGATCTGCGATCTGTGGCAGAAGACATTAAAGCCACATTCTTTGCAGCCATCACGGATCTCAGGAGAGATGTCCAGGTAATGACAGTACGCCTGGATGACTTGGAGGAAACAACTACCCGCCATGACACCTCCATTCAACATTTACAGACCTCCTCTCAGGCCCAATCTTCACAGCTCAGGGATATCCAGAGGCATATGGAAGATTTAGACAACCGCGGCCGTCGCCACAACATACGGGTAAGAGGTATCCCTGAATCCGTTGAAAATGCGCAAATCACGAAAGCTACTATCGCCATATTTAACGACCTCTTGGGCAGACCTCCTGAAACACCCATTGAGTTTGAACGTTTGCATAGAGCCTTGAGGCCCAGAGGCAGAGAATCTGACCCTCCCAGGGACGTGATATGCTGTCTCATTAACTTTCAACTGAAGGAGGAAATTCTTCATAGGGCTAGGGATCGACACTCCTTACTCTACCAAGGAGCCGAAATAAAGCTGTTCCAAGACCTCTCGCCCATCACCCTTCAAAATAGGAGAGACTTACGCCCTCTTCTTGATCTCCTGCGCACCAAAGGAATTCAATACCGGTGGAAATTTCCCTTCTGCCTCTCTGCTTCATTCCAAGGTCGCACTGCAAACTTACGCCTACCAGAAGATCTGCCTGGTTTCTGTGAAGCACTAAATCTTCCACGCATTGACATCTCGGATTGGTACACCACCCTTCGCCCACCGCGCATGAGAAGGTCAGCCTCCACCGATGCTATTCCAGTCCGTGATGACTTTCACATAAGACGCCGCAGACACACCCCACCGAGGGAACCTACCATGTCAGGCACTCGGAACGCCCCACTCAACAGCCCTACGGCCTCCCCGGCCCACAGAAGAGCCCGCCATGACAGATCCAACTGAACAATCTCAACCCTTCCATCCTGTACTTCTCAAGACTGAATACGCCTTCTCAAGACAGGAACCTGCCTGCAACACCCACCAATAACACCCAAGACGGCAAGCGTTTCCCGAAGTCGGCTACTCTACAGATAACTTTTCTTTTTTCCTTTCAGTAACATTTATCCTTCATTGCTCCTGAGCGCCCACCGTGAAAACTGGTCCCCGATCAAGTGGAACCACCCCCAGCGAAACTGTGAGTCGGACCTTCCCCTTGGGAGACCCTTGCACAATGTCTGACCCTTCTAGAAGTTCTGGCAGTCTCTAAGCTTTACAAATGAGGCTTTCACTTGAAATACCGTCCAGCTCCTCTCCCTATGCCCTTCCCTCACCCTCCTATATCCCTTTCCCTACCCAATTCCCCCCCCTTCCTCTCCACCCTCCCCCAATCCCATTTGCCCTAGAAGGTATGCTACATGCGAGCCTCCTGGTCCGTTATGCTCGCAATAATTTCCGGTTCCGAAGCTCAATATTTCTTATGAATGTATTTTCATATACTCTGCTCGGGTGACTTACGGGGGGTGACGTCACACAGATGCCAACCTCCCTTCCATGACAAGCAACGGATTTACTCCGCTTTGCTATCCTCCACCTCTCCTATAATTAGGCGAATCTAAATCTTCAACCACCCTCAAAGTAGTCGAGAGCTTTAGTCACTCTAATTAACCTCCGAAATGTGGCATCTGTGGAGGCCTCACCCTTCCTCCTGGCACCCTATGTTGGTAAGATGTTATATGTATGTTTAAAAATTACAGTATGTTAGAAAGTCCCTTCTCTCTTGTTCAGCGGTATCCTTAAATCCTAGGTATCCAATCGAATGGAATATTCCCAAAACGAATCATACTTGTTGCGAATACCTAACTAACACCATCTCAAAGAGGGAATGGGCTGTCTCACCTTGTATCCTCTAAGATATTAAATTCATATTAAGGTTAGAGATGTTTACTTCCCAACTCAACTTAGAGTGTAATATGCAAAACTACCGACCATAACCTGACTACTGCCCGAACACACACACAAACGAGAAGGGTTACTTTCCGATATAGAGTCAGTGGTAGCCCGATGGTGTTGAATACTTCGGAAGAATATTATTAACAGTATTGATATGTATAACTGCTAGAGTCCCTCCCCATCTCCATTTCCTTGGTGATATAATGGTGCTTACTTTTACTTTTAAGTTTAGAGGACCTCCGTTAAGGTTCTGGTTTTGATACCAATTTACTTTGTTTACAATTTAGTACTAATACTGTTTATACAATGTTGATTCAATATATCTGCTAAATGACCTGTCTGGATTGTCGCATGCTTGGCCCCCATGAGCTTAGACCCAAGGTTATCATATCTAGCTCTTAAAACACCGTTGGCTCCCGCATGTACTCATAGGCATGAACCTCAGTGGACGGGTGATACTAAATCTCGATAGTTTTGATCTGACACTTTTCACCCCCCCACAAGACAGGAACGTAGGTATTCCTGTCAAACCAAACCGGATACTTTTCGAACCTTAGGGTAGGTTATACATAACCTCCCTCACTCCGGAATACCATACATCTCACTTCTTTCTAAATCCCAGTTCACCTCTCTCTCTCTCTCTCTCTCTCTCTCTCTCTCTCTCTCGCTTCCCCCCTTTTTCTCCCCTTCCTCTCCTCTCCTTTCTTTTCTCCCCTTGCAGTCTCCGCCACCATCACATCCCGGCCAAGACAAAAATTTGCAAACAGCTCTTTTCTCCGAACCCTTCCAACTCCCACGGGAAAGATTAGCTATCTTCTGTTTCTCGCTCACTTACTAGCATTCTGACTGAACAATAGCCCACTATGGCACACATACGCTCCACCACAAAACCCTCTTTACTCAAAATAGTCTCGCTAAACGTAAAGGGACTAAACATCCCGGAGAAGCGTAGTCAAGTTCTTGATATGATGTCTAAACTGAAGGCAAACATAGTGTTCTTACAAGAGACACATTTTCACACAAACAAAATACCCAAGCTCATGAACCGCATGTTCCCAACAGTATACCATGCCACCAATTCTCTTGCAAAGTCCAAAGGGGTCTCAATTCTTATATCCAAAAACCTAGACTGGCAATTGGAGGACTCACTCATAGACACAGAAGGCAGATACCTCTTTCTGAAAGGCCGACTCCAGGGACGCCCTGTGACCCTGGCCAACATATATAGCCCCAATTCTGCACAAGTAAGCTTCTTTAGATCAATCTCACGACTACTCTCAGATTTCCACTCTGGACTGACCATCCTAGGGGGAGACTTCAATGTCGCCCTCTCCCCAATCTTAGACACCTCCACAGGCACGACCTCTCTACCATACAAAGCTATCCGACAAATTAATCTACAAATCCAAGACCTTCTTTTACACGATACATGGCGTGCCCTTCACCCTGACGAGAAAGACTTTACTTTTTTTTCGGCCCCACATAACAAATATTCGAGAATCGACTACCTGTTCCTGTCCCAGAAAGATATTCCCTTTCTTTCTACTGCCACCATTGAACCAATGTTGCTGTCGGACCACCACCCAATTACAATGACCCTGACGTTCCCTGACAAACACATCCCCAAAAACATTTGGCGCCTAGATTCGTCTCTGCTTACTTCGGAAGAAGTAATCAACTATATCAATAGTTGCATACACACCTTTTTCTTAGAAAACGACACGCCGGACACAGCCCCTCTCACACAATGGGAAGCCCACAAGTGCGTAGTCAGAGGTAAACTCATTGCTCTTAAAGCTTCGCGTCAAAAAGCCCAACAACAGAAAATCACAGAGCTCCTTGATAAGATTAAAAGGCTTGAACTTGCCCACAAACAAGTACAAGCACAGCAAACTTATCACAAACTCACCCTAATCAGGAAAATGCTACGTGAAGAACTGAACCGTAAGACGCAACATAAATTTATGTTGCACCAAAAGATTTTCTATGAATTTGGCAATAAATGCGGTAAATACCTTGCTAAAGCCCTCCAGACCAGGAAAGCACATGCAACCATTCATACTATTAAAGATCATCAGGGGAAATCCCACATCACCTCGACAGACATAGCAGCCCAATTTGAGACCTACTACTCTAAATTATATAATCTTCCGAAACAAGATATAAGCCATTATGGATCTGAAAATAGACGTAAGATAATCAAGTCGTTTCTCAACAAATTTTCCCCCAAACCCATAGATAAAGAAGACGCAGCACACCTTGAAAATCCTATATCAGAAGAAGAACTCAAAGCAGCTATCAAGCAACTTAAAAATGGGAAAAGTCCTGGTCCAGATGGACTTACAGCCACTTACTTCAAAACCTTTACAGATACGCTGGCCCCACATTTAATTAGGACCTTTAACTCCTTAACATCATCCACTCTCCCCTTCCATAGGTTCCTAGAAGCGCACATCACAGTGATCCCAAAAGATGAAAAAGACCCTACCTCAGTGAGTAATTATAGGCCGATATCCTTATTAAACGTTGACGTAAAACTTTATGCCAAGATTCTAGCCTCCCGTCTTCTTCCTCTCCTACCTTCCCTGATAGGGAGGGATCAAGTGGGGTTTATACCTGGAAGAGAGGCTAGAGACAACACAATCAAGGCGCTGAATATACACCACTGGATCACGAATCAAAAACATAAGGGATTCTTTCTGTCCCTAGATGCAGAGAAGGCGTTCGGCAGGTTGGCATGGGACTATCTAGGAGCAGTCCTGAGACGTATTGGTCTCCAAGATCAGATGTTCAATGCTATCATGTCCCTCTATACCACTCCAACCGCTAGGGTACGTGTTAACGGCCACCTGTCGAACGCCTTCTCTATTAGTAATGGAACAAGACAGGGATGTCCACTTTCCCCAATATTATTCGTCTTAACCCTAGAACCCTTCCTCCAATGTCTCAGATCCAACGACAACATTAAAGGCTTCCGCATCGCCGATCGCACCTACAAGATCGCTGCTTTCGCCGATGACATATTACTATTCCTGAGGGAGCCACACATATCGATCCCAAACCTCTTAAAAGAAGCAAATATCTTTCACACCATTTCCAATTTTAAGATCAATTTCACAAAATCCCAGGCCCTAAATATCTCCCTCCCACAGGAACAGGTAACACAATGCAAAAGCAACTTTCCCTTTCAATGGAGGCATGACCAGATTAAATATCTCGGGATACAACTACCGGCAAAGCTTTCAGACCTATACTCCAAAAATTATCAACCCATCCTCAAAGCCATTACGAACGACCTAAGCAAATGGAATAATCCCAATTTTTCCTGGTTTGGTAGGGCAGCAATCCTAAAGATGAATATCCTTCCCCGCATCCTCTATATCTTACAAACCATACCTATTAAACTCCCCCCAACTTTCTTCCAACTCTACAAACGATTATGCACTAGATTTCTATGGAGACAGAAAAGACCTAGAATAGCATACGATCAACTAACACACCCTAAGACAAAAGGGGGCATCGGCCTCCCGGATCTCAAGAAATATTATTGGGCTTGTCACCTCTCTAGAATTATAGATTGGTCAGTGCACGACAAATGTAAAGACTGGGTCACCCTTGAACATACATTCTCCCCACTACCACTACGATCCTTGCCTTGGACTTTGTCCAAACACACCCCGAGAATGCTAAATAGTCATCCTCTCATTGCCCCGACACTCCAATGCTTTAAGGAAGCTTGCCGGAAGCTACACATTTCCTCCAATCCGGGACCCCTCACTCCGGTAAAACACAACCCAGCATTCCCACCCGGCATGTCCACTAATTTTCTGACGGGTACCTGGCAACACTTAACGGTCCTAGCCCATCACTTCTTTCGATCGGGTACACTTCTGGAGCGTTCCTCCCTACCAATTAATGCAAACAGTAATGCCTTCCCACTCTGGATATACTTCCAGATCAGACATTTCTTAAAAGAAATGGACAGTGTCTCTTCAGTCTCTCGTCCACTCACGACATTTGAGCAACTCTGCGCTCACTCTACACCCCAGCAACATATGATCTCAAACGTTTACAACCTGCTCTCCTCTGGAAGCTTAATGAAAACTAACAAAGCTTGCGTAAGCTGGGAAAGAGACTTACAAACAGAATTAACAGAGGCACAATGGGAACACATTTCTATGATAGCCCATAAAGGCTCCCTTAATTTCTCGATTCAAGAGAATAATTATAAAATTTTAATGCGTTGGTACAGAACCCCCGTAGTTATCCACAAATACTATCCTACCCTATCTGACAAATGCTGGAGATGTACCAATGAAGTGGGTACACTAGAACACATATGGTGGTCCTGTCCCTTAATCCAGCCTTTTTGGACCCAAGTTAGGGAACTGACCTCACAAATATCCACATATTCTCTAGAGCACACCTCAGCACAATGCCTCCTTCATCACTCGGACATTCCGTCACATCAATACCGCAAAACGCTAATACCACCCTTATTACATGCAGCCAAGTTGTGTATCCCTCTTCACTGGGGAACAACCCATGCGCCCACTATCCCGGAATGGCTCAAACGAGTAGAAAAAATTGCGGAAATGGAGGAACTGATCGCCATAGCCAAAGATTGCCCAACCAAATTTTCATACACATGGGCATGTTGGTCCCACTTCTGTACCACTGATCAATATAAACAGTTGACCAACCAAACTCACACAGATCGCGATCCCTAAGACGCTGGCAACTATCAATAACTTCTTTATTACATTCAGAAGCTAAATCTATCAAAGTATGTGGTGGCCGGCCTCCCCCACCTAAACAAGGGAAGAATGGGGGAGGTCGCCTGTCACGTTTTACACGTACCCACCTAAAGACCCACCAGTTGGGCAACCCTACCCGCGGGAATGCAAACCTTCAGATATGGTGGCGGAGACTGCAAGATATTTCTGACTCCTTCCTCACCCCCCCCCCACTCCCCCCTCCCTTCCCCCCTCCGTTCTCCTTCTTCTCTTCCCCCCCTCCTTCCCCACCCCTCTTTGTCTTTCCTTTCCTATAAATTTAGGTTCACACCATAAGCTAGTCTCCCCTTTAGATAGAATCCCTTCTTTGTAAACACTGATGTTCAATCATCCTTAGCTGTTCAAATGTTGAACGGAAATAGACACTTAACATTAGCCACTGTAATAGAGCAAAGTTTCGACTCTATTTAGGAAATACACCCAAACATCTGTAAATGTCAGATAGAACTAATAGCATTGGGACAAATACATTTGTACAAGTGACCTTTCACAACTATATCTCATTGTTTTTGTCCACCTTACCAAAGTCAGCGGAAGAAAGGTCCCCTTTTATTTTTGTTTCTCTCTCTGTTACAAGATTTACTGTTTGTTAGCTTTGAATGTCAGTGTTGCCGAATACCTTGTTATGCCTCATTTTCTGTAACTAAAGGCAATGTAAACCCTATTCTTATCTTACCAATAAAATATTATGGAAGAAAAAACAAAAAAAAAACAAAGGAGAGATTTTTAATCTATCAGAGCATCATCTTTCACTATCAGAAATCTCCCTTTTGAGTCAAGGTCTTACCTTTGCTCCTACAGTAGCCCCCAACCCCTTTCAACTTTTTGTTGATTTAAACAGATTCACCAGAAAAAGGTTCTTTTCTATGAAGGCCCCCGTAAAGGAACAAACCCCAGACCTCTCTCCTGAGCCCAACACAGTCCCCAATGTTACCTTGGACTCCACTTTCTCTGACCCAACAGCCCAACAGACATACTCCGCCTGTGTCAACATAATCCAAATACCCCCTCTTCATCATGCAATCTTTCCCCCTCTGAACGCACTGCACTCATTGATCTCACAAACTAATCATCAAAACAGCGGATAAAGGTGGCAGCCTAGTAATCCAGAACAAATCTGATTATCTACAGGAGTCTTTACGACTACTCTCGGATACCAACACATATACAAAATTATCCAAAGATCCACTCTTATCATTCATTGTAGAACCCCACGAACTAATAGATAGGGCCTCCTCAGAAGGTATTATCAACAAATCAGAAACTCCCTTTGTAAAACATTTTTACCATAGGCCATTTTTTTATAATCTACCCAAAATCCATAAAGATTCCACACATCCTCCAGGTAGACCAATCATGGCTGCCATGGAGAGAATCACTAGCTATTTGTCCATCTACATAGACTATTTTTTACAGCCATTAGCGCAACAGTTATCCTCTTATATTAAAGATAGTATACATTTATTACAAACCCTACAAAACTACTCCTGGGAACCATCCTTTTTATGGCTCTCTTTGGAAGTAGCCTCATTATACTCTTCCATACCACACGAGATAGGCCTAAGAGCCATACTACAATCTCTTAACGATGATCCCATGATTAACACCAGCCAGGCCCAATTTATACTAGAAGCCACAAAATTCTGTCTTACACACAATTATTTTGAATTCAATGGTGACTTCTACCTACAGACCCATGGCACAGCAATGGGGGCAAATTTTGCCCCCAGCTATGCCAACCTCACCATGGTCCTGTGGGAGAACCAATACATCTGGAATAATAATCCTTTCACCTCACACCTGATTTTTTATGGCCGCTACATTGATGATGTCATCATCATCTGGGATGGTCCGAAACCCTTAGCCCAACAATTCGTAGCTCATTGTAATGCCAACGACATGGGTCTCTCGTTCACCTCAGTCTGTGACGAAAATTCCCCAGCTTTTCTTGACCTTTAGTCATGATAATGAAATCATACAATCACAAAATTACACAAAACCCACTGCAGGAAACTCATACCTACACTACAAAAGCTGTCACCACCCAACAAAAAAAATTCCCAAAAGCCAATACTGTTGTCTTAAACATATTTGTACCAGAGATGAAGACTACGCCACACATGGCCAACTTCTCAAACAAAAATTCCTAGAGAAAGGTTACCCACCCACCCAAGATGAAGCATTCATGTTTTACAGAAAACATAACATAACAGACAAATATAATAAGACTATCCCTCCCACACATCCGTTGAGATTCACAACCAACTTCCACACCAAATTCAAAAATATGGAACGAATCTTCCAAAAACATTGGTCCATTTTACAAGAAGACCCACACCTCAAATCTACCATCACAGCACAACCCCTCATCTCATATAGACGTGCCAGGAACCTAAATACCAGAATTGCCCCCAGCAAAATGAAATCAAATCCACCCACCACTAGTGATCAATTTAAGCTTTTCAATATCCGAGGCATGTACCAATGCTGTAAGCCCCTATGCCTGACTTGCTCACATGTCACCCACAGACAAAAAAGAATTCCACTCTAAAGGAAAAACATATTCATCTGATTTCTACACATGCTCCTCCGAGTTTGTGATATATTGCCTGTCCTGTCCATGCGGCCTATTATATGTAGACCGAACGATTTGTACACTACGAAAAAGATTTGGGGAACACAGGCGTCTA
The DNA here is from genome assembly GCF_042186555.1 of Aquarana catesbeiana. Lineage (NCBI taxonomy): Eukaryota > Metazoa > Chordata > Amphibia > Anura > Ranidae > Aquarana > Aquarana catesbeiana. The sequence goes on from NC_133330.1 coordinate 131,591,427, forward strand.
GTGGACGCAGGGTGAGATAAATATATTGTCCCCAAACATTTCCTAATTCATCATAAACATTCCTCTCATGATCTTAAAGTTTGGGTAATCAAAGCCATACCCAGTACTTTTCCAGCAGCAAAACGCTACAAACGCCTGTGCCCACGGGAAGTCTACTGGATTTACAAATTAGATGTCCTTATGCCGGGTGGGTTGAATGAGGAGCTGGAAATTAAGCCTTTACTCTAAATTCTTGTTCAGCAAGCATTCTTCCTTCCCTCTCAAAAGACAAGTAACATTTAGATATATACATTTTTTTGTTCTCTCTCTTTTTTAAAATCCTGTTTTGTCCATTGCCTAACATATGTTATGATTTGTCAATAATCATTTTAGGTCCATGACCCTTACGGTCTTTTCCCCTCTTAGACATCCATCAATAGTAAGTACGCTTCCCATGAACTCCCCCTCCTCCCCCCCTTCCCCCCAACACTCGCTCCCTTCATCCCAATCTTGTCTCTCGGTACCACCGTACCATTCCCTCATCACAGCTCCAGCCTCTCTTCTTTCCCCCTCCACTTCCCTCACCCACCCCCCCTCTCAGCATTTATTTTCTTTAAACCTCTTTCCTAGTTCTATCATTATGTATTTCCCAAAAAACAAAAAATCAAAATCAAATCTCAACCTTTACCTCCATTTATATTATTATTATTATTTAAGGTACTTAGATAGTGCAGTCAATTTACGCAGTGCTTTACATATACATTGTACATTCACATCGGTCCCTACCCTCAAGGAGCTTACGGTCTAGGGTCCCTAGCTTACATTCATATACTGGGGCCAATTTAGACAGAAGCCAATTAACCTACCAGCGTGTCTTCGGAGTGTGGGAGTACCCTGAGGAAACCCCTGCAGGCACAGGAAGAACATGCAAGCTCCAGGCAGGTAGTGATCGTGGTTGGGATTCGAACCAGTGACCCTTGTTGCTGCTAGGCGAGAGTGCTACCCACTACATCACTGTGCCACCCTATACTACCCTCTTTTTCTCGCTCTTCCCTTTCCACTTTATCTTACCCCATTTCTTTTTCTTCTCTCTCCCTCTCTCTCTCGCTCTTTCCCTTCTCATTTTTTTTACTTACCATTGTTATTTCATTAGAAAATACTCTCTTTACATAAATATTGATTCTTCCCATCTCTGTTCCACTTCTTTGTCTGCATCATTATCTATTCCTCATCTCATTTCATTTTCAATTTTATTTTTATTTTTATCTTATTTTATCCTTAATTTTAAACTTTACTCATTTAGTTATATACTTTTCCTTTACCTCAGTTCACCTATCTCCCATTTCAGCTGCTTCCAGATCATAGAATTTTAAATTCTTTCTTGCTATATATAAAAAGTATTTTATCGGGGCGTGGCCTGGACATGGCCGAGTGAAGCAGCAGACACCTTGAGCTCCCGGCTTTTGTCTGGCTACCCCAGCAGATAATACAAAATTGTACCCGGAATGTACTCTGCAAAGAAGAGGACGGGTAAAGGCAGCAGGGGCAGCAAAAAAATTATCCATACCCCAAGAACTGAGGGGGAGATCCAGCGGTACTTCGCCCAGGCACAGGAGGCCTCCACACCGGCCAAGATGGCGGACCCCACGACATCCCCCCATGAGGACATGCACCCACAGGAACCCTCTGCCTCACCAGCGGCGATTGACGCCTCTGAGGCATACTTGGAGACCCCAGCGGTATTCCATCCTGAAACACAGCAATCACAGCACCAACCCCTCACCTTGAGAGCAGATGCCGAGTTACGAGCGTTATTGCAGGCTCTTCCTACAAAGATGGACATTGAGGCAATTGTTGGTAAGCTGGAAGCCACCCATTGGAAAGAACTCCAAGCGATCAAAGTGGACAAGCAGCCACCCACAGACAGGATGACAGTGGGTGAATCCTTGGTAGCAAACTTGGAGAGACGAATGGGAGTAGTGGAAGCGCAACAGAAATCCCAGGAGATTACAGCGATAAATCTACAGTTCCAAATGGAAGAACTAGAGGACGGGGGAAGGCACAACAATTTGTGAATCCGAGGCCTCCCAGAAGCAACAGGGAGTGAAGACCTAGCAGCATCAACCCTGGCCATCTTCCGTGATCTAGTGGGAGACACATACCCACATACTCTGACTTTTGACCGGGTCCATCGGGCACTAGGTCCCCACTCCCAAGACCCAGACAGACCTAGAGACGTTATGTGCCGAATCCACCACAATGCCCACAAAGAAATTGTGCTGCGGAAGACCTGGGGGAAGTGAGAGGTAGAATTTGATGGTGCCCAGATAAAAGTTCTGCCTGACCTCTTGAGAGCGACACTACAATAGAGGGCAATGCTGAGACCGATCCTGGAGGCCGTCAGACATTCCGGAGTGACATGAATGAGCCCCTCCCAGTCAGGAGCAGACTGTAATCAGTCTGGTGAAAGGAGCAGCCATTTCTTCCCAACAAAAGGTAGATCTCCAACTTTCCAGGATTGCCTATGTCAACAGTTGATCATTGCTGTGTAGATTGCAACTAATGAAGTTCATCTTTAAGGAAAAAAAAATTGATCAATAATTGACAACGCATTCGATGAACACACATGGGGAAGTGACATTTGCTGGATAGTTGGAAGATCTGATCGTGCACATCCATTGGTGCATGGCGGTTGTCTCCTGGAAATGCACCATTGAGGATGATCCTCATTGAAGCTGACGGGCCACCTGTGTAGAAGGTCTGGGAGATCCTAGCAAAATTCCTTTTGCTCTACTAAGCCTGTTTAGACCCCCCTGAGTAAGGGCGGTCGCAGGCTTTCTGGTAAGCCTCCATTTTTTTCATTGAAAGGTGACGGGCAGCACAAGTGGTGGAAAGCTTAAACCCTGGGTCACGCATTGGAAATCTTCCTTTTGAATATTTTCATTTATGAACTAAATTTTTTGTGTTTTCATATGCCTCTTTACTGGCAATGGAGAAATTACATATGAACTATTTTTTCACTTGATTATTGATCATTATTGTTACACTAGTAGTATATTGTTTACAGTATCATTATACATATCATATTCACTTTTAGTATTTATCTGGAACTGCACTCTTATTTTCATGGGACATACTAAAACATTTAATGTGAAAATGGCTTAATGTAGCTTAACGTGTAATAAAGTGCCTAAACCTCAATAAATTGCCCTGAAACTTTGCACAGCCTAAGTTTTTACATTTTCAAACCTATCCAAGAAGGTTCATGCGATTCGGTGTTCCACAAGGTAAACTAGGGACATTAAGCTTGATTTTCGGGGAGCTTAATGTGGCTTAACGTACAAAAAAGACCTTAAATGTTAACTAATTTCCCCTAAACTTTACACAATAGAAGACTCTATCCATGCCAACACATTCTGAAAATTTCAGCTCATTTGGTTAATCACACTAAAAGTTATTCACGTTAAGCTATATTATACAATGCTAAAACATTTAATGTGAAAATGGCTTAATGTAGCTTAATGTGTAATAAAGTGCCTAAACTTCAATCAATTGCCCTGAAACTTTGCACAGCCTAAGATCTCAACTTCCCAAACCTATCCAAGAAGTTTCATACAATTCAGTGTTCTACAAGGCAAACTAGGGACATTAAGCTTGATTTTTGGAGAGCTTAACGTACAAAAAACGGAAAATTGTATACTCACCTTTCCGTAATTTTCCTTTCCTGTCGCATCTCCATGGCAGCATACACTTTGGGTTGTGACTCCGCCCCCACAACCTGATAGGACCACATAACTATAAGTTGCAGAAAGGGCCCCCCGCCCCAGTATTCTCTGTATATATATACACATCACCTCAGAAGGGTGGGCGATTGTATGCTGCCATGTAGGTGCAACAGGAAAGGAAAATTACGGAAAGGCGAGTATACAATTTTCTGTTTTCCTGTCGCATCATAAGAATAGAAGAATTGGCCTGGATAACGGTTCTTCCGAAATCCACTGTGGATAAGCGAGCGGAATCCACCTTATAATGAGATATAAAGGTGTTCCTGGAAGACCAGGTGGCCACTCTGCAAATGGTTTCTGCCGAGACTCTACAGTAGGCCACCCAGGAAGTTGCCACTGCCCTGGTGGAATGTGCCTTTAAGCCCTCAGGTATCTGATGGTTACTTAGCGAATAAGACTTCTTGAAGGCTTTTACTAGCCATGACGCAATGGTGCGTGAAGATGCTGCCTGACCTCTCTTGAATCCATGCGGGATAATTAGAAGGCTCTCCATTTTTCTGATGGATCTGGTTGCCGAGAGGTACTCCAAGATGTTGCCCTTGACATCTAATGGATGAGGGTTACCCTGATTCGTGACAAATGCTGGGAGATTAATCTCTTGGTTGAAATGGAAGGATGAGGATACTTTGGGGATGAAGCGATCTGAAGGCCTCAGGACTAATCTGTCTGGGTAAACGATCAGGTACGGTTCATTAGCCAGTAAAGCTTGCATCTCTGACACCCTTTTAGCCGATGTTATGGCTATCAGGAATGAAACCTTTAGTGTTATGTCCCAGAGGGAGATGTTCTCGAGCGGGAAGAAAGGTTCCTTGAAGAGGGCTTGCATAACAACTGAGAGGTCCCAGACTGGGAAGGAAGGTTTTCTAGGGGGCCTTTAGTTTTAGCCAGGCCCTTTGAAACTGGATAATAAGGGGATCTTGTGCCCATTTAACTCCTGTCAAGGCGGATAGGGCCGACACTTGGACCTTCAGGGTGCTTGACCTAGGGCCTGTAGAAATTCTAGAATTTGTGATACCGAAGGGGACAATGAGTCCCAGCCTTGCTGCTGAGTAAAGGCGACAAATTTTTCCCAGACCCTTCTGTAGGTGTTGGTGGTAGATCTTCTGGCCTGGAGTAAGGTGTTCACCACCTTTTGGGAACAGCCTTGATCTAAATACCTAGCCCTTTCAGTCTCCAGGCCATCAAATGTAGCTTTTCCGGGTTCGGGTGAAGTAGATGGTCTTGGGAGAGCAGGTCCGCCGATAACAGGAGAGGGAGCAGGTCTGTTGTGTTCAGTTGCAGGAGAGTGGTGAACCATGGCCTCCTCGGCCAAAAGGGGATCACTGCAATTACTAATGCTGTTGATCTCTTGAGCCTTAGAAGAAATCTCGCTATGAGGGGAGTCGGGGGAAAAATGTAGCCCATGTGAAAACTCCAGAGGTGTTGGAGGCAATCCGTTCCCTCTGCTGTAGGAAAAGGAATTCTTGACAAGAATCTCTGGCATTTCGTATTTGCTGGTGTTGCTGCAAGATCTATATCCGGTGATCCCCAGGTCCAAGATATGAAAGCGAACGCCTGGGGACTCAGGGACCACTCGTTGGAGATGAAGCTCCTGCTCAGTGAGTCGGCCAAGAGGTTCTGGGCTCCCGGGACATAAACCGCCCTCAAGTCTGACAGGTTCAGCTGTGCCCATTCTATAACAGGACGGACCTCCTGCATCATGGAGCTGCTTCTGGTGCCCCCCGCCTGTTGATGTAGGCGACAGCCACTCTCTTGTCCATTCTCAGAAGGACCTGCTTCCCCCTCAGGTGAGAGCTGAAGGCCAGGAGAGCTTGGAATGCTGCCTTCATTTTCAGCACTTTCAAAACTGAATCCTGTGACCTGAATGGCCAGCAGCCCTGAGCCGCGTAGTTCTGATAGTGTGCCCCCCACCCCTCCATGCTGGCATCTGAGGTCACTGTCTCCTGCAGAGGTGTGACTATGTGCTTGCATCTCTTCAAGTTGTGAGGCCGTGTCCACCATCACAGTGATTGCTTGACCTCCTCTGAGATGGAGATTGGCTGGGACATAGACATGCTATCCCACTGGCGCAGAAAGGAGATTTGGAGGGGTCTTGAGTTCCATTGTGCCCATTGGACCATTGGAATGGTCGCTGATAGTGAGCGTAAGATACTGAGGCATGCTCTGGCTGGTAATGTTGTGGTTGAGATTGACTTCCTCACTCTCTGGATTAGGAGAGGTATTTTTTCTGGAGGGAGCTCCACTGTATTCGCCCTGGTGTCCAGTTCTGCTCCCAGGAAGACCATTCTCTGGGTGGGCTGGATATTGCTTTTCTTCCAATTTATTATCCACCCTAGACCCTGCAGTGTGGAGACTAGAATTTCCTGATGTTGGATGAGAGACTCCTGGTCGTCTGAGAGAAGCAGGATATTGTCCAGGTAATGGTGGACCTTTAGTTCTTTCTCCCTCAAGTAAGCTATTACGGGTAACAGGACCTTCGTAAATGTCCTGGGTGCGGTAGAAATCCCGAACGGGAGGCTTCGAAATTGGAAGTGCCGATGGTTTAAGGTTACATGAAGGAATTGCTGGAATGCGGCGTGGATAGGGATATACAGGTATGCGTCCTGGAGGTCAATTGAAAGCATCCAATCTCAGAGGTTTATTGCTTGGAGGATCGATTGTAGGCTTTCCATTTTGAACGACTCTATTCGGATTGATCGGTTGAGGTTTTTCAGGTCCAAGACCAGACGCAAATCCCCTGACTTCTTTTTGACTAAGAAAAGCGGGGAGTAGAAGTCTTTGCCTCTTTGTGTTAGCGGAACCTCCACTATTGCCTGTTTTTGAAGAAGATCCTGGATGTACTGGATTAACGACAGCTTTTTCTCCCAGGATGGTGGTAGTTTGGTTGAACAAAACTGATCCCTTGGGGGGCGTCTTTTGAATGACCATCTGTTGTAATTGGATGGTGGCCACCGTCCATGGGTCTTTTATTGTTTCTGCCCAAACCAGCCTGAACTTTGTGAGTCTGGCACCCACTACCGCTGGCTGGACGGGCGCACCTTCAAAAGGACTTCTGGTCACCGGAGACAGGGGTTTTGGGTTTCTGGAATTTAAGGAAGGACGTCTGAGGGTTCTTCCAGCTCCTTCTATATTCCTTCCCAGGCCTATAGGATTTTGCATCCCTGTATCTCTTAGGTAGATTACATCTGAAGGGAGGCGGTCTCTGCTGTTTCGGTCTTTTGTCCGAAGGGATAAGGCCTGACTTTCCGCCTGTCACTTTCAAAATTTCTGTATCCAACTTCGTCCCTAAGAGGTTTTCCCCGTCATACGGTATTCGACACCAGTTGGACTTAGAGGCGGGGTCTGCCGACCAGGGCTTTAGCCATAGCGCCCTTCTGGCCATTACAGAGGCCAGCATGGGCCTTGATACGGATCTAATAGTGTCCACAAAAGCTTCTGCTACGAAATCCCCTGCAAGGCTAAGTTCTTGTAACGCCTTGACTATCTGCTCTTGGTCCGCGCCCTCAGCAGCGAGTTTCGCAGTGCTTGAGGACCAACTGGAGATAGCTCTTCCCACCGCGGCCAGTGCCACGGCTGGTCTGCAGGCACCTCCCGCAAATATGTAAGCTCTTTTAAGGTCAGCGTCAACTTTCCTATCGAACACATCTCTAAACGTCACCGCGTCTTCGATAGGGAGCGTCACATGTCTAGCTAGACGCATCAAGGATGCGTCTACTATTGTAGGGGAGACTAGAGGGGACACCTTGGGCTCCTTGAGCGGGTACAATTTGGCAAGTCTGTTAGTTAGACTAGTCTTCTTTTCAGGATTCTGCCATTCCTCTTTAATCAGCTCATCTAACTTGTCGATGAACGGGAAAGCCTCTGGAACTCTTTTGAGATTTGGGAAATATTTCCTCTGTTTCTGTTGGGTCTCCTTGGGCTCCTCCCAGTTTATTGCTTCGTTGACCGATTTAACAAATGGTTCTATTAGCGAAAAATCGAATCCTGCTGATGTTTCCAGCTCTTCAGTGTCAGACAGGAGTTCTTGCTCCCTTGATGTAGTGGGATGAGTGGGTGAGGCGCTTTGGGCTGTAAACTCCACATCGAGAGTTGAGACTTGTGGAGTTGAGACTCCGGAGAGTTCTATGGCATCTGGCTCTTTCCCTTTGGTGGCTTTGTTGATGCATCTGCGACAAGCCAGTTTATCTGGTAGGGCGGTGGCCCCCGCAAACCCAGCAAGCGTTCCCGACAGGACAGGAGAGGCGCACTGATGACTGGTGTCTGCGTGCAGGGGATCTTTTGCGTTAAGAGCTGCTATGTCTTGAGTAGGATCTGGATTGACTCCTTCTGCGACTTCCCCTGTGGCCTGAGCAACTTCTTCTGTGTGAACCGCTTCGTCTGTGGCCGGAGCGGCTTCTCCTGTGCGAGGTCTCTCTTCGTCTTGCTTTGGATGATCTTGTGGACCTGATAGGGCTGACCAATTTAGGCAGCGTTAGTGGAATCCTGCTCTCTTTTTCAATCTTCACTACTTACTAAAAGGATCCCCCCCCTTACCTATTAGGCTGATGGTGATCTGCTGGGGCAGCGGCCTCCATAGAGAAAAAGAGTGATTCACCTAAGAGAGACAGGAAGATAAGAACCTGCAGAGTAATGCAAGAAGAGTGTACATGTGATAAGACAGCCACTTACCCAGAAGCGGGGGAACACCAGGATCGCAAACAGAGCATACAGGTAGCCAAACACACAGTGAATGGGCAGGAGCAGAGAAAAACAGCATCAGGAGGTTTTTAAAGCTGCCGTCCTGGCCGCCGCCCAGTGAAGGAAACAGAATCTTGGAGACCGCTGCAAAACAACTAAGCCTGTTTAAGGCTTATACTAAAGCAGCTGACATACCTCTGAGATCACCAGAGTGGGGCTCTTTCCATCTAGCTCGTTTAGAGGCTGTACAGGTAAGGACTTCCCCCCAGGAGAGTCTAGAACCTGGCTGGGGCGAAGCAGTAAGGGGGTGCTTCTTAATCCGTTCGGAAAAATAAGAGAATACTGGGGCAGGGGCCCTTTCTGCAATTTATAGTTATGTGGTCCTATCAGGTTGTGGGGGCAGAGTCACAACCCAAAGTGTATGCTACCTTGATGCAACAGGAAAAGGCTTTAAATGTTAACCAATTTCCCCCAAACTTCGCACAATAGAAGACTCTATCCATGCCAACATATTCTGAAAATTTCAGCTCATTTAGTAAATCACATCAAAAGTTATTCACATTAAGCTATATTTTACAATGCTAAAACATTTAATGCAAAGAGCTTAACATACCATAATGTGCTTTAACCTCAATCAATTGTCTTGAAGCTTGGTTTTTTGGAGAGCTTAACCACTTCAGCCCCGGAAGGTTTTACCCCCTTCCTGACCAGAGCACTTTTTACAATTCGGCACTGCGTCGCTTTAACTGCTAATTGCGCGGTCATACAATGCTGTACCCAAACGAAATTTGCGTCCTTTTCTTCCCACAAATAGAGCTTTCTTTTGATAGTATTTGATCACCTCTGCCGTTTTTATTTTTTGCGCTATACACGGAAAAAGACCGAAAATTTTGAAAAAAAATGATATTTTCTACTTTTTGTTCTAAAAAAAATCCAATAAACTCAATTTTAGTCATACATTTAGGCCAAAATGTATTCGGCCACATGTCTTTGGTAAAAAAAATGTCAATAAGTGTATATTTATTGGTTTGCGCAAAAGTTATAGCGTCTACAAACTAGGGTACATTTTCTGGAATTTACACAGCCTTTAATTTATGACTGCCTATGTCGTTTCTTGAGGTGCTAAAATGGCAGGGCAGTACAAAACCCCCACAAATGACCCCATTTTGGAAAGTAGACACCCCAAGGAATTTGCTGAGAGGCATGTTGAGCCCATTGAATATTCATTTTTTTTGTCCCAAGTGATTGAACAATGACAAAAAAAAAAAAAAAATTACAAAAAGTTGTCACTAAATGATATATTGCTCACACAGGCCATGGGCATATGTGGAATTGCACCCCAAAATACATTTAGCTGCTTCTCCTGAGTATGGGGATACCACATGTGTGAGACTTTTTGGGAGCCTAGCCGCGTACGGGGCCCCGAAAACCAATCACTGCCTTCAGGATTTCTAAGGGCGTACATTTTTGATTTTACTCCTCACTACCTATCACAGTTTTGAAGGCCATAAAATGCCCAGATGACATAAAACCCCCCCAAATGACCCCATTTTGGAAAGTAGACACCCCAAGCTATTTGCTTTGAGGCATGTTGAGTCCATGGAATGTTTTATATTTTGACACAAGTTGCGGGAAAGTGACAAATTTTTTTTTTTTTTTTTTTTTTTTTGCACAAAGTTGTCACTAAATGATATATTGCTCACACAGGCCATGGGCATATGTGGAATTGCACCCCAAAATACATTTAGCTGCTTCTCCTGAGTATGGGGATACCACATGTGTGGGACTTTTTGGGAGCCTAGCCGCGTACGGGACCCCGAAAACCAATCACTGCCTTCAGGATTTCTAAGGGCGTACATTTTTGATTTTACTCCTCACTGCCTATCACAGTTTCGGAGGCCATGGAATGCCCAGGTGGCACAAACCCCCCCCAAATGACCCCATTTTGGAAAGTAGACACCCCAAGCTATTTGCTGAGAGGCATGGTGAGTATTTTGCAGCTCTCATTTGTTTTTGAAAATAAAGAAAGACGAGAAAAAAAATTTTTTTTTTTCTTTTTTCAATTTTCAAAACTTTGTGACAAAAAGTGAGGTCTGCAAAATACTCACTATACCTCTCATCAAATAGCTTGGGGTGTCTACTTTCCAAAATGGGGTCATTTGGGGGGTTTTTTTGCCACCTGGGCATTCCATGGCCTCCGAAACTGTGATAGGCAGTGAAGAGTGAAATCAAAAATTTACGGCCTAAGAAAGCCTGAAGGCGGTGCTTGGTTTTCGGGGTCCCGTACGCGGCTAGGCTCCCAAAAAGTCCCACACATGTGGTATCCCCGTACTCAGGAGAAGCAGCAGAATGTATTTTGGGGTGTAATTTCACATATTCCCATGGCATGTTTGAGCAATATATCATTTAGTGACAACTTTGCGCAAAAAAAAATAAAAAAAATAAAAAATTGTCTCTTTCCCGCAACTTGTGTCACAATACAAATTATTCCATGGACTCAACATGACTCTCAGCAAATAGCTTGGGGTGTCTACTTTCCAAAATGGGGTCATTTGGGGGGGTTTTGAACTGTCCTGGCATTTTATGCACAACATCTAGAAGCTTATGTCACACATCACCCACACTTCTAACCACTTGAAGACAAAGCCCTTTCTGACACTTATTGTTTACATAAAAAAATAATTTTTTTTTGCAAGAAAATTACTTTGAACCCCCAAACATTATATATTTTTTTTAAAGCAAATGCCCTACAGATTAAAATGGTGGGTGTTTCATTTTTTTTTTTCACACAGTATTTGCGCAGCGATTTTTCAAACGCATTTTTTGGGGAAAAAACACACTTTTTTACATTTTAATGCACTAAAACACACTATATTGCCCAAATGTTTGATGAAATAAAAAAGATGATCTTAGGCCGAGTACATGGATACCAAACATGACATGCTTTAAAATTGCGCACAAACGTGCAGTGGCGACAAACTAAATACATTTTTAAAAGCCTTTAAAAGCCTTTACAGGTTACCACTTTAGATTTACAGAGGAGGTCTACTGCTAAACTTACTGCCCTCGATCTGACCTTCGCGGCGATACCTCACATGCATGGTGCAATTGCTGTTTACATTTGACGCCAGACCGACGCTTGCGTTCGCCTTAGCGCGAGAGCAGGGGGGACAGGGGTGCTTTTTTTTTTTTTTTTTTTTTTCTTTATTATTATTATTTTTTTATCTTATTTTTAAACTGTTCCTTTCATTTTTTTTTTTTTTTTAATCATTTTTATTGTTATCTCAGGGAATGTAAATATCCCCTATCATAGCAATAGGTAGTGACAGGTACTCTTTTTTGCAAAAATTGGGGTCTATTAGACCCTAGATTTCTCCTCTGCCCTCAAAGCATCTGACCACACCAAGATCGGTGTGATAAAATGCTTTCCCAATTTCCCAATGGCGCTGTTTACATCCGGCGAAATCTAAGTCATAAAATGCTCGTAGCTTCCGGTTTCTTAGGCCATAGAGATGTTTGGAGCCACTCTGGTCTCTGATCAGCTCTATGGTCAGCTGGCTGAATCACCGGCTGCATTTTCAGGTTCCCTGTTGAGACAGGAGAGCCAGAGAAAAACACGGAAGACGTTGGGGGGGGAGGGGCATTCCCTCCCACTGCTTGTAAAAGCAGTCTAGAGGCTAATTAGCCGCTAGGATTGCTTTTACATGAAAGCCGACCGCTGGCTGAAAAGAATGATACCAAGATGATACCTAAACCTGCAGGCATCATTCTGGTATAACCACTCAAAGTCGTGAATGGCGTACCTGAAGACAAAAAAATGGTTAACAATAAAGCACAGTAAACGGTAAGGTATAAAAAATTGCATACCTGAAAAGCAAACATGATAAAACATAATAACAATAAAACATTGCAGAATAGAATACAGTAAAAAAGAACAGAACAATAGAGAGAGAGAGAATAGAGAGAGAAAGAACAATAAAACGACAACTATTTTTTTTTTATTTTATATTTTTGTATGTGTTTTTTTTTTTTTTTTACACTTTTTTTTGTAACTAACTTTTATAACTGTAACCGGTTCCAGGTTCGGGTCTCTCAAAATGCGATGGCATCTTGGGAGACCCTGTGAAAGTGTGCCTAGTCTGTGCAATGCTGTACCCTACGCTAATACTCAACTAGTGAATGGTAGCGTTCAAAATATTCACCAATGCAAAGACCAGGATTGTCAGGACAGGAGGGACAATAATAGCGGGTGTCACGTCTATATCCGCGCTTGCTGCAGACACGACATCTTTTTTGGGGGGGTTCGTTGGGTAGGGGTACTCGGGAGGACATAAAGAAAATGCCTCTCATGCAGCCGACTGCATTTGGTTGGGGATGTGAATGGGGGAAGTACGGGCGCCGCAGAAGCGGTGGGTTCCCAATTAGGATTGGCGAATGCAGCAGGAAGGGCATTATGGGCACGACGGGCCTGTGTTCGTCTTCTTGGTGGCAGCGGGACACTACTTGTGCTTGCCACCTCACCAGCTTGAACTGCACTTATGGGACTCGCCACGTCACCAAGTGTTACTGCAGTGCTGGTTTGACTACGACCGGGGTGTACTAGGCCGCTGGTGCTTGCCAGTTCACCAAAACGCTACCAAAAAAACTGTTAGCGATCGCAAGGATCAGGCCTGACTCTGCGAACGCTGCAGTTATGCGTTTAGTGTTTTGTAAGTGACAGTGATCGATCGATACTGCACTTGGGTGGGCTGGGCTGGGCCGGGCGGAGGGGCAAAACGCAGGTGCTAGCAGGTATCTGGGCTGATCCCGCTAACACTGCGTTTGTGGGAACCCTAAACTGCTGGGGACGCTAGTATAGATCTGATCAGATCAGATATTGATCCGATCAGATACTATACCACTAAGGGAGGTGTACGGTGCGTGCGTGGGTGTTAGCGGTACTGGCGCTAATCTGACGCTGCCTGGGGCTGGTGCTTGCCAGTTCACCAAAACGCTACCAAAAAAACTGTTAGCGATCGCAGGGATCAGGCCTGACTATGCGAACGCTGCAGTTATGCGTTTAGTGTTTTGTAAGTGACAGTGATCGATCGATACTGCACTTGGGTGGGCCGGGCAGAGGGGCAAAACACAGGTGCTAGCAGGTATCTGGGCTGATCCCGCTAACACTGCGTTTTCGGGAACCCTAAACTGCTGGGGACGCTAGTATAGATCTGATTGGATCAGATATTGATCCGTACAGATACTATACCACTAAGGGAGGCGTATGCTGCGTGCGTGGGTGTTAGCGGTACTGGCGCTAATCTGACGCTGCCTGGGGCGACGCATATCACCGCCGGGCGATCAGGGGGCTAAACCTTTATTCGGTAATAAACGGCGGGTGCCCTGACACTATAAAAAATAAACAAACTAACCAGCGTCACTCGTAACAGTTATACGGTGATCAGTGGTGAAAGGGTTAACTAGGGGGCAATCAAGGGGTTAAAACATTTATTAGATAGTATATGGGGGTCCCTGTCGCTATAAAACGCTGACGGCGAACCTAAATATTTACGTCTCTAACTATCGTCACCAGCGACACTAATACAGCGATCAGAAAAATGATCGCTTAGTGACACTGGTGACAGGGGGTGATCAAGGGGTTAAAACTTTATTAGGGGGGGTTAGGGGGGTATCCTAGACCTAAAGGGGGCTACCACTCACTGCCCTAACACTGTAACTGTCACAAACTGACACTATGCAGTAATCAGAAAAAAAAAAAAATACTGCTAATGTCAGTTTGTGACGGGGGGGGGGTGATTGGGGGGGGATCGGGGGGCGATCGGGGGGGGATCGGGGGTGTAAAGTATGCCTGGCATGTTCTACTGTGTGTGTTTGTGTTGTGTGGACTTACATGTCTTCTCTCCTCGGCGCTGGACGGAAACTGCCAGACCGAGGAGAGATGACATCACATCCTCTGCCTGTGTGAAACTATACACAGGCAGAGGAGGATTCCCATTGGCTGGGAGCGATCGCGAGGGGGGGGCCACGATCGGATGGTCTCCCCCTCGCCTCCCGACGCTCCCAGTCAGATGCCGACCGCCGATGGCACCGGGGGGGGTCCGATCGGACCCCCCGCCCGCGGGAGGCAGATCACGTACAGGTACGTGATTCTGCCTGCCCGTGCCATTCTGCCGACGTATATATACGTTAGGCGGTCGGCAAGTGGTTAATGTGGCTTAACGTACAAAAAAGACCTTAAATGTTAACCAATTTCCCCCAAACTTCACACAATAAAGACTCTATCCATGCCAACATATTCTGAAAATTTCAGCTCATTTGGTTAATGGCTTAATGTAGCTTAACATGTAATAAAGTGCCTAAACCTCAATCAATTGCCCTGAAATTTTGCACAGCCTAAGATCTCAACTTCCCAAACCTACCCAAGAAGTTTCATGCGATTCAGTGTACCACAAGGCAAACTATGGACATTAAGCTTGTTTTTTTGTGGAGCTTAATGTGGCTTAATGTACAAAATAGCAATACCAATTTCCCCCAAACTTCACACAATAGAAGACTCTATCCATGCCAACATATTCTGAAAATTTCAGCTCATTTGGTTAATCACACTAGGGACATTAAGCTTGTTTTTTGGGAGCTTAATGTGGCTTAATGTACACAAAAGACCTTAAATGTTAACCAATCTCCCCCAAACTTCACTCAATAGAAGACTCTATCCATGCCAACATATTCTGAAAATTTCAGCTCATTTGGTTAATCACACCAAAAGTTATTCACATTAAGCTATATTTTACAATGCTAAAACATTTAATGTGAAAATTGCTTAATGTAGCTTAATGTAGCTTAACGTGTAATAAAGTGCCTAAACCTCAATCAATTGCCCTGAAACTTTGCACAGCCTAAGATCTCAACTTCCCAAACCTATCCAAGATGTTTCATGCGATTCAGTGTTCCACAAGTCAAACTAGGGACATTAAGCTTGTTTTTTGGGGAGATTAATGTGGCTTAATGTACAAAAAAGACCTTAAATGTTAACCAATTTCCCCCAAACTTTATACAACAGAAGACTCTATCCATGACAACATATTCTGAAAATTTCAGCTCATTTGGTTAATCACACCAAAAGTTATTCACTTTTTTAAAAAGGAAATACCTTAATTATCTTTTTTTCTCCCGCATTTCCGGTAGTCCCCGCCGAGGCGATTACGTCACTAGGCGATTTGCAAGGGCCCCTGTGATAACGGCATCATGTATCCCAGGAGTCCTTATGAATCGCTTAGTGATGAAATCTCATGATGATTGACGGAACGTCTGCCGACGCCGCTATGGCAACATGTCAGGACTCAAGAGGAAGGAGCGCCGTGCAGTGGCATTACTGTGCAGGCGCAAGATGTGGAGGTGCCTGCTGCACCGATTCACGGAAATGGATAGAAGAGGGCTTCAGATGCCCACAGTGGAGATGGACACTGCTAGCTTCCGAGATCCACATCTTTTTATTAATGTTTGGATAGAAAAAAAATGAGTACTAGAATAACACTATCTAAAGATTGCATATAAAGTGGATCAAGTTGAAGTGGAGTCTTAAAAAAAAAAAAAAATTGAACTGGGGGCCTGGAACTCCACTTTAATGTAGCTTAATGTAGATAAACGTATAATAAAGTGCCTACACCTAAATCCGTTGCCCTGAAACTTTGCACAGAGTAAGATCTCAACTTCCCAAACTTATCCTATAAGTTACATGCGATTCGGTGTTCCACAAGGCAAACTAGGGACATTAACCACTAGCCGCCTGCCTACTGTCATATGACGGTGGGACGAGGCAGCTCTCGTTCTGGGCGGACGTTATATGACGTGATCACCTTCCCGAGCCACTAGTGGGCACGTGTCACTGGGGACCCGATGCACGTGCCCGGCGGCCGCAATGTCCGCCGGGCACCCGCGATTTCCCAGTAACTGAGCAGGACCGTGGATCTGTGTATGTAAACACACAGATCCACGTCCTGTCAGAGGAGAGGAGACCGATGGTGTGTCCCTTGTACATAGGAACACCGATCGGTCACCTCCCCCAGTCAGTCCTCTCCCCCCACAGTTAGAATCACCTCCCTAGGACACACATTTAACCCCTCGATCACCCCCTAGTGTTAACCCCTTCCCTGCCAGTCACATTTACACACTAATCAATGCATATTTATAGCACAGATCGCTGTATAAATGGGAATGGTCCCAAAAATGTGTCAAAAGTGTCCGATATGTCCACCTCAATATCGCAGTCACAATAAAAATCGCAGATCGCCGCCATGACTAATAAAAAAAAAAAAAAAAAATTCTATAAATCTATCCCCTATTTTGTAGATGCTATGACTTTTGCGCAAACCAATCAATATATGCTTATTGTGATTTCTTCTTACCAAAAATATGTAGAAGAATACATATCGGCCTAAACTGAAGAAAAAATTAGTTTTTTGAAAAAAAATAAAATGGATATTTATTATAGCAAAAAGTAAAAAATATGGTGTTTTTTCAAACTTTTCCCTCTTCTTTTGTTTATAGCGCAATAAATAAAAACTGCAGAGGTGATCAAATACCACCAAAAGAAAGCTCTATTTGTGGGGAAAAAATGATAAAACTTTCATTAGGGTGCAGCGTTGCATGACCGTGCAATTGTCATTCAAAGTGCGACAGCACTGAAAGCTGAAAAATGGCTTGGGCAGGAAGGCAGTCGCATCTCCAGCTTTCATATTTAGGGGGGGCACATGGGGGGACAGGGACAAAAGTAGGGGGGCAACTATAAAATGCTATTTTATATATATATATATATATACATTTATATATATATCTATCTATCTATTTCCTGGGCCCTTTACTACGATCCCACAACGGGCCCTTTTCACATGTTCTGCAGTGAGCTCCCTTCCTACTGTATTGGGGCCCCCCAGGGTTGCAGAAAAGAGATATATGTCACCAGCATACCAAGAAAATATAAGGGTCCAAAGCAGTGGTGGAACTATCAGGGTTGCAAAGGTTGTCTTGTCACCGGGCCCTGGTGTTCTGCCACTGCGGGGTTCCCCAGCCTCCTCTTGCTGTCCTGCTCCTGCTATTGACAGCGCTGGTCTCACATCTCTTGGAATTTACAGGCTGGTTCTCCTGTCCTAAGGACGGGAGAAATCAGTCTGTTTTTTCAGTAACTGAGAGTCCTGGTGGAGTCCTTCCTGCAACTCGCTCTTCTGACTGCCCATAAGGATGCAGGGGAAGGAGCAGATCGGGTGGCCGTGGTTGTGTGAGCGCTCGCATTTTGCAGTGTCAGCGAGCAGAGAGAGGGGGGAGGAATCACCCGCAGGAGCTGACTGGGGACGCTCTCCCTCTCAATAGAGACTGTGTTACTCCATCGGCGGCCCGTGTAAGATGTGGCGCATCCGCTACGAATGCAAACAAAAAGACATTGCCTTTTTGTAAAAAAAAAAAATTTAATTGGAGGGGGGCACATGGTGGGGCACAGCATAATGTTGGGGGGGTCAGGGCCCCCTCTGCCCCCCCCCCCTAGGGACACCATTGCAAGAAGGGGGTGAAAGTGTCCTGTATTGAGGTGGTTAAGCTTGTTTTTGGGAGTTTAATGTGGCTTAATGTACAAAAAAAACCCAAACTTCATACAATAGAAGACTCTATTCATGCCAACATACTCAGAACATTTCAGCTCATTTGTTAAATCACACCAAAAGTTTTTCACATTAAGCTATATTTTACAATCCCAAAACATGTGGCTCAGTGTAAAAAGAGCCTAATGTAACATAATGTGCCTAAACTTTCATAAATTGTCTTGAAACTTTGCATAACCTAATTTTTCAACTTCCCAAACCTATTCTAAAAGAGTCATGGATTTTGGTCTCCCACAAAGAAAATGAAGGTGTCAAGCTTGTTTTTTTGGGGAACTTAATGGGGCTTAACTTACAATAAAGTGCCTAAACCTTAACTTTGCACAACCCAAGTTTGCACAACCCAAGCTTTCAGCTTCCTCAAAACTGTCCTAGATGTTTCATGGATTTTTGTTTTCCACAAAACAAGTGAGTGGCATTAAGCTTGTGAAGCCCCTACCACCTTTTGTGTAGTGGCTGTAGTGTGGGACAGCCAATGGGGGAATATTATGCGTGTGTGTGTGTGCTCACCAGCCATTCACTAGGGGTTTCTTGGCCAGTGGTGCATGCTGGGGAAGTACATATATACTTAGGAGAATTGCCATATGCTCAGTCTTCATACAGCCTACATCCAGGCTTGTCCTGGAGATGGGAATGCTCAAGTGTGGGAAAGGTTTGACTAGGACTCAAGCCTAGAAGAGGCCTCACATGCTAATTGAGGAGGAGAACCAGAGACGCTGGATGGCTACTAGAGGTATCTGTTACTGGAAAGGACCTAAGGAGCAAGTCTGGTGTCCCTCCTACTGAAGATCTTATGTCTATTTCCTATTCAGCTGTTTCTCTAATACCCAGTGCCAGCCTGTGCTCCTATTGATTCTGCACTGTGGAATACTGAAAGGGACTGGTGATTCTGGAGTTATGTTCTAATCTAGTTTTGCCATGGATGTTCTCAGCCCTATGCCTTCTGTCAGTTATTAAGTTCTCCAATAAAGTATTTAAAAATGTACTAAAGGGGGGCAGGAGGCGGAGCCTAGCGGAGCAGACATGCATTGTTAGAGCTCCACACCGCTGAGGAGAGAAGAGAAGGACAAAGCAGAGCCTGCAGGCTCAAAAGGTATCCATTTGAACCTTTTTGCCCCAGGGAACAAACTGTGAAAGTTTGGGCAGGAAATATGGTACTGGGAGGAAACCGTGGCAGAAATAAAAATCACCTCACAAAGAGCTCACAGGCACTCACTGCAGCTGAAGCAGCTCCAGTCACCTCACAATATACAGCATCAGGGCGCTCTCACAGACAGAAAATGTCACAGCAAGACTCTCCATTTGAGTCAGATACAGAACAAATCCTCTCACAAACTTCTCCACAAGCCTCCTCAGTATCCCCAGTAATATTATTACAATTTGAAAAGATGCTTCATAAGGCTTTAAAACAAACCTCAGACCAAATAACAAAAAGCCTAACCAAAGAAATAAGAGAGCTGGGAAACCGCACCGCAGCCTTAGAAATAAAAATGGATGAAATTAAAATTACAACCCAAGAAAATATAACAGAATTGGAACAATTAAAAAAAAGAGAATTTAATACTTCAAACTAAGCTCGAAGATTACGAAAATAGAGCCAGACGTTCAAACTTGCGCATAAGGGGAATACCTGAAACTGTGACAGACCTGCAATCTACTATTACTTTTCTATTACAAGAACTAAAGCCAGATATCCCTGTTGAACGTTTAGAACTGGACAGAGTACACAGAGCCCTCACAGCCAAAAAGAAAGATGGACCCCCACGTGATATAATCACAAAATTTCATTATTACAGAACGAAAGAACAAATACTAATTGCTGCAAGAGAAAAAAAGGAACTTAATTTTCAAGGACACAATTATCAAATTTTTGCTGACCTATCCCAACTTACTATTACTAAAAGACGATCCATGAAACCCCAACTAATGGAACTGCAACGCCACAACATTATGTATCAATGAGGCTTCCCCTTTTCAGTCAGATTTAACTACCAAGGTACAATTTACAGAAGCAGATCAGCAGATGAACTACAACAAACCCTTTTAAAATTAAATCTGACAGAACCCACAAGCAGCAACACTCCCACATGCAGAAGAATGGCATCATCTTCAACTTCAGGCAGCACCCAGAAAATTTCAGAACAAAATGGGAATCATCATTCTCACAAAAGAGGCCGTTATGCCACATCATCCATGTACCAAGAAGATTCAATGGACTGACATCCTAATTCCTGATATCTCTTCATTTATTATACTAAGAGATGGTTCTCTATAAAAAACCTATATTTATAACTGAATGTAACTGCATTCTGATAGTCACACACTGTGTGGGATCATGTTACATTCCAGTTATATTTCTTATTACTTCTGATTCATATAGCCTTAGAATATATAAGTGAAATAAGGAAATTCATGTTCAGTTATATATTATCAGGTAATAACAATAGATTTATTACTTTTTAGGACAAATATGTTCAATAATCCAGAAGTAATGGAAGCTTTTTCTTTCTTTTCTTAAACAAATATATTATTACCTAACTAGTTCCTAGAATTATGTTTTTGTTTATTCTAATCTGAAGCAATACAACCTCAATTTTATGAGTTAACATATCTAAACAGTTACATATGAATAAAATATGTAATTGTTTACTCTAAAAGGGTTAAAATCCCAAAATAATTCAAACTATCTTCATCAATACCAAAGTTATTAACAGTACCTTTCTAACTGAATTATTTAGCCTAGGGCAAGACTAACCATATACAACCACCCTGGAATAAATAATTTCAACAAAAACTATATTCTGCACTCCAATTAATGAAACATCATTTTGATGTCTTTTGACATAGCACTTCTCTCCTGTAAGCGGAAGATCCGTGTACCCCCATTAGCCCTCCTCATTCTCCCAACCATATTATGTGGGAGTGTGACGAAGGCACTTATTCCCCTGAGAGAGATATTTATTCTCTTTCACAGGTAAATTGTGATTACTTGCAAAAAATAATTTATACAACGTATCATCTAATCTCATATGTTTTTTGTTTACTCTTTACTCCAGAATTCACTGGTTTCTTTTCTATCTATTCATCTCTTCAGTCCACACAGGTTGATCTGCGCAGTCAGCTCTGCATAACAAAAAGTAAGTCAAAACTATTTGATCTATTGCCATGGCACCACTGAATATACTTTCCCTGAATGTTCAGGGAATAAATGTCCCTCAAAAAAGGACCAAAGCCTTCCGTACTTTTCATAACAAGAAGGCTCACATAGTATGCCTCCAAGAAACACACTTCACCAATGATTCTACTCCAAAATATATTTCTCCTTTTTATCAACAAATTTACACGGCTTCTGCCTGTACCAAGCAAAGGGGAACTCTAATTGCATTTCACCGATCCACACCATTCACCTTATCATCAGAAATTAAAGACCCAGAAGGTAGATACCTGATACTCATGGGTTATATAATGGATACAGCAATCATGGTGATTTCCTACTACGCTCCTAACAAACAACCTACACCATTCCTCTCACATATATTACAAGTGATTAATACACACAAAATAGGAACAGTGATAATGTGTGGGGATTCGAACCAGGTCCTCCTCCCATTTCTAGATAAATCACCTTTTACACCATCCAAAATAACCTCTAGATTACCTTTTTCTCAACTTCTTTCCAAATACAATCTGGTAGATTCATGGAGAGAAAGTAACCCAATGAAAAAGAAATTCACTTATTTCTCGCACCCTCATCAAACCTTCACCAGAATAGATCATATTTTTCTAACAATAGGAATGATACCAGAAATTATTGCATCAGATATAATTCCGATTCCGTGGTCTGACCATAATGCAGTATACACTACTATAGCCTCAGCCATACCAAAAGCGCATGACCCAACGTGGTACTTACCGGACATAATGCTCAAACATCCACTACATCAGATGGCCATTGAACAAGCTTTAAAGGAATACATATCAATTAATAATACAACAGACATCTCCCCAATAACACTGTGGGAAGCTCATAAGCCTGTCTTGCGTGGTACAATACAAAGACAAATGGCACTATTTAAACGGGAACGCAAAAATCTAGCAAAAAAACTAGAACTCAATTTTAATGCAGCCTACATATCATTTCAAGATAATCCATCTCAGAGTACAAAATCTCATCTGGAAAAATCTAGATTGGAATACGATCTATTTCTCACTGAGTCAGTTGATAAATCCCTCAAAGGCGCCAAACACAATTTCTACATGAATACAAACAAACCAGGTACAAATTTGGCTCGGGCATTAAATTCAACTAACAAATCTTTCAAACCAATACGTTTGAAATTATCAAAAAATGTATACACTTGTAATCCAGTTAAAATAGTCCATAAATTTCACTCACATCTCGCAACTTTATACAAGACAAACAATGAATTTAATCCTACAGAGGCTGAATCCTTCTTCTCAAAAATAACCTTACCTGAGTTATCTCAGAATCAAAAAAGCAGTTTGGATGAGCCTATAACTATAGATGAAGTTGCTAACGCCATAAAAGACCTAAAACTTAACAAAAGACCAGGCCCAGACGGCTACTCGGCTTTATACTATAAAACATTCTCAGAAATACTCTCTCCCATTCTCACTGAAACTTTTAACAAACTTCTAGATGGACATTCTTTTCGGCAAGAAACACTAATGGCAATTGTTTGTATGATCCCAAAACCCCTTTCTGATGATACTTCCTGTGTGAATTATCGGCCTATCTCTCTGTTAAACCTCGATATTAAATTATTAGCAAAAATAATAGCAAAACGCCTCAATAGCATTATAGGAAAATTAATACATAGAGATCAAGTAGGCTTCATGCCAAATAGACAGGCAGGTGATAATATACGCAGGGCAGTGTTATTGGCACATATTGCTAAAAAACGGAAAATCCCTTTATGTTTTCTATCTCTCGATATTAAGAGGGCATTTGACACAGTATCCTGGCAATATATGCAATATTCATTACAAAAATGGGGTTTTGGACCCCACTTTTTAACATGGATCAAAGCATTATATAATAAACCCAAAGCCTATATAAAATATGCTGGATACAAATCTGAAGCCTTTAATATCGAAAGAGGTACCCGACAGGGTTGCCCATTATCTCCCTTATTATTTGCCCTTATACTCGAACCCATGGCCCAATACATCAGAACAAACCAAACTATAACTGGCATTGAAGTAGGAGGTATTACACACAAATTATGTATATTTGCAGACGATATATTACTTTTTCTATCATCACCACAGGTCTCTGGTCCTAACTTAATACCAGCTCTTGATGGATTTGCAGCCCTATCCGGCCTTATGATTAATCCTAAGAAATGCCTAGTGCTTAATATTTCACTCACAAACATGGAATTGATCCCGGCTAGGGCTGCACTCCCATTCACATGGGCAGAAAAATCAATCCCATATCTTGGAATTCATTTAACAGCATCTCATTCTGACTTATTTTCAACCAATTATCCTCCTGTATTAAGACAGATCACAAATCTAATAAAACAATGGTCGCAACTTCCTTTATCCTGGATAGGGAAGATTAATGCAATCAAAATGACTATTCTACCCAAATTGCTTTATCTATTCAGAGTCCTCCCTATTCCAATTCCTTCCTATTTTTTGAGAATAGTACAAAAAAG
This sequence comes from Aquarana catesbeiana, assembly GCF_042186555.1. NCBI lineage: Eukaryota > Metazoa > Chordata > Amphibia > Anura > Ranidae > Aquarana > Aquarana catesbeiana. The sequence continues at coordinate 131,615,199 of NC_133330.1, forward strand.
AGCAACTTCGTTTATATGGGGCTCTTCTAAACCACGTATACCTATACACACACTACATCTTCCCAAAAATAAAGGAGGCCTGGGATACCCTAATTTTACTAACTACTACAGAGCAGCACATTTGGCCAGTCTGTCCAAATACCATGCAAAACAGGAAATCCCATTATGGGTATTTATAGAGGCTTCAGAAAATGACCCTCTATTAATATCAAATTTATTATGGCTTGATCCTAAAGACCGCTTTAAAATTCATAATCCCATAACTAAACACTTCTTATCTCTCTGGGATAAACTAAAAACCAAATATCAGTTACAATCTCCACACAATCCTCTCCTTTCTTGTATCAGAAATCCGGCCTTTTATCCGGCATGGATCTACCCAAATTCTTTTAAAGCTTGGACAACATCAGGCATTCAGACACTAAATGACTTCATAGCATCTAAATCATTCCTTTCATTCCCATTGCTTAGAGAAAAATATGATCTACCAAACTCTGAGATATTTAGATATCTCCAAATCAAAAATTTCTATACACCATTCCTAAAGGGGGATACACCATTATCCCAATTATCCATTTTTGAATCAATCTGTACAAAAGATCCATTTGCTAAAGGTACAATTTCATCACTTTATAATCAATTATATGGAGTAGCAAATCTTAATAGACCCTCTTACGTTCAGAGGTGGGAGGAGGACCTGGGACGAACTTTAGAAGACACGGACTGGTCTAACATATGGCTCACATCTAAGTCATCTTCACCCAACATCTTAGCACTGGAGACAAATTATAAAGTCCTAACTCGCTGGTACCTTGTACCCGCTAGAGTGGCAAAATATTCACCTAATACCTCAGCTCTTTGTTTTCGAGGATGCCCAGAAATAGGCACATATTTACACATATGGTGGACGTGCCCAGTAATCCAAACCTTCTGGAAGGAAGTCTTCGTGATTGCATCTAAAATATTTTAAAAAATAATACAACCAGATCCATATTTAACTTTACTTAATCTAAAACCGGAGTGGTTAACACTCTCTCAATTCAAACTTACGATCCAACTAATAACGGCTGCAAAACAAACAGTGGCCAAGGCATGGAAATCTCCTACATTGGTACTAGCAGAAACAATTCACAGAATGAATAATACAATGTCCCATGCTAAGATGGTAGCCATCGATCAAAATCAAATTCCAAAATTTGAAAAACTTTGGCATCCTTGGATAAAACAACAGTTCCTGTCAAACTTCAATGACTCTGTCCTGTTGCCATGGTAACAGATTAAATGACTTACAGAGACACCCATTCTAAGGCTTCAAAGAGAACTAAAAAGAATAATAAACTGACGAGCGGGACAACCTTGTGGACCATACCTCTACCTTTCAACCCTTTTTCTTCTTTCTCTTTCCTTTTCTCCACCTTACGATTAAAGCTCATTATCAGAATTTATTTGACCTATATACACTCTACTTGTAAACAATATGTATAGTAGGTATAAATCATTTAAATACCTACAAAAGTAACTAAGGAAATTATATATATCTTTAATTTAGGTTTACGTGAACCCAATGTTTAATATTTGAAATTTCATGATATTTACCTATATAAACCCTACTGTAAAACAATGAGCTTACTTTATAGATCCTTGTAAACTTACTTTATGTATCTTTATAACATTGTATACTCAATAAACTTCTTTTGACAAGGAAAAATGTACTAAAAAAGACTGGCGCCAAACCTTTCTTTGATCACACATCCCTTCACTGGTCTAGGATCTGCCCGAGATCAAAATGTCAGTCTTCCCTGCCTTTGGGTGTCCATGCCATGCCTCTGGAGGTCAGGGGGTGCTGTACCTTTTTTTGGATGTTATCCAATTCAGGGGCGGATCCAGGGGGGGGCAACAGGGCAATTGCACCCCCGAGAAAATATTGAAGACTGAGGCTGAGCGCGCCCCGGGTAACCAGATCTGCGGCCATTCTAAGCATGAATTAAGGCTTAGAAACCTCGGGACTGCACTCTCCGCCCCCTGTACCTCCCCCTGCAGTTTTTCAGCCTCTCTCCTGCAGGCTGCTGCTTGAGTGGGCGGGATGGGGATGTGCCTTTTCCCTGAGATCACGCTCATCTGGAAGAGGGAGATGTGTGCAGCTGCTGAGCAGAGAGAGCCGTGTGAAAGTTCCTGGAGGTGAGCTCTGCTGCTAGCACCACATTGTGGATTTGTTTACAGGCACCTCTATGCTGAGTCTGCTGAGTTACTGCAGCTTAGCTTAGCATAGAGGTGCTGTTAGATGACAAATGAGATCTTCATCTTCTTTTTATGTCAAGTGAGAAATTGAACTCATTAAAAGATTATGACTGCCCCCTGGTGTATGCCCTCCTGATTCCCCCCCCCCCTCAGTGTATCTGTGTATGCCCTCCTGATCCCCCCCCCCAGTGTATCAGTGTAAGCCCTCCTGATTCCCCCCCCCAGTGTATCTGTGTATGCCCTCCTGATCCCCCCCCCCAGTGTATCTGTGTATGCCCTCCTGATCCCCCCCCAGTGTATCTGTGTATGCCCTCCTGATCCCCCCCCCAGTGTATCTGTGTATACCCTCCTGATCCCCCCCAGTGTATCTGTGTATGCCCTCCTGATCCCCCCGTGTATCTGTGTATGCCCTCCTGATCCCCCCCCCAGTGTATCAGTGTATGCCCTCCTGATCCCCCCCCCCCAGTGTATCTGTGTATGCCCTCCTGATCCCCCCCAGTGTATCTGTGTATGCCCTCCTGATCCCCCCAGCGTATCAGTGTATGCCCTCCTGATTCTCCCCCCCCCCAGTGTATCTGTGTATGCCCTCCTGATCCCACCCCCCTAGTGTATCTGTGTATGCCCTCCTGATCCCCCCCAGTGTATCTGTGTATGCCCTTCTGATCCCCCCCAGTGTATCAGTGTATGCTCTCCTGATTCTCCCCCCCAGTGTATCTGTGTATGCCCCCCTGATCCCCCCCAGTGTATCTGTGTATGCCCTCCTGATCCCCCCCCCCAGTGTATCAGTGTATGCCCTCCTGATCCCCCCCAGTGTATCAGTGTACGCCCTCCTGATCCCCCCCAGTGTATCTGTGTATGCCCTCCTGATCCCCCCCAGTGTATCAGTGTATGCCCTCCTGATCCCCCCCGTGTATCTGTGTATGCCCTCCTGATCCCCCCCCAGTGTATCTGTGTATGCCCTCCTGATCCCCCCCCCCAGTGTATCAGTGTACGCCCTCCTGATTCTCCCCCCAGTGTATCTGTGTATGCCCTCCTGATCCCCCCCCAGTGTATCAGTGTATGCCCTCCTGATTCCCCCCCCCGTGTATCAGTGTATGCCTTCCTGACCCCCCCCAGTATATGCCCTCCCGATCCCCCCCAGCGTGTGCCCTACTGTTCCCTGCACACTGCCCTACATCCTACTGACCTCTGTACACCACCCTATATACTACTGACCTCTGTACACTGCCCTACATACAACTGACCTCTGTACACCACCCTACATACTACTGACCTCTGTACATTACCCTACATACTACTGACCTCTGTACACCACCCTACATACTACTGACCACTGTACACCACCCTATATACTACTGACCTCTGTACACCACCCTACATACTACTGACCTCTGTACACTACCCTACATACTACTGACCTCTGTATACTACCCTACATACTACTGACCTCTGTACATTACCCTACATCCTACTGACCTCTGTACACCACCCTACATACTACTGACCTCTGTACACCACCCTACATCCTACTGACCTCTGTACACCACCCTACATACTACTGACCTCTGTACACCACCCTACATACTACTGACCTCTGTGCACTGTATTATACTTTAAATTCAGTTCCGTAAGACCGTAACACCTTATTTTCTGGCAGTGCCCCTCCCGAGACTAGACTCTGGATCCGCCCCTGATCCAATTTCCCCAAAATTCCCACAATGGAAGACTGTATCTATGTCAGCATATTCTAAAAATCTCAGATTGTTTGGTAAAACAGACCAAAGGTTATTCACTTTTAACAATTTTATTATAGTCCTGAAACATTTAATTGGAATAACTTAAAGGGTAAGTTCACCTCTACAGAAAATCTGTAAGGTGAACTTACACTGGACCCCCTCCCCATCCCCCTCGCCCACACGAGTTCCCCCAAGGGAGAGCGGCTCTCCAACCAGTCACCCAAGAAGAGGAGGAGCCAGGAGCACTGCTGAGGGACCCCAGAAGAGGAGGATCGGTGCTACTCCTTGCTAAACCAACTGCACAGAGGAGGTAAGTATGAAATGTTCGTTTAAAAAAAGAAAATGAACCTTTACATATCCTTTAAGCTAAAGTCACTCATTTCCTTTGTGGGAAACCAAAATCCATATTCAGGATAGGGTTGGGAAGATAAAAACTTTGGTTGTGCAAAGTTTCAAGGCTATTGATTAACCACTTCTGCCCCAGAAGGATTTGCCCCCTTAATGAATAATAAATATCCCCAAAAAAATGTAAAAAAAAAAATGTCTTCATCAGTTTAGGTCAATATATATTCTTCTACATATTTTTGGTTAAAAAAAAAGCAATAGGCGTATATTGATTGGTTTGGGCAAAAGTTATAGCGTCTACAAAATAGGTAATAGATTTATGGCATTTTTATGGCATTTTTATTATTTATTTATTTGTTACTAGTAATGGCGGTGTTCTGCGATTTTTAGCGGGACTGCAACATTGTGGCGGACAGATCAGACACTTGACACGTTTTTGGGACCATTGACATTTATACAGCAATCAGTGCTAGAAAAATGCACTAATTACCACACGCATCGGGTCCCCCACCGTGCAGCGGGCATGTTCCTATTATGGCACCTAAAGGATATTTCTTCAGTGTTGTCACATGAAAAGATATAATACAATATTTACAAAAATGTGAGGGTGTACTCACTTTTGTAAGATACTGTACCTCTTATGTGCAGTGTTTGCAGTGTTTTTTTTACAAAGCAGCCCTGATCCCCCTCTTCTCAGTTTCCTCCCTGGTGCTCCTGGCTGCTTCCTCCTGCCAAGTGCCCCCACAGCAAGCAGCTTGCTATGGGGCACTTGAGCTGAGCCACAGCATGGCTTGGCTGGACGAAATGATGTTATGTTACGTCGCATTGCCCTGTGGCCACTAGGGGCGCACCCACAGAGACTATGCGAATGCCCGGTGGGCGCGATGTCCGCCGGGCACCCGCGATCGCTCGTAACACAGCGAGAACCGGGATCTGTGTGTGTAAACAGCAATCTGTCATTTCCCCTAGTAAGTCCCATTCCCCCTTCAGTTAGAACATGCAGAGGGAACACAATTAACCCCTTGACATTTTTACAGTAATCAGTGCATTTTTCTAGCACTGATCGCTGTAAAAATGCAATGGTCCTAAAAATGTGTCAAAAGTGTTCAATGTGTCGCCATAATGTCGCAGTCCGGATAAAAATCGTAGGTCGCCACCATTACTAGTAAAAAAAAAATAATAATAAAAATGGCATAATTCTATCCCCTATTTTATAGACGCTTTAACTTTTGTGCAAACCAATCAATATACGCTTATTGCGATTTTTTTACCAAACATATGTAGAATACATATCAGCCTAAACTGTGGGAAAAAATTGTTTTTTTATATATTTTTGGGGGATATTTATTATAGCAAAAATTTAAAAAATATTGCTTTTTTTCAAAATTGTCACGCTTTTTTTTGTTTATAGCGCAAAAAATAAAAGTCGCAGAGGTGATCAAATACCACCAAAAGAAAGCTCTATTTGTGGGAAAAAAAGGATGCAAATTTTGTTTGTGTACAACGTCGCATGACCACGCAATTGTCAGTTAAAGCAACACAGTGCCGAATTGTAAAAAGTGCCCTGGTCAGGAAGGGGGTAAAATCTTCCGGGCCTGAAGCGGTTAAAGGGATTTTAAAGTCAGAAGGTTTATTTATCTTAATGCATTCTATGCATTAAGATAAAAAGCCTTCTGTGTGCAGCAGCCCCCCTAACACTACGCTGAGTCCCATCTAGATCCAGCGATGACATTGCAAGACCCTGACAATCACAGGCATGACTCCTAGAGGCAGAGGCATGTTGGGATTTGTAGTTTCACCACAGCTGGAGTGCCGAGCTTGCCTAACCCCTGACTTAAGATAACAACATAATACATGCATTTTTTTTAAGGACAAACAAGGCTTTCTTTTTGTGAATATTGTCCTGCAACAATAATTATTTTTTTCAATCCTTAGACAATTAAATGTAATAAAACTAAATAAAAGGCATTTTTTCTTTCTTTCAGTATATATATATGTAAACAGGTGTCGAAAATATTAATAAGCAAAGCAAACAAAAAACAGAAAGTCACTAAGTCACCTGACAAGTCGCCCCTGTGTGAACCGGGGCTTAATCTGTGAATGCAATACACAGAAAGTTACAATTGATACAATGTTTCAATGTAACTTTCTGTGATGTGGTTGTTGATAAACATTGCCAGCCTGCTTCTTTTTTTTGACAGCTCCTGCTGAATTGTTGGGTACTGAGACAGGGAAGCTCCTGGCAGCAGAGCAGAAGGACTAGATGTACTAGACATGACCTGTGTACACTGATGACATGTTTTTTGGGCTTGTCTAGTGCGCCCAAAGTCTGCAACTGGTTAAGGATTGTAAAAAAAATGGTTAAATGTAACTTTTGGGGTGATTTACCAAACAATCTGGAATTCTTGAATAGGGTTGGGAAGTTGAAAACTTAGGCTGTGCAAAGTTTCAAGACAATTGATTGAGGTTAAGGCACATTATGGTACGTTAAGATCTTTACATTAAATGCTATAGCATTGTAAAATATAGCTTAATGTGAATAACTTTTGGTGTGATTAACCAAATGATCTGAAATTTTCAGAATATGTTGGCATGGATAGAGTCTTCTATTGTGTGAAGTTAGAGGAAATTGGTTAACATTTAAGGTCTTTTTGTACATTAAGCCACATTAAGCTCTCCAAAAAACAAGCTTAATGTCCATAGTTTGCCTTGTGGTATACCAAATCGCATTAAACTTCTTGGATAGGTTTGGGAAGTTGAGAACTTAGGCTGTGCAAAGTTTTAAGACAATTGATTGAGGTTAAGGCACATTATGGTAGGTTAAGCTCTTTACATTAAACGTTTTAGCATTGTAAAATATAGCTTAATGTGAATAACTTTTGCTTTATTACACGTTAAGCTACATTAAGCCATTTTCACATTAAATGTTTTAGTAAATTCCATATGATCACTTTCAGCGCCCGCTGGGACGCAAGATTTAGGGTATGGGCAAAGCATTTTACATGAGGGAATTCCCCAACTTGAGCTGCAACTATCATGTTCGACGCTTTGAAAAGGATTAAAAATGTTTGGGACTTTATATGAGGTGTAGCACAAGATAGTTCTCAACCTCCATCCCTAAATTGCAAGACTAGCTCAAAAAATGAAAATTTGGAACTTTATATGAAGCATGAGATAACATGGATAGCAAGTATGTCTGACAAGTAGCTTATAAATAGTATAGCCGCTATATATCAAGGTAAACAAAGCATGACTTGTGTATAAAACAAATTAATTTATTCCATACATGTAATACATAAAAGCATCATAGCATAATAAATAGTAATACATGATAATAACAGACTCATTTGATCCATGTGAGTAAAAAGTAAAGCCATACATCATATTATCAGCATAATACAATATGAGTTTGTAAGATGTTCATGCGTTGTAAATGCGTATTTAGCATCCAATTTCTTGACGCGTTTCGTGGAATAGCTCCACTCATCAGGAGAAGATGCATTGTAAGAATCTAAAGAACGTAATAAATAATTGTAGATATCAATGGGTCTCAGCATGGAAGAGGGGTACAAAGAAAAGAAAGTAGTGGAAAGAAACCCACCCTGCTATGGATCAAGTCAGAGTCTGGGTAAGTAGTGACGAGGGCCGAAGGCCAGCCAGGGTACTCATCATTCTCGGGAGCTGAGGTGGTATATCTCAAGGCATATGATGACAGACCATCAGGGAACACTAATCTAAGAAAGATGGGTGATATACCATCACCATAAACCTATGTAGATAAATAAATTAATATATATAATATATAATTGAATAAAGTACCGTATAATGTACCAAGTAGGTATGTGAGTATGGACCAATAATGGTTCCAATCAATGGTGAAGAGTTGGAGCAACAGAGTGTGCAAGATAAGCCTACATGTAAATAGAAAATAAGAAATTGCAAGAAGTGATACAATAGATCCATAAAACAAGGAAGAGAAACAAAACCAGACCCACAGGGTGAAAAGACAGTGAAGGGGACAAGAAAAGTCAAAATTATTACCATAAAGTCTAGATCGCTGTACTAGACTAAAATTGCATAGTGTCCACACAACCAGCATCAAGGAGTGATTGAACACACTGAGTATAGTATAAATACTCAAAGGCAGCCAATGGGTAACCACCAACTTCACGCAGGTGCATGAGGGGAGAAGAGACGCCAGCACCCAAGTGGAAACATCCGCCAGGCACTTGGCGCCAATACTCTTCGTGGATAACGCCGATGGGAGTACTGAGTGCCGGCACATTGACGTCAGCAGAGCCGACATCATGCGTAGGACGCTGGGGGTGTGGCGTGGGTGCACAGCGGAACAGCGGCCTGAACCCCCACGTCCAAGAAAGGTGCAAGGGGAAAACATCTGGTGTGTGTCGCAGCTCCCAAGACTGTGGATAACCAGCCGAACCAACTACCCACATCACTGGCAGACAACCATAGCAGGAAAAAAGGGGGTGGGACTCAATATAGTAACACAGACTACAATGAGCTATGACTAAGCACCATATTTGGTGTGAAACGCGTCAGTGGTTGTGCAGTTAGTCTGTATTGACCTGTGATGCCTTGACATTTATTTTTAAAATAAAGGTGAATTTTTGGAGTGCAGCTATCCACTGTTCTATTCTTCAACACAGACTACAATCTAATAAACCTAACCCATGCTGACACACAAAAGGGGAAAGTTGGATGACAAAAAAGGGATCTACTACTTTATTAATGCTGTATGATATTAGAAAATAATGGACTGCATATATATTGCATACTTCCATCCCTGTTCAATTGAAAAGGATTACAAACGTATGGGACTTTATATGAGGTGTAGGACAAGATACTATATGCAAACGAGAAGATCCGGATAGCTGCACTCCAGGAAGTAATAATCCAAATTTCTTTATTTTAAAATCAGGAACACATCAGATACAGGACATCATGGACAGAGTGTACAGATCATTGGCTAACGCGTTTCGCACTTATCCAAGTGCTTATTCATAGCTAATGATAGTAGAAAATAAGACCACATATATACTAACTATTGTTGATCACGTGACCAAGAAATCAATGCGGACACACAAAACAGCTGAAGTTCAGCTGTGGGGAATGTGAGTGTGGATAAGCATTTAAATCTTGAAAATCACTGTGTGTATAAAGTATATAGTATATGTGTATGAGCAGTAAAAATAAATGTGAAAGTGTCAAAATTATTTGCTGTGAAAAAGTGCATAAAAAGTGGTATGTAATATGGAATGATAAAATAAAATATATAAAGTTTGGAATAAAAATTCCAAAATATAATTGTGATGAATACTGAAATCAGCTGTAAGTGAAAAGACCACAGAATAGGTGTGTGTGTGTTGTGATACAAACATGAATTAATTGTAATGGATAGTAAGAAGAGTTTTATGTGAATTTTGTTAGTGTCATGAATGTATAGAAATTACAAAATAAATAAAGAAGTGTAAATAAAAATAAATTCGGATAAAGTGAATGGTGATATATTTGAAAAAATCAAGAGCTAAATTTATGTACGTGATAAATGTGATAAATGACATTTGTGACATTTGTGGCCAAACCGCATATAGAGGTACATGAAACTGACATTGTTATTAATATCATTTGTGTTGTAAAGAGTACCTGGTCATGTAAAAGGAAAGGGAAGAAGAATACACAGAGGAAAGATTCAGTGAATACATGTCTCCGTTGTTTATAGTAGAAGTTATATAATTGTATCAAAAAGTTCTCTTTAGATATACTTTTGCTGTTTATATTTGTTCCAGTATTTTGTTAACATACAATAACAACTTTTCGTAGTCTCTGGGCGGGGGCGGCGTCGGCGGTAAAACGCCGTCGGTATGCGACCGCTAGCGGGGCGGTTTTACCCCCCGCTAGCGGCCGAGAAAGGGTTAAATACCACCGCAAAGCGCCTCTGCAGAGGCGCTTTGCCAGCGGTATAGCCGCGCCGTCCCATTGATTTCAATGGGCAGGAACGGTAAAGGAGCGGTATACACACCTCCTTCACCGCTCCGAAGATGCTGCTGGCAGGACTTTTTTTACCGTCCTGCCAGCGCATCGCTCCAGTGTAAAAGCCCTCGGGGCTTTCACACTGGAATGAAAGTAGGTGCACTTTCGGGTCGGTTTGCAGGAGCTATTATTAGCGCAATAGCGCCTGCAAACCGCCCCAGTGTGAAAGGGCTCTAAAAATGACAAAGTATTCCTTCTAAATGACCAAAGAAAAGTCAAGAAAAAACAAATATGATGTGAAAAGCTTCTACCGAAAAGCGATACCCATGAACCTTTCATTGATTCATAGGATTTGACATGTTTTCATACTCTGAGTGAACTCTTGAGTGCTGTGATAGGAAAAAATCATTTAATGGAATATAAAACTACATTCATGACAAAACTAGATTATATTTAGTTTAAAACATATATTGCAAAATATTGACACGCACAGAGCTGTGCGTATATGCAGGTATGTGTATATATGAGTGCGGAGAGGTTCATTTCAGCCGAAACGAATCGGCTTCTGTGTCAATAAACTCCTGCACTCACATATACATAAGGATCTTGCTCATTAGGACTACAATTGTCTATAGAAAGTAAAAAAGCATGTTTCAGCCAATATGTATATATTGGCTAAATGAAAAACCATTTGAAAGGTCTATAGAAATTAATATGTAGTTCTAAGTCTAAACCATCAATCAAGGGAATACTCGCTAAAAATTGTTGATCAAATTTGGTAATAAATTTCCAGAAAGAGGGATAAAAAGTTTAATAAAGACTAAAAAAGAACCGAACTTGATGGCAGATTCCCAGAGTGAAGGATGCCGAAAAAAATAGAGGGGGAACTCTCACAGATTAGTTAATGAAATTAGAAATTTAATCTGTTTCCATTGACATTATAAATGAAATATAAGTAATTTTATTTTTGTTTGTTGATTTGTTTTATATTGGTGTTCTTATTATTGTTTATCAAAAACTTCTTACCGCTATGTCAAGCCATAGTGAAATTTATTTAGGGGTATCTAGGGTGTTAAAAAGCATTAGACTCGACATAAAATTGGTTACTCTGGTCAACATTTGAACCACCTTGATGTTCATGTTCGTTAAAAGGAATGAAATTCAAAATATTTGAGATGTTGAAGCGTATTCAAATAAACATAAAGTCGGTCATGCTATTAAGCGGCAGAACTATAAACATCCCCGTGTTAGTTAAGAGGGAGTGAAACCACTTCCCCTTGAACATGATAGTAAATTTAAAAATAATAATAGGGAGAATGTAATGGCATCAACCTAGTGATTTAAATGGCAAGCAAATAAGTAGAAACACATAGAGAGACATAACCATAATAGTCCGGTATATGTGTCTCTATGTCCATAAATGCAATGGTCTATTGGAGACACAGAAGGGTAAAGTGGGAGAGTAGAATCATGTGTGAACACCGTCAGGAGATGTCTGACTCTATGGAAACAAGGATCGGAACTATAAAGTTGTTGTGTGTATAGGCACTGTTGTTGGTAAAACTTATTAAGTGTTTAAATTATGGTATACCAGTGCATGTACAAATCAGTTTGTGGAGATAGAAACAAAGTCAAATCAAATCGCAACAAATCTGTGTGCACAAATATAATAAGGTGGTTGTGGCCAGCATTAACTACAGTTTCTTATATATGTGCAATTTCATTAGGCTATATTAGTAAAACTATGTTATTTATTTGTGTAATATGCTCCAAATATTAGTTGTGACTGTATGAAGACGTGTTTATATATGTTACCTCTACACAGATAATAATTTATTATGATTGTAATCAAGTATATATAATCTCATATGACGACCAATTTTTATTTGTAAATATATAAAAAAAGACATAATTCCCATTGTGATCATGTTAATGATCACAAATAAAAGAAATATGTTGTAACGTCTATTGAATATATTATTTATCATTATTTTATCTATGTAGGGGGGCACTTATGAACTAAAAAAGTATATGTAGGGTGGGGCTAGATGATCAAAGACCACCATGAGTAGCCTGTATATTAGTCATAGTAGTAGGAAACGTCCCATTCGAAGTTTAAGCCAAGGGGAATTCTGGTGTTTAAAGAAAAAATCCAAAAAACTTTGCGTTTACATAAAAGATGGAATTTGTCCCCTCCCCTTGTGGGCATCACTATTTTCTCTACTCCTTGGATAAATAGACTGGAAACATCTTTGTGGTGTGTAAAAATCCAGTGTTTGGCCACATTCGTTAATTTATCTTTTGTTATGTCATATAAATGATTGTGTAAGCGATCTTTAAGTCGCCGTGTTGTGCGGCCAACGTACTGGACTTGGCATATGTCGCAAGTGATGACATACACTAAGAACTGTGTGTTGCAATTGATAAAAGAAGAGACTTTAAAGTTTTTACCATTAGTACATGAATGGATATTATTGTCCACCTTAACGTGGCGGCAATAATTGCAGCCCGTTATCCCACATCTATAGTTTCCTGTAAAATTCAACCAATTTGTTTTGTTACGTTTTTTTGGGAACAAACTCGGTGATAGAGAGTTTCCCAAAGTGGGTGCTCTCCGTGAAATCACTTTTATGCCTCCAGAGAGGATTTTACTGTAAACTGGGTCATTAAATAGGATGGGAAGGTACCTGTTTATGATGTTTTTTATTTTTTTGAAATCCAGACTGTAGGGCGTGGAAAAAAACGGAATTGAAATATCACTTGGGAATTTCTTGGATGGATTTTTGTTCCTTTTTAGTTTGTTCTCTTTTAAGAGAGTATGCCTAGGTATACTGCTAACTGTACCGAGTGCCTTTGTAATGAGGGAAGTAGGATACCCATGGTCTTTGAAGCGCTGTGCCATCTCCTGCGATTCTGCATAGAAGTATTCAGGTGTACTGCACAGGCATTTCAGCCTCAAAAACTGACCATGTGGTACTCCCCTGATGGTGTGTTTGGGGTGCGCGGAGTCGGCTCTGAGGATGGTATTTCCTGCTGTGGGCTTTCTGTAAAGGCTGGTGTGAATCATGTCCCTGGTTCCCATTAATTTAACATCAAGAAAGACTGTATCATTGGTTTCTAAATTTCCAGTAAATTTAAGATTAAGGTTGTGGTCATTAAAGTAAGAAAGCCAAATATTAATGTCAGCGTGGGCATCAGACGTAATAAACAAGAGGTCGTCAATGAAACAACAGTAAAATACTGTATCCTGTCGGCGGGGACTATCACATCCAAAGATGCGGGACCCCTCCCACCAACCCATGAAGAGGTTGGCTAATGAGGGCAAAAACTTTGCCCCCATAGAGGCCCCACATCTCTGGAGGTAGTAGTCCCCGTCGAACATAAAGAAATTATGGGTGAGTAGATATTCCAATGCTTGTAAGATAAAATCTTGTAACACTATGGAGAACTTGCCGGACCTTTTCAGAAACCAAGCCACCGCTTGCATACCTAAGTGGTGCGGAATACAAGAATACAAGCTGCTAACATCACAGGTGATCCATCTATAGTTTTCTTTCCATTTGAAACCTTGGAGCTTGCTTAGTAGATGTTTAGTATCTCTCAGGTAACCCGGTAACTCCACAGTCAAGGGTTGTAACTGTGAGTCTACCCACTCCCCCAGCCTTTCATTCAATGAGCCTATACAAGCGACAATGGGCCGACCTGTCAAGGTATTAAGGCCCTTGTGGACTTTAGGTAAGTGGTGGAAAATTGGCGTGATGGGATGTTCGGGTATAAATGATTCTTTCTCTTTGGGAGAAAATAGACCAACCTGTATGGCCCTATCCAATAAAGCAGACAATTTGGTTTTAAAAGTGGAAGTGGGGTTGCTAAGGAGTTTTTGATAAGTACAGGTATCTGATAATTGACGTAGGGCCTCCTCTCTATATGTTTCTGCATCCAATACTACCACAACTCTCCCTTGTCTGCGTTTTTAATCACAATACTGTCATCTGCTGTCAGTGCTTTGAACGTCACCCGTTCATTTGGGGTTAAGTTGTCCTGCATTGACTTCTTTTGACAATTGCGAGCTAGGCGAGTCAATTCACCCTCCACCATTTTTTGGAACAAGTCTAAATCCTTCCCCCTGGATGCTACCGGCTAAAAATCTGATCTAGATTTAGGTAAAAATTTGTCACATGTGTCCGGGGGATCCACGGGGGGAGGATCCGACTCTATAGCTAAATCAGTCAAATCATTAAGAGTGCAAACATCAGTAAACATTAAAGGTGAAGGGGGTGACTCACCTGTGTCGCAAGTGGCAGGAGAACTGATCGATTCCTCTGAGGATGAAAAATAGTGTTTTCTGAGGGTGAGATTCCGAGAAAACTTATTCACATCTAAAATGGTTTTAAATAAATCAAAATGTTGATTAGGACAAAAGTTTAAACCTCTTGCTAGGAGCTTAATTTCATCTTCCTTGAGGGGACTTTTTGAAATGTTCATCACGCTGTGTGTTATTTCTTTGTTTTACCCTGCAGACTGCAAAACAAAGAAATAACACACAGCGTGATGAACATTTCAAAAAGACCCCTCATGGAAGATGAAATTAAACTCCTAGCAAGAGGTTTAAACTTTTGTCCTAATCAACATTTGATTTATTTAAAACCATCTTAGATGTGAATAAGTTTTCTCGGAATCTCACCCTCAGAAAACACTATTTTTCATCCTCAGAGGAATCGATCGGTTCTCCTGCCACTTGCGACATAGGTGAGTCACCCCCTTCACCTTTAATGTTTACTGATGTTTGCACTCTTAATGATTTGACTGATTTAGCTATAGAGTCGGATCCTCCCCCCGTGGATCCACATGTGACAAATTTTTACCTAAATCTAGATCAGATTTTTAGCCGGTAGCATCCAGGGGGAAGTATTTAGACTTATTCCAAAAAATGGTGGAGGGTGAATTGACTCCCTAGCTCGCAATTGTCAAAAGAAGTCAATGCAGGACAACTTAACCCCAAATGAACGGGTGGCGTTCAAAGCATTGACAGCAGACAGTATTGTGATTAAAAACGCAGACAAAGGGGGAGTTGTGGTAGTATTGGATGCAGAAACATATAGAGAGGAGGCCCTACATCAATTATCAGATACATGTACTTATCAAAAACTCCTTAGCAACCCCACTTCCACTTTTAAAACCAAATTGTCTGCTTTATTGGATAGGGCCATACAGGTTGGTCTATTTTCTCCCAAAGAGAAAGAATGATTTATACCCAAACATCCCATCACGCCAATTTTCCACCACTTACCTAAAGTCCACAAGGGCCTTAATCCCTTGACAGGTTGGCCCACTGTCGCTGGTATAGGCTCGTTGAATGAAAGGCTGGGGGAGTGGGTAGACTCACAGTTACAACCCTTGACTGTGGAGTTACCGGGTTACCTGAGACATACTAAACATCTACTAAGCAAGCTCCAAGGTTTCAAATGGAAAGAAAACTATAGATGGATCACCTGTGATGTTAGCAGCTTGTATTCTAGTATCCCGCACCACTTAGGTATGCAAGCGGTGGCTTGGTTTCTGAAAAGGTCCGGCAAGTTCTCCATAGTGTTACAAGATTTTATCTTACAAGCATTGGAATATCTACTCACCCATAATTTCTTTATGTTCGACGGGGACTACTACCTCCAGAGATGTGGGGCCTCTATGGGGGCAAAGTTTTCGCCCTCATTAGCCAACCTCTTCATGGGTTGGTGGGAGGGGTCCCGCATCTTTGGATGTGATAGTCTCCGCCGACAGGATACAGTATTTTACTGTCGTTTCATTGACGACCTCTTGTTTATTACGTCTGATGCCCACGCTGACATTAATATTTGGCTTTCTTACTTTAATGACAACAACCTTAATCTTAAATTTACTGGAAATTTAGAAACCAATGATACAGTCTTTCTTGATGTTAAATTAATAGGAACCAGGGACATGATTCACACCAGCCTTTACAGAAAGCCCACAGCAGGAAATACCATCCTCAGAGCCGACTCCGCGCACCCCAAACACACCATCAGGGGAGTACCACATGGTCAGTTTTTGAGGCTGAAACGCCTGTGCAGTACACCTGAATACTTCTATGCAGAATCGCAGGAGATGGCACAGCGCTTCAAAGACCGTAGGTTTCCTATTTCCCTCATTACAAAGGCACTTGGTACAGTTAGCAGTATACCTAGGCATGCTCTCTTAAAAGAGAACAAACTAAAAAGGAACAAAAATCCATCCAAGAAATTCCCAAGTGATATTTCAATTCCGTTTTTTTTCCACGCCCTACAGTCTGGATTTCAAAAAAATAAAAAACATCATAAACAGGTACCTTCCCATCCTATTTAATGACACAGTTTACAGTAAAATCCTCTCTGGAGGCATAAAAGTGGTTTCACGGAGAGCACCCACTTTGGGAAACTCTCTATCACCGAGTTTGTTCCCAAAAAAAGGTAACAAAACAAATTGGTTGAATTTTACAGGAAACTATAGATGTGGGAAGACGGGCTGCAATTATTGCCGCCACATTAAGGTGGACAATAATATCCATTCATGTACTAATGGTAAAAACTTTAAAGTCTCTTCTTTTATCAATTGCAACACACAGTTCTTAGTGTATGTCATCACTTGCGACATATGCCAAGTCCAGTACGTTGGCCACACAACACGGCGACATAAAGATCGCTTACACAATCATTTATATGACATAACAAAAGATAAATTAACGAATGTGGCCAAACACTGGATTTTTACACACCACAAAGATGTTTCCAGTCTATTTATCCAAGGAGTAGAGAAAATAGTGATGCCCACAAGGGGAGGGGACAAATTCCATCTTTTATGTAAACGCAAAGTTTTTTGAATTTTTTCTTTAAACACCAGAATTCCCCTTGGCTTGAACTTCGAATGGGACGTTTCCTACTACTATGACTAATATACAGGCTACTCATGGTGGTCTTTGATCATCTAGCCTCACCCTACATATACTTTTTTAGTTCATAAGTGCCCCCCTACATAGATAAAATAATGATAAATAATATATTCAATAGACGTTACAACATATTTCTCTTATTTGTGATCATTAACATGATCACAATGGGAATTATGTCTTTTTTTATATATTTACAAATAAAAATTTGTCGTCCTATGAGATTATATATACTTGATTACAATCATAATAAATTATTATCTGTGTAGAGGTAACATATATAAACACGTCTTCATACAGTCACATCTAATATTTGGAGCATATTACACAAATAAATAACATAGTTTTACTAATATAGCCTAATGAAATTGCACATATATAAGAAACTGTAGTTAATGCTGGCCACAACCACCTTATTATATTTGTGCACACAGATTTGTTGCGATTTGATTTGACTTTGTTTCTATCTCCACAAACTGATTTGTACATGCACTGGTATATCATAATTTAAACACCTGGTAAGTTTTACCAACAACAGTGCCTATACACACAACAACTTTATAGTTCCGATCCTTGTTTTCACAGAGTCAGATATCTCCTGACGGTGTTCACACATGATTCTACTCTCCCACTTTACCCTTCTGTGTCTCCAATAGACCATTGCATTTATGGACATAGAGACACATATACCGGACTATTATGGTTATGTCTCTCTATGTGTTTCTACTTATTTGCTTGCCATTTAAATCACTAGGTTGATGCCATTACATCCTCCCTATTATTATTTTTAAATTTACTATCATGTTCAAGGGGAAGTGGTTTCACTCCCTCTTGACTAACACGGGGATGTTTATAGTTCTGCCGCTTAATAGCATGACCGACTTTATGTTTATTTGAATACGCTTCAACATCTCAAATATTTTGGGTTTCATTCCTTTTAACGAACATGAACATCAAGGTGTTTCAAATGTTGACCAGAGTAACCAATTTTATGTCGAGTCTAATGCTTTTTAACACCCTAGATACCCCTAAATAAATTTCACTATGGCTTGACATAGCGGTAAGAAGTTTTTGATAAACAATAATAAGAACACCAATATAAACCAAATCAACAAACAAAAATAAAATTACTTATATTTCATTTATAATGTCAATGGAAACAGATTAAATTTCTCATTTCATTAACTAATCTGTGAGAGTCCCCCCTCTATTTTTTTCGCCATCCTTCACTCTGGGAATCCGCCATCAAGTTTGGTTCTTTTTTAGTCTTTATTAAACTTTTTATCCCTCTTCCTGGAAATTTATTACCAAATTTGATCAACAATTTTTAGTGAGTATTCCCTTGATTGATGGTTTAGATTTAGAACTACATATTAATTTCTATAGACCTATCAAATGGTTTTTCATTTAGCCAATATATACATTTTGGCTGAAACATGCCTTTTTTACTTTCTATAGACAATTGTAGTCCTAATGAGCAAGATCCTTATGTGTATGTGAGTGCAGGAGTTTATTGACACAGAAGCCGATTGGTTTCGGCTGAAATGAACCTCTCCACACTCATATATACACATACCTGCATATACGCACAGCTCTGTGCGTGTCAATATTTTGCAATATATGTTTTAAACTAAATATAATCTAGTTTTGTCATGAATGTAGTTTTATATTCCATTAAATTATTTTTTCCTATCACAGCACTCAAGAGTTCACTCAGAGTATGAAAACATGTCAAATCCTATGAATCAATGAAAGGTTCATGGGTATCGCTTTTCGGTAGAAGCTTTTCACATCATATTTGTTTCTTCTTGACTTTTCTTTGGTCATTTAGAAGAAATACTTTGTCATTTTTAGAGACTACGAAAAGTTGTTATTGTATGTTAACAAAATACTGGAACAAATATAAACAGCAAAAGTATATCTAAAGAGAACTTTTTGATACAATTATATAACTTCTACTATAAACAACGGAGACATGTATTCACTGAATCTTTCCTCTGTGTATTCTTCTTCCCTTTCCTTTTACATGACCAGGTACTCTTTACAACACAAATGATATTAACAACAATGTCAGTTTCATGTACCTCTATATGCGGTTTGGCCACAAATGTCACAAATGTCATTTATCACATTTATCACGTACATAAATTTAGCTCTTGATTTTTTCAAATATATCACCATTCACTTTATCCGAATTTATTTTTATTTACACTTCTTTATTTATTTTGTCATTTCTATACATTCATGACACTAACAAAATTCACATAAAACTCTTCTTACTATCCATTACAATTAATTCATGTTTGTATCACAACACACACACCTATTCTGTGGTCTTTTCACTTACAGCTGATTTCAGTATTCATCACAATTATATTTTGGAATTTTTATTCCAAATTTTATATATATTATCATTCCATATTACATACCACTTTTTATGCACTTTTTCACAGCAAATAATTTTGACACTTTCACATTTATTTTTACTGCTCACACACATATACTATATACTTTATACACACAGTGATTTTCAAGATTTAAATGCTTATCCACACTCACATTCCCCACAGCTGAACTTCAGCTGTTTTGTGTGTTCGCATTGATTACTTGGTCACGTGATCAACAATAGTTAGTTATGTGGTCTTATTTTCTATTATCATTAGCTATGAGTAAGCACTTGGATAAGTGCGAAACGCGTTAGCCAATGATCTGTACACTCTGTCCATGATGTCCTGTATCTGATGTGTTCCTGATTTTAAAATAAAGAAATTTGGATTATTACTTCCTGGAGTGCGGCTGTCCGGATCTTCTCATTTGCATGTAGTCTTTACTAGCATGAGCCAGCACCTGGAACCTCTCATCTCTGGAGAGTAAGATCAGCTTCATACCTGGTGAGATCCAAACTAGTGCGGGGATAACTTTTGTGTAGGACAAGATAGTTCATAACCTCCATCCTTAAATTGCAAGACTAGCTCAAAAAAGGAAAATTTGGGACTTTATATGAAGCATGCGATAACATGGATAGCAAGTATGTCTGACAAGTAGCTTTATAAATAGTATAGCCACTATATATCAAGGTAAACAAAGCATGGCTTGTGTATATATACACAGTATCTCACAGAAGTGAGTACACCCTCACATTTTTGTAAATATTTTATTATATCTTTTCATGTGACAACACTGAATAAATTACACTTTGCTACAATGTAAAGTAGTGAGTGTACAGCTTGTATAACAGTGTAAATTTGCTGTCTCCTCAAAAATAACTCAACACACAGCCATTAATGTCTAAACCGCTGGCAACAAAAGTGAGTACACCCCTAAGTGAAAATGTCCAAATTGGGCCTAAAGTGTCAACATTTTGTGTGGCCACCATTTTTTTCCAGCACCGCCTTAACCCTCTTGGGCATGGAGTTCACCAGAGCTTCATAGGTTGCCCCTGGAGTCCTCTTCCACTACTCCATGATGACATTACAGAGCTGGCGGATGTTAGAGACCTTGCGCTCCTCTACCTTCTGTTTGAGGATGCCCCACAAATGCTCAATAGGGTTTAGGTCTGGAGACATGCTTAGCCAGTCCATCACCTTTATCCTCAGCTTCTTTAGCAGGCAGTGGTTGTCTTGGAGGTGTGTTTGGGGTCATTATCCTGTTGTAATACTGCCCTGAGGCCCAGTCTCCAAAGGGAGGGGATCATGCTCTGCTTCAGTATGTCACAGTACATGTTGGCATTCATGGTTCCCTCAAAGAACTATAGCTCCCAGTGCCAAAAGAACTCATGCAGCCCCAGACCACGACACTCCCATCACCATGCTTGACTGTAGACAAGACACACCTGTCTGTATACTCCTTATCTGGTCGCTGCCACACACGCTTGACACCATCTAAACCAAATAAGTTTAGTTTGGTCTCAGCAGACTACAGGACATGGTTCCAGTAATCCATGTCCTTAGTCTGCTTATCTTCAGCAAACTGTTTGCAGGCTTTCTTGTGCATCATCTTTAGAAGAGGCTTCCTTCTGGAATGACAGCCATGCAGACCAATTTAATGCAGTGTGCGGCATATGTTCTGAGCACTGACAGGCTGAACCCCCACCCCTTTAACATCTGCAGCAATGCTGGCAGCACTCCTATGTCTATTTCCCAAAGACAACCTCTGGATATGATGCTAAGCACGTGCACTCGACTTCTTTGGCCGACCATGGCGAAGCCTGTTCTGAGTGGAACCTGTCCTGTTAAACCACTGTATGGTCTTGGCCACCATGCTGCAGCTCAGTTTCAGGGTCTTGGCAATCTTCTTATAGCCTAGGCCAGTGATGGTGAACCTTGGCACCCCAGATGTTTTGGAACTACATTTCCCATGATGCTCACCTACACTGCAGAGTGCATGAGCATCATGGGAAATGTAGTTCCAAAACATCTGGGGTGCCAAGGTTCGCCATCACTGGCCTAGACCATCTTTATGTAGAGCAACAATTCTTTTTTCAGATCCGCAGAGGGTTCTTTGCCATGAGGTGTCATGTTGAACTTCCAGTCACCAGTATGAGAGTATCCAAACAAAAGAACTCGCTGCTCCAGGTGAGACAGGAAGCCTAATGATATCACTAGTGCCCGCCTCAGCTCGCCTCCGCATACGATCAACACTGAAGAAATGGCTGCATTCCAAGATTCATCAAAATTCGTATTTAATGAACGAACATCCCAAGTGTTACAGACAGTTCAAATGGTAGACGCGTTTCACACACTAACAGGTGCGCTTATTCATTACAAAGATAAGTCAGCATTGTTTTCCTTATATACACCTATCTAGTATAGCAACAGGTGATACAGATCATTAAATTGCAGACTTCTTTTTAGCCACGTGATTCACATAAACATTAATAAGAAAGAGAAAGACATAGACATATAAACTTGCACATATTTGGATATCTAGTAAAGATAACATTAGCAGTAGTAATAAAGATATACCAATATAGGCAGTCCATGTGCTATGAGAAAAAAACAGTGTATACATATGGAATATATATAAAAATGTATATAGAAATGTGTATATAGAAAAGAGAAAGCATGCCAACTTTAAAAACATTATAACCTATTTATATCCCAATTGTTAAAGATAAATGCATGTTTCCTATACTGCCTCCTGTAATTTATGGGAGGAACTTATATTCAAAAAGTGAAATGAACGACCAGCTATCCTAGGTAAACATAAAGCCAGAAACAACACTATTGTAATTAAAACTGTCATATTTGCTAATATGCTGCTGAAGAAAATGTATATTTGGCTAATCGTAAAAATGGGTGACATCCCACTCAAAATTTAGCCCATGTGGGGAGCGAGTGTGGAGGTGAAATATCCAGAAAACTTCTCTCCGACACAACAGCCAGAACACATCACCCCCCCCCCCCCCCACTGGCGACCTGATCTTGTCAATTATTTGTATAAATGTAGCTGAAGTATTGCCATTATGGCACAGATTAAAATGTTTGGCTACATTTGTATTCAAATTTTTTGTCACACTATATAGAATAATTATCAGTAAAAAAAGGATGCACACTCAAAATCAACATCAGAACATATCCTCTTCTCTCTCTCTCTAACTGTAATCAGACTACATTTCCCATGAATACTTGGGATGGGAGTGAATGTGGGAGGTACACTAGGCTTGTACATGTAAATGTGAACTCGTCCACTTCAACATAAATCACACCCCTCATTCTGCAGCCAGGAAGCCATACATAACACATGGTATGATGGGTTACAGCCTTATAAATGCAAAGAATTTTAATATAAATGCATATTAATATAATATTATTTTAATGCATTTAATAAATCAATTTTAATTAAATTCATACATTTAATATAAATGCAAACCAGTGCAGCTTATCAGTGTCCACCAGTGCCGAATGTCAGGGACCACCATTTCAGGGACCACCAGTGCCACTTGTCAGGGACCACCAGTGCCGCTTGTCAGTGACCACAGTGTCAGGGACCACCAGTGCCGCTCATCAGGGACCACCATGTCAGGGACCTTCAGTGCCACTTGTCAGGGACCACCATGTCAGGGACCACCATGACAAGGACAACCAGTGCCACTTGTCAGGGACCAGCAGTGCCACTTGTCAGGGACCACCATGACAGGGACCACCAGTGCCACTTTTTCAGGGACCTCCATGTCAGGGACCACCAGTGTCACTTGTTAGAGACCACCAGTGCCACTTGTCAGGGACCGCCAGTGCCACTTGTCAGGGACCACCATGACAGGGACCGCCAGTGCCACTTGTCAGGGACCAGCATGACAGGGACCGCCAGTGGCAATTGTCAGGGACCATCAGTGCAGAGTGGGGATTATCATCAGTATTTACTTGTATATACACAGCGGGTTTCTCCCGCGGTGTCCGGTATTGTTATATTAAAACCGCAGAATGCTGATGCCCCGCCCTCCGCTATTATTATGATTGACAGCACACTGTTCCTATAACTGCGGGGGCAGGACATCTTCGGTGTTCTCATATACAATACCCGACACAGTGGAAGATCCCTGATGCATCATACAAGTAAATACTGATGATAATCCCTGCTCTGCATGGAGATAGCAGGCGGCGGGGGCGGGGGGTATAGGTGGAGTGGGGGTGGTGACTGTCAGGAAGCAGAGGAGGAGGAGAGAGGAGAGAGAAGGAGGACACCACCGCCATGGACGGCACAGACTGGGGGCTGCGAGCCCCTTCCGCTCCCACAACATGTCTACTTCCTCCTGCTCGGCATCCTGAGGACTGCAAGGAGGCATGCCAGACCACTGGCTGAGCTGGGGAGAGGGATAGCAGCCAGCGGTCTTACAAACAGGAAGTCATCAGGCAATAACGGTTTTTCAGCAAGTGCAGCAGCCTATTACAGAGGAGCTACAGAGCTCAGAAGAACATGGATGGCAAAGTGGGTGAAGGTAGGAGATCAGCAACAAGGACGTGGAAAAAAATTTTGGCCAGAGTTCTGCTTTAATGACTATAGTTGTAGGCAGGAATTTCAAGCATGCTCCTTTACCTCCCCAGTGGGCAGCATTCAGCAGAAGTGATGGTAGATATGACCGCAGGGGGACATGATATATGTATGAATGCCGCCTGTATTTACATATCAATGCCGCGGTCCGTGACTATTTACATATTAATGCAGCTTCTATTTACAAATAAATGCAGGCTATATACATGTCAACACAGGGTCTGCAGGTGAGTCATCTGTACAAGGCAAAAGAGCAGAGCTGGGCAGCAGCAACAGAACTTTACACTGAGATATCAGGACACAGCATGGGACTAAAACTTCAAGGGATAAGGGAATTTAAACTGGGATAGTTGGCAAGTATGAGGCAGCTGCTTTGGCCCCCACAACAATGATGGGGCCCAGGGCAACTACCCTTTTTTGCCCTGCCTTAACCACTTCAATACAGGGCATTTTCACCCCCTTCCTGCCCAGGTCAATTTTCAGTTTTCAGCGCTGTAACATTTTGAATGACAATTGCGCGGTCATGCAACACTGTACCCAAATGACATTTTTATCATTTTTTCCCCCACAAATAGAGCTTTCTTTTGTTTTTTTTTTATAATTTATTTATTTTTCTTTTATATAACAGGAGAAAAATGAACAATCCTTCTGTATATTACATTCCATTTCTGCACATACAGCCAGACAAGAAAAAAAAAAAATACATGATAATAACTCGTTACATTCCATTCCATCTACTCCTGTCTATTTCTAATATATTATCCCCAAAATAAACCCAAATAAACATAAAGAAGTCACAAAAGAGGCAAAGAAGACAAAGAAATAAGAAGAGTACTCTTCCTCTCTCATTTCCGCCCTCCATGTTGTTACTCCTTGCCGCGTCCGGAGGGGGGCGCTTCCCCCAGACCCAGCCACAATGCTCCAACAACCTCTCAGTATTCCGACTGCAGTTCCTACTTATAGTCCATTTCCCCCTCCTTTCCTTACCCCCCTCCCAAAACAAAAAAAAACAACAAAAAAAAATAAAAATAAATAAATAAACAAAAACAAAAAAAACACAAAAAAAACAAAAAGTAAATAAATAAACAAAAACACAAAAAAACACACAAAAAAACAAACAAACATTGAACTTTCCTCCCTCCCCCCTGCCCCCCCCCCCCCCCCTTCAATTAGTATTAATTCGTTTTTTTCCCTTCCTCTGAAGAAATAAAACAGTTCCATGGTGACCACGTTTTTAAATAAATTTCCCTTTTTTTCCTAGTTGTCCAGACTAGGTCTTCCAACCTGTTTACTTCCTCTACTTTCCTAAGCCACATACACACTGTAGGGGGTTGTGCCTGTTTCCACTTAAGCGGGATGCATGCTTTAGCTGCATTCACCAAATGACACAAAATAGAGTTCCTATATATTTTCCCCGGAATCTCTGACAGATGCAAAAGGAAAAAAGATGGGTCTTCCTGTATTTCCACATCGCTAAATTTTTTAATTGTCTCCCGGACCTCCCTCCAAAATGTCCTCACTCTGGGACAAGACCAAAATACATGTAGCAAAGTCCCCTGTTCTATCTGGCATCGCCAGCATCTATCTGATGCATTCGGGAAACATTTTTGAAGTTTATCTGGGGTTCTGTACCATTGTGAAATGATTTTATAATTAGTTTCCTGTATTTTGGTACATATTGCTGTCTTAAATATTAAATGTATCATATTAGTTTTTGTTCCTCCGAAAAGGTCCTCCCTAAATCTGTTTCCCATTTCCGAAGGAAAGGTAACTGATAGTTCTCCGATGGTTTAATCAACAATGCATACATTCTGGAGACAGCATGCTTTATTGGTTCAGTCTCCATACAATATTTCTCAAGTGGTAACAGATTCCGATCCAGAGGACTTGGCGGTACCCTAGTACATAGATAATGTCGTAGTTGTACCGCCGACCAAAAATCTAATTGGAAGGGGCCATTTCTGTCTACCAATTCCTGCACTGTTGGCCATCTACCTGATCTCAAAAAATGCGACGCCTGATACAGTCCCCGTTTGATCAGGACGTCAAAAGCTCCTTTTTGTGTTCCTAATATGAATTGCGGGTTCCCCAATATAGGAACTAAAAGTGATTCCTGTGTTATAACTTACCCTTAAATAAGAGGTTATAACAAACACGGAGGGTAGGTCCTATTGTTGGGTGTGTCTTAGTTTTAGATGCCAAGTCCTTGAAACACCAAGGGGCCCTATACAGTAACTCCCCACTCTGCGCTTGCTCCAATCTTGGCCAGATTTTAAGTTCTCCATGTCGGCACCAATCCAACAGGCGGCCCAGATGTACTGCCTGGTAATATTTATATATATCTGGGATGGCCAGCCCCCGGTTTTGTTTTGGTAGGGATAACAGTGTCCTCCTGATCCTAGGATGTTTGTATGCCCAGATGAATTTTGTAAATAGTATTTGTATATTTCTAAAGAATTTCCTAGGGATTGCAATTGGGACTTCCTGAAGGAGGTACAGAATCTTTGGTAGAATATTCATCTTAATTAAATTGCTTCTTCCAAACCAGGAATGTAATCCCTTATGCCATCTCTCCAATAAACCTTGCACCTTTTTTAACGCTGGTGGGAAATTAAGCTCATATGTTTTAGAAGGGTCCACTGCTATACAAGTCCCTAGATACTTCAGGAATTGATCTGCCCATTTAAATTTATAATTTGCTTTTAATGACATCATCATTTCTTTCGGGACAGCTACCGCCAATGCCTCTGATTTAGAGAAATTTATCTTGAAAAAGGAATGTGTACTGTATGTCTCAATTTCTCTAAATAAGTTTGGGAACGAGATTATGGGATTGGTCATTGGGAAGAGCATATCAGCTGCATATGCTGCAACTTTATGTTGAGTTCCTCCTACCGTTATTCCCCAAATATCCTTATTAAGCCGAATTCTACATAACAGAGGTTCCAGTATCCCTGCCTTGTCCCGTTCCTTATTGCAAATGGGGGGGAGACTACTCCATTTACCTTCACTTGAGCTTTAGGTTCTTTATACATGCCTGCAATCCATCTAATCATTTTTCCTCCCAGTTTTATGTGACGAAGGACTGCAAACATGAACCCCCACCCCACCCTATCAAATGCCTTCTCAGCGTCTGTTCCTAGGAACACACAGGGAGTCTTAGCTGAGTTTGCTATATGCATCAAATTCAGGGTTTTGATGGTATTATCCCTTGCTTCTCTTGTTGGAACAAACCCTACCTGATCCTGATGGATCAGGAAGGGTAATTGCTGTTGTAGTCTTAGGGCTATAATCTTACTGAATATTTTTAGATCCGCATTCAATAAGGATATTGGTCTATAACTTCCACATTGCTTTGGATCCTTTCCTTCTTTTGGAATCACTGCTATCATAGCTCTTAAAGTCTCTGGATGGAAAGAGGCTCCCTCCCCCAGCTCATTAAACATTTTAACCAGATAGGGTCCCAATATTGATGAGAATAACTTATAGTACTGGGCTGAGAGCCCATCTGGTCCTGGTGCCTTCCCCATTTTTGCTAATCTTATTCCTCTCTGTACCTCTTCTAAAATAATTGGCTAGTCCAACTCCTCCTGCACACTAGTAGTCAGGCATGGCATTCCACTTGCTTTTAGATACTCCTCCATCACTGTTCGATCTGGTGCGTCTATATTCAAATTGTAAAGTGAAGAGTAGAACTTGCCAAACACCTCGGCTATCTGTCCAGGCATCCCAACCTCCTCCCCATCTCTTTTCCTCACTGAGGGAATAAACGTTCTTGCATGCATTTCACGTAATGCGCCTGCAAGTTGCCTGCCGCATTTATTGCCTGACTCGTAGCTACATTTACGTCCTATTTGTAATGCCATTTTGGCTCTATATTGTAATAGGTCAGTTACTTGTCTACGGGCATTTAATAATTCTCGTTCCACTTCTGCAGTCTGAGCATGTTTATGTTGTGCCACTAAGCCTTGGATTTTGGACAGTAGCATAGTTCGTTTGGCTTCCCTCTCCTTCTTTATTCTTGCTCAGTGTTTTATCAGTACTCCCCGTATTACTGCTTTATGTGTTTCCCAGATTACTCCTGAGGGGCTGAGTTATCGTTTATCAGGAAAAAACATTCTATTTCCCTCTGGACGTCCTCCCTTACTATGGGATCCTGAAGAAGGCTTTCATTAAGTTTCCATAGCCTCGTAGATGTATGGTGTCTGTCTGTCAAGTTATATTTTAAAAAGATTGGTGCATGGTCTGACCATGTGATTAAACCAATAGAGGCTTCACTTACTGAGTGTAATTGTTTGTGTGGTACAAAAAAAAAAAAACCCAATTTACAAAAAGTTTAAAATAATTCCCTTCCCACTAAAGGGCCTCGAGATGGTCGTCTACCTTCGACCACCCCGAAGATCCCTAAAGCACTACTAATTTTAGCACTCAATTTCCGGATCTACGGCAATTTGAGTGCTGGCCTATTAGGGGATTATGGTTGAGCACAGCTGCTCCAGTCCAAGCCTTCCGAGCCTACTCCACCAATATAAAAATAGCACACTTTGTTTATTCTCTGTACCATTCCCACTATGACTTCCTAGTGAGTCAAAAAAAAAAAAAAAAAAAAGAGGTGGCGGTGAGGCCAGAGCGGTGGAAAAGTAATAATTCACCAATTCAATAATTCCTCTGTATTCCTCCATCCCTCTTTCTTTTGGTGGTATTTGATCACCTCTGCGGTTTTTATTTTTTGCGCTATAAACAAAAGAAGAGCGACAAGTTCGAAAAAAAACACAATGGGGGTGATTTACTAAGATGAATGCGCTGCGCCGGTTCACACCTTAAATGGTGCGTCAGAAAAGTAATTGATTGAACGTGCGAACCAGTGCACGCAGACGATAATAAATATGTAAACTGCAACTGGCGCTAGGGTAACTGCAGTTTTCTCATTGATAATAGAGCACGCTCAATCCAATTGGTTCATTTCATCTCATTGGATGTGTTTTGTTAGGCAATTATTAGGTGTTCTCAGTGAATTAACCCTTTTGATGCTAATCTCATTCCTATTACTTCTAATATATCGTTGAAATGTGTTTTTTTCTATTTGTACCCAAATCTTTCAATACATTACAAGAACAGAGAAGTGTTTCTAAACCCAATAAATGTAATATTTTCCCATCATGATCTTTAAAGGTGACCATACACTGCAATCAGTTAGATCTTAAAAAAAAATAGATTTAGCGCAAGACCCTGTTTGATTTCCTATAATTTGAATTAATTGTTCAATTGCGTCTTCCTATTACCTATTTTGCAGAAGTATTGAGTTGTACAGAGATTGGCCAATCAGATTGCATAGTGCATGACCATCTTAAGTGCCAAATTTGGAATGTAGATGTGCCATGACCCACTTGTATTTTCCTATTGATATTTCTTGGGCATTATACAAGGCACATGAGAACCCACCTTTTTTCAAGACATGCTAGAGTGATCAGGAATGTTCAAACTACGGCTCTCCAGCTGTTGCGGAACTACACATCCCATGAGGCATTGTAAAACTCTGACATTCACAGACATGACCAGGAATGATGGGAATTGTAGTTCCTGAACAACTAGAGGGCTGTAGTTTGAAGACCCCTGTGCTAGACCAATATTATGCCTCCAGAATTTGGAGTGTGGCATCTACCCAACTTCTCTCTGCTGGTGGACACAAGAGCCTACATCCTGTCTAAATTGGCCCTAATATGTCTGAATGTGTGTTAGGGACCCACACAAACACCACCCTGTGTTAAAAAAAAATAAAATTAGAGTTAGGCTTACCGGTAGGGATGAGCTGAACACCCCCCTGTTCGGTTTGCACCAGAACCTGCGAACGGACCGAAAGTGCACGCAAACTTTAGAACCCCATTGAAGGCTATGGGACTTGAACGTTCGAAATCAAAAGTGCTAATTTTAAAGGCTAATATGTAAGCTTTTGTCCTAAAAAGGGTTTGGGGACCCGGGTCCTGCCCCAGGGGACATGTATCAATGCAAAAAAAAGTTTTTAAAACGGACGTTTTTTCGGGAGCAGTGATTTTAATGATGCGTAAAGTGAAAAAATAAAAGTGAAATATTCCTTTAAATATCCTACCTGGGGGGTGTCTATAGTATGCCTGTAAAGTGGTGTGTGTTTCCCATGCTTAGAACAGTCCCTGCACAAACTGACATTTTTAAGGGAATAAAAGTCATTTAAAACTACTTGCGGCTTTAATGTAATGTCGGGTCCCGGCAATATGGATGAAAATCAGTGAGACAAACGGCATGGGTAAGTCCCCCCCCCCCCCCCCAGTCCATTACCAGGCCCTTTGGGTCTTGCATGGATATTAAGGGGAAATTAAAAAAAGGAAAGGCGTGGGGCCCCCAAGCCCTATACTCTGAACAAAAGTATACAGGCTGTGCAAACAAGACAGGGACTGTAGGTTTGTTGTTAAGTAGAATCTGTTTGTAATTTTGAACTGGTATATTTTTAGGTGTAAGTGTAATTTTTTTAGCTCCAGACAAAAAATCTATTTTTAAGCTTTTTGGAAAACATAGGGAAGGGTTATCACCCCTGTAACATTTGTTTTCCTGTATGTGCACCTCTTCAGAAGATTTCACCTCACTTTTTGTCCCAATGACAAATGTTTTTTGAAAATTTGGGCTTTTTAGTGAAACAAGGATTGGTGATAAAGCATCAGTGAAGAGGAGACACTTTATCCCATATTAACTCTTACAGGAGAGAATTTCCATTCCTAGGGGTAGATTTCATCTCACTTCCCGTTGTCTCCTTCCATTTGCAAGTAGGAGTCGTTTGTAAGTTGGATGTTTGAAAGTAGGGGCCTGCCCTATATACTCTGCAGAAATTGGGGCCTTAGGTGTTGGTGTTGCCACAACACTGTAAGCCCTCACAGTTACTCTTGGTGGGCGCAGAAACGGACCGTGCTGTGAAATATTAGATCAAGAATTGTAATTACATCCACCTGTTGAACAGGGGCAGAAAAATTGGGCCTCAGGCACCGGTGCCCCAACACTGCAACCCCTCACAGATGCTATAGTTGGAGCGCAGGAATGAGCCCTGCTGCAAAGTATTGCATCAAAAAATTCTAATTACACACCCCTGTCAAAAAGGGGCAGAAAAATTGGCCACTGGTGGCGGTGCCAAGAACCAAAAATGTTCTTACAAGCTATCAGCATGAAAATTGAGGAGGAAGAGGATTGTCACTCAGCATAACAGGATAGTCACTCAGCATAAGCAGTCTTGAAGGGATCTCACATTAAAAAAAAAAAAATCAATCGGTTACATCAGCATCAGGTGCTTGGTAGCTGGTGATCCAAGACTGACCATTTTTATGAAGGTCAGCGCACCCACCCTGTGATCGGTTACATAGCCTCCAGCAGCACTGAATGTGCGTTCCGAAAGAACACTGGATGCAGGACAGGCCAGTAGCTCAATTGCATACTGTGCAAGCTCTGGCCAGTGATCCATCCTCAAGACCCAGTAACCCAGAGGATTTTCGGTGGGAAAGGTGTCTGAGTCTGATCTTGCCCCTAGGTAATCCTGCACCATGTGAATCAGACGCTGGCGATGGTTGCTGGAACTGATCAGACCTTGGGGCTGCGGACTAAAAAATTGTCTGAATGCATCGGTCAGACGGCCACCTTCTCCACCGCTTCTTCTGTGACTGACCGAAGCCTCAGCAACAAGTTGTCTAGGAAGACCAGGAAATTGTAACCTCCCAGGCTCTGGAAACGCGTTACACAAACCTTTCTGCAAGGCCTCCCGAAGATGTTTCATCCTCTGCTCCCTCTGCGACAGCAAGATAAGATCCGCAACCTTACCCTTGTAATGTGGATCAAGGAGGGTTGCCAGCCAGTAATCATCCCTCCCCTTGATACCACAAATACGAGGATCCTTCCACAAGCTTTGCAGGATCAGGGAGGCTATGCAGCGTAGGTTTGCTGAGGCATTCGGTCCAGAGTCCGAGGGGTCACTAAGGACGACATGATCCGCAGCCACCTCCTCCCAGCCATGTACAAGTCCATGGGTTTCTTCGGACTGTAAATGATCGATTGAAGACTGCTGCTAATGCTGAGTGCCAGGCTCCACCTCCATGTTGACACAATCCTCCTCCTCCTCCTCTTCCAGTGTGATCGGCGGGCATACAGGAACACAGTCTGGATACAGGGGGCCTTGAGAAGTAAGGAAGGCTTCCTCCCTCTGTTCTGCCTCAAGTGCCCTGTCCATTATTCCACGCAGCGTGTGCTCCAACAGGTGGACAAGAGGGACAGTGTCACTGATGCATGCACTGTCACTGCTCACCATCCTTGTGGCCTCCACAAATGGTGACAGGACAGTGCATGCATCCCTGATCATAGCCCACTGGCATGGGGAAAAAAAACCAAGGTCCCCTGACCCTGTCCTGGTGCCATAGTTGCATAGGTACTCATTGATGGCCCTCTGCTTCATGTGCAGTTGCTGAGTTGAGTTCCACCTGGTGGGCAGGTCACAGATTAGGCGGTTCTTGGGCAGGTTAATTTCCTTTTGGAGGTCAGCCAGCCAAGCACTGGCATTATATAACCTACGGAAATGCACACAGACTTTCCTGGCCTGCCTCAGGACATCCTGTAAGCCCGGTTAAGGATGTGAGCCAAACAGGGCACATGGATCAGTTGTCCCTGTCAGAGGGCGGAGAGGAGGTTGGTGCCATTGTCACAAACCACCATACCTGGCTTAAGCTGGCGTGGCGTCAACCACCTCTGAACCTGCCCCTGCAGAGCTGACAGAATCTCTGCCCCAGTGTGGCTCCTGTCCCCCAAGCACACCAGCTCAAGCACCGCATGGCATCTTTTTGCCTGCGTGCTTGCGTAGCCCCTTGAACGCCTACGGAGCACCGCTGGTTCAGAGGACAAATCAGCACAGGAAAAGGCCATGGAGGAAGAAGAGGAGGAGGGGGTGGAGGAAAGAGGTGTGGTAGAATCACCACTAGTAGAATTTTGTAGGCGTGGTGGCGGAACAACTTCTAACACTACTGCACCCTGTCCTGCATCCTTCCCAGCTGCCAGAAGAGTCACCCAGTGCGCAGTGAAAGATAGGTAACATCCCTGTCCATGCCTACTGGACCATGAGTCAGCAGTAATATGCACCTTACCGCTGACCTCCCTGTCCAGCGAGGCCAAGACATTGCCTTCCACATGCCGGTAGAGAGCTGGAATCGCCTTCCATGAGAAAAAGTGGCATTTGGGAACCTGCCACTGAGGAACCGCACATTACACAAACTCACGGAAGGGGGCAGAGTCTACCAACTGAAAAGGCAGCAGTTGAAGTGCTAGCAATTTAGCCAAGCTAGCATTCAACCGCTGGGCTTGTGGATGGCTGGGAGTGAATTTCTTTCGGCGGTGCAGCAGCTGGGGCAGGGAAATTTTTCTGGTACAGTCTGACATCGGTGTACCGATAGCAGATTGCCCGCAAGTACTTGGCTGTGACACACCTAATTCTACACCTTCATTCCTCTCAGTGCAGGTTTCAGACAGGACTGAAGGTATAGTGGGTTTGGAGATCCCAGCTGATGAGAAGCAAGGAGAGGTCCACTTTGTTCTTTGGTGTGGGTCTTTTAGGTACGCTTGCCAATGAACTGCATGGCAGGTCGACATATGTCTGGTCAAGCATGTGGTGCCCAAGAGGGTGATGTTTTGGCCGCGCTTGAGACATATGTTGCAAATAGCAGTGGTGGGATCTGATGCACTCGTCTCAAAAAAGGCCCACACCAAAGAACTTTTGGAATAACGCACATAGACAGCAGCGCCCTGCATATGCGGAGCTCTGCGGTGTGATGCAGTCGGTGTGCTGCCCTTAAGCTGGCCCCTGGAGGGCATCCTGCCTCTTGGAGATGTGCCTCCTCCTCTCTCCTATCAGGCACCCATGTGGAGTCAGTGACCTCATCATCCCCCTCCCTCCTCATCACTGGAGCAAAGCTGGCAGTATGCTGCAGCTGGGGGAACATGACTGCCAGATTGCTGTCCTTCTTGGGCACCCCCCCTCTCTGGGCTCACGTTACTGCCTTTCTCTAGCTGGGTTCCCTCATCGGAGCCTTCAAAACGCTGGACATCCTCCTGGAGCATGTACCGAACACTGTGGTCAAACAGTTCGGGGGACTCCTCAGGAAGACATGGTGGGGCTAGGGAAGGAGTGACTGATGCCATTGAGCCGACGGAAGAGGCTGCGTTGGCAGCTGCTTTGCCAAAGTACCCTGAGCCTGGGTGAGAGGATGAGAAGGATGTGGACGGCTTGGTCATCCACTCTAGCAAGTCTTCCGCATGTTGCGGCTCAACACGGCCAGCTGCCGAAAAAAAGGACAAGCGTGTCCCACGGCCACGTGCTGATGAGTATGCACCGTCTCCACCAGCAGCACTGTTGCCTCTAGACACAGAGCCTGCTTGCCCTCTTTTATTGGCTTGTGACTATCTGCCTCTCCTTGTTGGCCTTCCAGACATACTAATGGCCTGCAGTGAGATGAAGCTGCACAAAGCTGGGATGTATATTTATATTCTGATACTGCAGCTAGCCTGTAGTATTATTAGTATGTGAACACCAGCAATTGTCTTCAGGTAGCTTTAGGTGCACACTGTGCAGAGGACACAGTACACTGACTGTAAATACTGTAGCTGCCTGCCTGTGGTATTAATAGGATCAGAACAACAGCAATTGTCTTCAGGTAGCTTTAGGTGCACACTGTGCAGAGGACGCAGTACACTAACTGTAAATACTGTAGCTGCCTGCCTGTGGTACTAATAGGATCAGAAGAACAACAGCAATTTTCTTCAGGTAGCTTTAGGTGCATGCTGTGCAGAGGACACAGTACACTAACTGTAAATACTGCAGCTGCCTGCCTGTGGTATTAATAGGATCAGAACAACAGCAATTGTCTTCAGGTAGCTTTAGGTGCACACTGTGCAGAGGACGCAGTACACTAACTGTAAATACTGCAGCTGCCTGCCTGTGGTACTAATAGGATCAGAAGAACACCACCAATTTTCTTCAGGTAGCTTTAGGTGCACACTGTGCAGAGAACACAGTACACTAACTGTAAATACTGCAGCTGCCTGCCTGTGGTATTAATAGGATCAGAACAACAGCAATTGTCTTCAGGTAGCTTTAGGTGCACACTGTGCAGAGGACGCACTACACTAAATGTAAATACTGCAGCTGCTTGCCTGTGGTACTAATAGGATCAGAACAACAGCAATTGTCTTCAGGTAGCTTTAAGTGCACACTGTGCAGAGGACACAGTACACTAACTGTAAATACTGCAGCTGCCTGCCTGTCGTACTAATGGGATCAGAAGAACACCACCAATTTTTTTCAGGTAGCTTTAGGTGCACACTGTGCAGAGGACGCACCACACTAACTGTAAATACTGTAGCTGCCTGCCTGTGGTACTAATAGGATCAGAAGAACACCACCAATTTTCTTTGGGTAGCTTTAGATGCACACTGTGCAGAGGACGCACTACACTAACTGTAAATACTGCAGCTGCCTGCCTGTGGTATTAATACGCGCTGTTACTGGCCAATCATGCGGGTCATAGTGCATGCTTGGCCAATCAAGCAGTGAATTATGGGCCATGACGCACCACTCGAATTTGGTGCGAACGGACCATAAAGTTCGCAATTCGGCGAACGGTCAAACATGCGATGTTCGAGTCGAACGTGGGTTCAACTCGAACTCGAAGCTCATCCCTACTTTTCCAGTAGTCTTTCAAGACAGCCACAATGAGAGACCTTGGCTCCTCCTCTTCCTTCGGAAACACTGTGCCAGCCCCCATAAATTTACACCTCCCTCTGCCAGACCTCAGTTTTTCAAGAGCACCTCCGGTCAGCTGGGGAAACACTAGAACACATTAATAAAACATACCATCACACTTTACTATTTTGTCTGCTTAGGTCTTCCTCAAGACCCCCCAAAAATTTGGGTGGGTAACTAGGGCTGTCCTGAAAGACTACGGGAAACGACGTTACCGGTAAGCGTAACTCCAATTTTCCCTCCCTGGCTTTCAGGACAGCCACAATGAGAGGATAGGCGAGCACTTACCACTTAGGGCGGGACAATGACTTGCAGAACCTTTCGCCCAAAGGCTTAATCATTTGCCAACACCAGGTCCACTCTGTAATGTTTTACAAAGGTGGTAAAACTGGACCACATTGCTGCCTTGCAAATTTGCTCTGGCGTTGCTCCAGCTCTTTCTGCCTGCGAAGCTGCCATAGCCCTAGTAGAGTGTGCTTTTTTTCCAATAGGAGCCTCTTTCCCTGCCAGTTTATAGGCCTGGCTAATGATTACCTTGAGCCATCTGGCAATGGTGCGTCGAGACGCCTTCTGCCCCTTTCCTTGCCCCACCAAACAAAATAAACAGAGAGTCTGACTTTCTAAAAGTCTTCGTCAGCTCTAAGTACTGTAGGATACATCTCCTTACATCAAAGGTATGAAACTTAAATTCCCTTTCTCCTAAAGGGATTAGGGCAAAACGTGGGCAAAACTACCTCCTGGCTTCTATGGTATTTTGAAGCTACCTTAGGTAGAAAAGCCAGATCGGCTTTGAAAACGACCTGTTCCGAAAAGATAACACAAAAAGGGGGGTCTAACCGATAAAGCCTCTATTTCGCTGACCCTCCTGGCAGTAGTCACTGCAACCAAAAAAACGGTTTTGAAAGTTAGGTCCTTTAGAGCACAATCTTCTAAAGGCTCAAATGGAGGTTCCGTTAGGGCCTGTAAGACTAGAGATAGGTCCCAATTAGAGAAGGGTGGACCTTGCACTGGTCTCTGTCTTGCTAGAACTTTGAAGAATCTGACCACCCAGGGGTTGGTGGCCAGGGATTTCTCCAAATATGCGCTGTGTGCTGAGACTTGGCTTTTAAGGGTACTGTAGGCTAGCCCCTTATCTGGCCTGCATTGTAAAAACTCCAAAATTGCTATAGGGCTCTGCACCTTAAAGGAGTTCCCTAAACACCACTCCCTAAAGTGCCCCCAAACTTTTTGGTAGATTTGGCGCGTCTCCTCCTTCTTGCGATTGAGGACGGTGGCTACCAGTTGTTCAAAAAAACCCTTGATTTTTCGTACTTCCTCTTCAGTAGCCAGGCCGCTAAGTTCCAGCGGTATACCTGGGGACAGAGAACTGGGCCCTGTGAAAGGAGATCCTTTCGAAACGGAAGGAACCAGGGGGGTTCCACTGCTAACTGCTTGAGGATCGAGAACCAAGCTCTTTTGGGCCAATGTGGAGCCACTAAGATTAGAGAGGTGTTTCTAACTGAAATTTTCTCAGCACAGCCGGAAGTAGAACCGGAGGTGGGAAGGCGTAGCAACTCTTGAAGTGCCAGCTCTGTGTTAGCGCATCTACACCTAGAGCGTTTTCCCATCTGTTTAGTGAGAAAAAAACATGGGGACTTTGCTTTGCTCCTTGAAGCAAATTGGTCCACCTCTGGGGGGGCCCCATCTCCTGGCTATAAGGTCGAAGATCTCCTGGTGGAGGACCCAATCACCTTCTCTCAGCTGCCTTTGGCTGAGGAAGTCCGCCATTACATTCTTTTCCCCCTTTAGGGAAAGTGTGTTGGCTTCTACCCAGCTCAGGATCTCTGTTGCTAGGCCCAACAGGACTCTGCTCCTCGTGCCGCCCTGCTTGTTTATAAAAGCAATGACTGAGGAGTTGTCTGAATGCACCTGGATATGGTGGCCCAGAAGCTCCCCTCTGAAGTGCCAATCCAACCGCTTTTATTTCTTTCCAGTCCTCTTGAGTTCCTCATTCTTCCACGTCCCCTGTGCCAGACGCAATCCCAAGTGTGCTCCCCAGCCTCTGCCGCTTACGTCTGTGGTAATCACCCTGAACACTGGAATGAGCCACAGACGCCCCTGTGACAGATTTATCAGCTTTCTCCACCACCAGAGGGATCTTTTCAGCCGAGGAGGAACTGAAAATAAGGTGTCTAACGACTCCTGGCTGTGATCCCACACTTTTAGAACAAAGGCTTGCAGTGGAAGGAAATGTAGGCCTGCCCATTGGACCGCTGGGATGGCAGAGGTCAGTAACCCCAGGGTTGACATGACTGCTCTTATTGAGACCTACTGGTTGTTTTGGAGAGATGCCACTGCTCCGACCACCTTCAGTATCTTCTCTGCTGGGAGAAAAACTCTCAGCTGGGTTGAGTCCAGCAGGTACCCCAGATAGGAAATTTCCTGAGCTGGAATTAAGCTGGACTTTTCCAGATTCAGCAGCCACCCCAGCCCTGTCAGGGTTTCTTTTGTTAGTTCCAGATCCCTGATTAGCTGCTCTGGAGATACTGCAAACAGGAGTAAATCGTCCAGATATGTGATATTTGATACCCCCTGAGTCGCAGAAAAGCCATGGCTTCTGCCATGATATTTGTAAATATTCGGGGTGACGAGGATAGGCTCTAGGCCTCTCCTTTACAGCCAGGCGCAGGAACTTTTGAAAAGTTTCTGCAACAGCGACGTGGAGGTAGGCGTCCTTCAGATCCAATGACACCATATAACAGTTCTGGGGGAGTAACGTTCTGATTGTGAATATAGATTCCATCCGGAACCTCTTGTAAGCAATTGATTGGTTCAGAGGTTTCAGGTTTAGGATCAGTCTGTAACTTCCTGAAAACGTGTGAATAGAAGTCCCCACCTTCCTCCCCTTTTGGAACTCTGCGAACCACGTTCTGTTGCTCTAGTTCCCTTAATCCCCCCAGAAGGGCCCCTGCCTTTGTCGTGCATCTTGGAAGAAGCATAACTAGACTTCGTCGTGGGGGGGGGGGGTTCTGTAAACACTAGGCAGTACCCCCTCCTTACAATCCCCAGAATAAATTGATTGGGGGAAATTGCTTCCCACTGTGGAAGGAAGGCCCCCAGTCTTCCCCCCACTGTGACCGGCGGGTCATTGGCCTTTTCGGGGCTATTCAGGAGGGCTAAAAATCGCCCCTCCTTTGCCCTTACCTCTTTGGCCCCAAGTCTTCTTTTCCCTTTCTGGCTTGGGGGCCCTCTTTTTTGCGGACAAAACCCTTTCTTGGTCTGAGTTGGGGGTTTTCATTTTACCGGAAATTACTTCTTCTTAGCCACTGAGCGGTCTAATACCGTTTCCAGACCTGGGCTGAACAGAAGATCCCCAGTCAGCGGAATGCCACATAATTTAACCTTAGAGGCATTGTCGCCTGGCCATGTTTTGAGCCAGAGGGCCCTTCTGGCCGAGTTGTATAGTGCATCGGTTCTGGCTGACATGCGAAACGACTCTGCAGAATCATCCGCTATATATGGGCTTGAATCTGCGCAAGCCAGTGCTCGAGGTTGCGAGCCACCACCGTGACCGCCATCTCTGGTTTCAAATTACCTAGAGTTAATTCCCAGGTTTTTTTCAGAAGGGAATCTATTCTCGTCCATAATGTCTGCCAGAGCCCCCATATCCTCGAAGGCCAGATCCGTGTGTCTGGAGACCTGTGAGAAGGCTGCGTCCAGTTTGGGGGTTCTTGTTCCAGACTGACGCTGGGTCATCTGAAAAAGGGAACCTTCTTTTCAAGGATCTGGAAAAAAGGGTTTCCACTCAGGATCCTGACACTCCTTTTTAACTGTCTCTACCAGGACCTCGTGAACTGGGAAAACTCTTTTTCTGTTCCCCCAAGCCCTTATACATCTGGTCGTGGAGAGTCAGGGGTTGCTTGTCCACCTGGATACCAAGGGTGGTATAGACTGCCCCTAAGAGGTCCTCTACCTTGTCTAGGGACAGTTTGTATCTTGAGGGTTTCCTGGATTCCCCGTCCTGGTTCTCTCCC